>NC_081824.1:277624121-277939955 GCF_030867095.1 Alligator mississippiensis | reverse complement strand
TAGATATATATCACTATATCTGATAACTTTTTATTTGTGAAGTTTTCATTTTTTTGTTATTCATTTGTTATTGTAGCAAAAACAGAAATTCGACAATATTTTTATTCATTGTTATTCACTGAGGAAAATGTGATGCCAGGCATCCCATTCTAGGTCCTGCTGGTGTGAGTGTGTGTTTGTAGTGAACCCAGAGGGGTCGTGAACTTGCTATTGCATAATCCTTACATGTTGATGGCTTTTTTTTCATGCTAGTTCAGGCAGTGTTCTGATTTATTATATTTTAAACCAAAATATAAAAAAAGAACACAGATTTTTTTAATATAAATAAACAGGCCAAGTACATGTATAGTATACAAAATAATAACAACTGCAGAATAATAAATACATAAAGTCTGCTATGGTCCCCTTTTTTCTCACATCTTTACTTTCAGTAGTCGCAAGTCAGTTGCTGTAATGCTTAACAGACTAAAAACTTAAACATACTACATGGAAGAACAGGCCACAGGCAATATCCAATGTACCTGCAAAATATGATTTAAGTGAATTCTGTTATGAAACAAAAAGCTTCTGATTGTGACTTCATCCCTGAAAGATGGAATTTTGCCATTCTCATAAGCATAGAATAGAATAGAAGGTTTGTAAGAGACCTGAGAATTATCTGGTCCAAACCCTTGCACAAATGCAGGAAACTGTTCCTAAATCATCCCTGTCTAATGTCTATCAAGCCTCCTCTTGAAAACCTCCAAGAAAGGAGATTCTACAAACTCCCTTGGGAAATCTGTTGCACAGTCTTACTGTTCTAACATTAAAAAAGATTTTCTTAAGATCTAACCCAAATCTTCTTTGCTGAAATTTAAAGCTATTGCCTCATGTCCTGCTCTTTGTAGAAATTGTTCTCCCTCTTCTTTATGGCAGCCTTTCAGAGATCTGAACGCTGCTGGCATGTCCCCCTTAATCTCCTTTTCTCCAAGCTAAATATACCTAGCTCTGTCAAATTTTCCTTTTAGAGCTTGCCTTCCAACTCCTTTATCACTTTTGTTGCCCACATCTGGACCTCTCCAGTGTTTCCACATCCTTCTTAACATGTGGAACCCAAAACCCCATATCACTGGGGAGGAGACTCTTCTCAGCCAGACTGGCTGACCTGCTCGACTGGGCTTTAAACTAGGCCCGCCGGGAGATGGGGGGATTACTGCCACTGCAAGCCCACTGGGCAACCTTTCTAAATCCAGCAGGCTAAGGCTCTTAAGGGAACCTACTCCTACCCTAGCCCCGGAATGATCTGTGGGGAAGGCAAGGGCTCCCAGTGGGACACTTACCTGCCTGTACACCAATGCCAGGAGCTTAAGGAATAAACAGGAGGAACTGGTCCTCCTGCTAAACAAGAATGACTATGACCTCATAGGGATAATGGAGACCTGGTGGGACTTCACCTATGGCTGGGCCACAGGTATAGATGGCTATGCACTGTACAGGTGAGATCATTCAGATAAAAGGGGTGGGGGTGTAGATCTCTATGTCAAGGATAGCTACACGTCCCTGCAAATTGACATTGATACCCAGGAAGGACAACAGGAGTCTCTCTGGGTTAAAATCCATGGGGAACGTGGAACTGGGGACATCATGGTAGGAGTCTACTACAGACCTCCTAACCAGAAACAAGAGCTGGACTAGGAATTCACTAAAGAACTGGCTGAGGCTGCACACTCTTGGTGCATGGTTGTCATGGGAGACTTTAACTACCCAGACATCTCATGGAAAGAGCATGCGGCCAAATCCAGTCATTTGCTAAGCTTCCTCATGTGCGTGGATGAGTTCTACCTGACTCAAGAAGGCTATAGGCTGATGAGAGGTAAAGCGTTGCTGGACCTGGTACTGGCCAAAGGGGATGACCTAGTCAGTGACCTAAGAATCGATGGAAAGCTGGGTGATGGTGACCAGAAGCTGATCACCTTTACTATCCATTGCAAAGCTGGCAAGCCAGTCAGCAATACAGAAGACCTCAACTTCAGGAAAGCTGACTTTGACAAGCTCAAGAGGCTCATTGTTGAGGCCCTAAGGGACCACGACTTGACAGGAAGAGGAGTCCAAGAGGAGTGGTTGCTCCTCAAGGGAGCAATCCTGACAGCGCAAGGGATGGCCATCCCATCTCAGAGGAAGGGTAGCAAAAGAGCACAGCAACCCCCTTGGCTCAGCAGGGAACTTGAAGACTTCCTGCACCTCAAAAAAGAGACTTATAAAGGATGGAAGGATGGAATTACCACCAAGGAAGAGTACTCAGGACTGGTCTGTACCTGCAGGGAGTGGATCAGGAAAGCCAAGGCTGCAACCGAGCTCCATCTGACTTCACATATCAAGGATAACAAAAAGTCTTTTTTTAGATATGTAGGGAGTCAGAAAAAAAGCAAAGGCAACATTAGGCCCCTGCTGAACCAAATGGCACAGCTGATAACCGACACCCAAGAAAAAGCCAATCTGCTCAATGGGTACTTTGCATCGGTCTTTCATCAGACCAATGGGACCGCCCTGCCTAGCAAAACACGGGACGGCCAGTGTGAGGGCGTATTTATACTCAGCATCAGTGTTGATCTAGTAAAGGATCACTTTGAGTGGCTGGACAACTTCAAGTCAGCTGGACCTGACAGATTATACGTTAGAGTACTCAAGGAGCTGGCAGGTGTCATAGCCCAACCATTGGCAAAAATATTTGAAATCTCATGGCACTCAGGTGAAGTACCTGAAGACTGGAAGAAGGCCAATGTGGTACCCATCTTCAAGAAAGGCGGAAAGTAGATCCTGGGACTTACAGGCCAATCAGCTTGACCTCAATCCTTGGTGAGATTCTGAAGAAAATTATCAAGGAGACCCTTCTGGATAAGCTGGCTGAGAGCAACATGCTGAGGGACAGCCAGCACGGGTTTGTCATGAGTAGGTCTTGCCTGACCAATCTCATCTCCTTCTATGACCAAATTACATATCACCTGGACAAGGGAGAACAGATTGTCGTCATATATCTAGACTTTTGAAAAGCCTTTGATTTGGTGTCCCATTACCTCCTCATGGAAAAATTGGTCAACTGTGGCCTTGACTATACCACAGTCCGATGGCTGGGAAATTGGCTCCGAGGCTGAACCCAGACAGTAGTGGTTGATAGTGGCAAACCATTATGGCTCTCCATAACCAGTGGCATCTCCCAAGACTCTCTCCTTGGAACGGTTCTCTTTAGCAACTTTATCAACAATTAATCAACATTGCGCTTGGTGTCAGAAGCACACTGGCTAAGTTCGCTGATGACACTAAATTTTGGGGCATAGCATCCACACCTGAGGACAGGCTAGTGATCCAGGCCGACTTGGATCAGCTTAGTAAGTGGGTGGATACAAACCTGATGATGTTCAATACCGATAAGTCTACTCCACCTTGGAGGAAAAAACCCTGCAGCATACTTATAGGTTCAGCAGTGCTATACTTGCTAGCACCACGGCTAAAAGAGACTTGTGGGTCATGACTGACTACTAGATAAACATGAGCCACCAATGCGATGTCACAGCTGGTAAAGCAAACCAAACTCTGGCTTGCATCCATAGATGCTTCTTAAGTAAATATCAGGATGTCATCCATTCACTGTACTCATCCTTGGTGAGGCCCCAGCTGGAGGATTGCATCCAATTCTGGGCTCTGCAATTCAAGAAGGATGTTGAGAAGCTTGAGAGAGTCCAGAGGAGAGCCATGCACATGATCAGAGGGCAAGAGAATAGGCCTTATGAAGAGAGACTGAGAGCCATGGGACTCTTCAGCCTGGAAAAGTGCAGGCTCAGGGGGAAACTGGTGGCTGCTTAGAAGTACATAAGGGGTGTACATCAGGACCTGGGAGAATGTTTGCTCACCAGAGCACCCCAAGGAAAAACAAGGACCAATGGTCATAAACTCCAAGACCATTTTAGGCTGGACATAAGAAAAAAAGTCTTTACTCCAGCAGTTTCCTCAAGACCTGGAATAGACTGCCTCCAGAAGTGGTGCAGAAGTGGTCCACCTACTCTGGACTCATTCAGGAAACGCTTGGATGCTTATCTTGCTGGGATCCTTTGACCCTAGCTGACTACCTGCCCCTGGGGCAAGGGGCTGGACTTGGTGATCTTTGAGGTCCCTTCCATCCCTAACATCTATGAAAACTGCAGACAGTTTTGAGGCCTAACTAGTGTTAAATAGAGATACGAACTCTACAAGAACTAGTGATACGAGCACTTCTTATGTCTTACACCTATTGACACAGTGCCAAATTAGATTTTCTTCTTTTGAGGCTCTCTCTTATTGCTCACTCATGCTTAGTCTGTGATTAGGGGTCTGTCCAACTCAAGGTGGTGGCTGACTGAGTTCATGGGCAGCTCATGGGGCTGGTTGCCAGTTTCACTGGCTTATCATGGTGCTCTCCCTCCCCCCCCCATGCCTCAAATTGGCAAAGGGGCCCTAGTAGTTCCACCTTCCATCACTGATTTGTGAAGAGGGTTGTCCATCATGCAGCCCTGCCCCTTGATGCTGATTGGCCGAGAGGGCTGTCTGTCCTGTGGCCCTGCCTCTCACTGCTAATTGGTGGAAAGGGGCAGGGCCACATGAAGGCAGCCCTTTCAGCCAGTCAGCAGTGAGGGGTGGGGGGCAGCAGCCATCTTTCCTGTTGTCCTTCATGCTGGCAGCCCCTTTCATGCTGGGCTGCACAGCTGGGAGGACTGCTGGCTTATTTTTAGGAAGTTCCCTCCCTTCCCCCAGATTTTGCGGAAATCACCCGATATTGTGATTTCCGTAAAATCCATAAAATCATGATTTGTCCCTATCTACGATCCACCAAACTCCAGATCATTCACAACAGTGCTTCTACCCAGCCAGTTATCTCACATTCTGGATTTATTCATCTAATTTTTTTCTTAGGTGTAGTAGCTTACATTTCTTTGCGTTCAACTTCATTCCATGTTTTCTTATTTGGGTCTCCAGTCTCTCAAGAACCTTTTGAAGTCTACTCTTATTCTCCCTATTGTTTCCCTAAGTGTTATCATATTCCCGGTTTCATGTCTTTGGCAAACTTATCAGGAACCTCTCTATTCCAGCATTCCAATTATTAATAAACATGTTAAACAGCACAAGACCCAGGGAAGACCCTTGTGGAACTCTACTTATACCCCCTACCTTTTTTTACATTTATCCATTTATAATTACCCTTTGCTGGCAGTTAATGATCAAATTATGTGTCCAACTTATAGTCATTTTATCCAGCCCATGTATCTCCAGTTTCCATATGTGAATGTTGTGTTGGCCTTCACCAGAAATCTTACTAAAGTCCAAAAATACTATGCACTCCCTTCTTCCACCTAATTACTCACTTTGTCAAATACATATCAACTACTAGTGATCAACCGTTCCTTCTCCAGATGTTTAGAAACTGACTTCTTCATAATTTGCTCCACGAACTTGCCAAGTTGTTGGGCAGGCCAGTCTGCAATTTTGTGGGTCCTCACTTTTTCCTTTTTTAAAGATGGGCACTGTGTTACCCCATTTCCAGTCTTCTGGAACCTTGACTGTTTCACATGCCTTTCTAATAGTATTGCCAATAGGTCTGAGATTCCTTCTGCCAGTCCCTTCAGCAACACAGGAGGAATTGTGTCAGGCCCCAATGACTAAAAGTAATTCAAATTAACCAAATGTCTTTGATATGTTCTTTAATTATTATGACCATCAGCCTTTCTTTGTCTATATTAGATTTGTTAACTGCCTGGTAGTAGCTTATTTTGTTTGTGAAGACTGAGGTAAAGTAGCCATTGAACAATTCTGCCTCCTCCAGTTAATAGTTCACTCTGGCTATTAAGCCAGGGTCCATAGCTTCTTTGACCCTTTTTTTAGATCAATATATTTATAGAATCCCTTCTTTTTGTCCTTACCTACCCTTACCAGGTGTAACTCATTTTTTACCTTTGCTGTCCTGATTTTATACTAGCAAGTTTTGCTATTTTGGTTTGTTTCCTTAGTAATTTTACTTTCTTCCCATTGTCTCTGTTTTATTGTTGCTTTTTATTTTGAGGCATCCAAGAAACTCTTAATGAATCCTGTCTCTGCTGAGATCCAAAGTGAGTATTGTTTGTACAAAAACAGAAATCCCACTACTTTAGAACCAAGTAGGGTCATTGAGTTCAATGAACCCTGACCCGAAATTTTGCCTCCCATATTGAGTTCTGTCTCCCGTGTAGCACCATAGCTAATTTGAAGCATGGGGATAATCCTTCAGAAAACTGATTCCACAAAGAAAAATGAGTGAGAGATTGTGAGCTATTCCAGGTCACCAAAAGCTTAAGGACTCAGAAATCACTGCATCCAGACTGGAGGGTCATGGCTTTGTGCCACACACGCTACTTCTGAAAGAAACTACTTTTGCAGAGCTACATACAATAACATTGATAATGGAAGGGGCTGGCACTAGGTCAAAAGGTCAGGGAGGGAATGGGTTTTCTCATCCCCTTTCTACGATTACACATACTGGAGAAAAAGGACCTGATATTCACTTGAGTGCATAAGTATAGCATTAATGGAATCAATGAAGTTACACCAATCTAAAGCTTGGGTTATAAACTAGGAAATCAGCCCCTAATGACCCATACAAAAAATTCATTTCAGGAGTGCAAATTATTTCAGCTACTAAGTGGCATAACTGACTCTTGCAGTCTTCTCAAGAGGGTAGCTGATAGGGAGCGGGCTGGCAGTGCATTTTTGCCCACTGTTATGTACCTGATAATGCTGATGGTCCCAGTGCAAACACTACAGTCCAGGACATTATCCAAATTTGGGACAAGACCTGAAGGATTTCGGTCCCATAAGTAAGAATAAAAGTACAAGCAGATCTTAGCAGCTTTTTCCATTTATAATATGCTTCTACAAGTGCAGTGCACTTGTTAGAAAAGAGTTTCCAGTTTTACCAATCATTCTGAAATTCCAAAAGGAACATATTGGCATGAATAAGTACAGAAACCTGAGATGCTTCATAATAATTGCATTCCCTTGGACAAATTACAATTTGCATAATTATATTCAGCCTGTAGCTTCAGCTGTGCGTAGTATTTTCATTTTCCTTCCAGAAAAAAATGCTTTTTCAGTAGTAGTTCTTGATGAGAGGCACTTCTTTATTTTCCATGGCTGATATATTTATGTTTTAGTCACAAGTGTGCATATCTTTGGGCATTATTGTCAACCCCAAATCTCCAAATAAGGGGACAGTTAGTTGTTAACTCCACAAGGCTAAACTACAATGTAGTTTTGTGACTTCCATTTGCCCTTTTTTCCACAAGAGAGATTGACTTAATCCATAGTAGTCTTGTTAATTACTTGTACTGTATTTACAGCTCTGCAAATACATATCACATACTGTGCCCATCATGCTGCAAAAAGATTAGAAGGCAAGCACTGAAATGGACTTAGTGCAAACTTCATTTATTGGTGTCAGCCTTCGGGTTTGAAAACTGCATGAAGTATAAGATATTAATGAAAACTGAAGTGATGAAAAATAGTATGGAAAGAAAAGTGAAATATTAATTTAGGGAGAAAAAATAGGAAGGGCTATCATTCCCTGAACTGCCAGTTCTTTCTTATAGATTTTTTTCTGTGGTGCTGGCAAAATTGAAATTTGTCTCTGTGAGTTGATAGTGATAGTTTTGTCTGTAAATAAACATTTTTCCCCCCTCCCTCCCCAAACTCAGGGAAATAAGCAGGCCTGAAGCTCTTAACTATCTTTATATGCACGAGAAAATATTTTCTCTCCTATATTTATACGGTTGAGACTTGTGACTCCGTAAGTGCATCTACATGTGCAATTAATTCAAAGCAATAAGCTCCGGAGCCATTTGAGCTGGAGTAAACTACTCCTGGGCGCAGCATCTACATGTGCACCTGGGACAGCAGCAGTTTGAGCAGGGGTGGAGCAGTTTATGCCAGGGCTGCACAGCTGCAGGCTCTGGGTGGTGGCATCAGGCAGCAGAGAGGCTGGCTGGGGCACTGGGGTGCTGAAAGTGCAGAGCCATGTGGCTAGGAGTCTGACCCCTGGCTGCCTGGGCTGACTGGATACAATTTATGCCCATGGTCAGCATCTACAAGTGCATTTAATTTCAGTAAATTACCCCAGCAGAAGATAGTACTGTCTCCAACAGTACTGTCTTATTGCGGTGTTAATTATTTTACTGTGGCCTAAAACAATCACATTTGTAGACAGTGACACTGTACCGCAAAGCTAGTCTACTCTGCAGTTAAGCGTGTGTGTAGATATTGGTGATATGTAGGGGGTACACGCGAGTGCATGTGCACCCCCTGAGATTAGCCGTGCACCCCCTAGAAGCACCAGCTGCAAAACTGGAAGTGTTGGTGGAAGTGCACTGGTTTCACCACTGGTGGTTCTGCGCTCAGTGATCTGCTGCAGTGCCCCCCCCCCCCCCCCCCCCCCCCCCCGTTGATGATCTGGAGTACCCCCAGACTCGGGAGGCACCAGTCACCCATGTGTGTAGACATGGCCTGTGTGTATTATTTCCGCTTTAGAGAAATATAGGACATAAGGCTTTAGAGAAACATAGGACAACAAATGTCTTCTGTCCTCTCTGAGGTCTAGAGCTGATATGCAAAAAACTTGTAAGATGTTTTAGTGTCATGGGATGACATTTCTTCCTTCCCAATAAGCTAAGAAGCATTATGTACTAAAACTGGTATCTGTCTAAAAGAGTGTGAGAAAGGTGTAAGGGTGGTAAATGAAGATGCATTCTTTCCTCCCTCAGATCCAAGATACATTTGGTTTGAGGTGGGGTAAGAGACAGGCTGTGTTCAAGTCCTGGAGAGATCCACACTTGAAATGCCATCACGAGAACATTGCATCAGAAATGACTGGTACCTCCGGAATATTATAATACCAAAGAGGCTGGCTATTTGCTGCAGGAGAACGAGAGTGGTTCCCTCAATCCCCTCTATCAGGGAGGTAGCTAAAATCAGGAATGAGAATGTGCTGTCATCCTCCTTCCATCTCCTTTTTTGGCTGTGGTACAACTTCTTTTCTTCAATTTTTTTCCTCTTCCTCAGTCAACAGACTTCCTCAAATGCCAACCCATAATCTTATGAACTTTAAGGCTTACTTATTGTAATTGCATCTTTTAACATTATGGAAAAGGAGAAAAAGGTCCATTAATCTGTGGAAAAGCTTCCCCTGAGAAGTAGTAGGAGCCCTATCACATGGTGTGTTTAAAACCTAGACAGGCCAAAGAACTAGAAAATGCAGTGGAATGGAGCCTCTAATGACACCCTCTTCTATTTCTTCAGTCTGCTCAATAGGAGATTCTCATAATTATAGAATATTTTGGCTTGTAATTCCAGTAGGTAACAAGAAACAATTACACAAATTGTGAGTTCTTTAATGTTATTATTTACAAGCCAAAATTTAAATATGCCATATACTGCATTATTAATGAAAAGATTTTGTGTTTAGGTTAAAACAAAGTTTACCTTCCTTGCATGAGTTTTACTAAACACTCCTTGTCAGCAGTGGAATGGAACTGCTGGAAACACGTAATTTGTTTGAACAAGATGACTTTTTTCATCAAAGCAAAATATGTATATAATGTGAAATTAACTTGCACACAATGCAGATCTTCTTAAAAATTGCACTTCTTTTACATGATTAACACTCCATTACATTTTCATATCTGACAATGAAAGTGATATTTATTTTGGCTATAAATGAATAATTAATGTCTACTTTGTTTTTATAAAAATTATTGGGTAAATTCTGTAATACATTTAAACTGATTTCTTTTTGCATGATTTGTATTTTAGATACTGTAATAGTATGAAGATCATTAAATCAACAGCAATGACAATTTACTTTTTAATACGTTTTGTTATTTTTTAATTAATAAGCATTTACAGTATTTAAAGGTCCTTGTTCTAGAACTAAGAGAAACAAATATGGCAATAAAAAATTTTGCTTACATTTCACTTATTAACATAATAGCTCTAAAACGTTTACAAATTTGGAGAAACGTTTTGTGAAGAAGGCAACTGAAGGATAGAAAGCTCAAGGATTGAAGTGCCAAGTATTCACATCTTTGCACTACATTGACAGCTTTCTTTATATTCAGGCCAGAGTTTCAAAAGAGAACTGTTACCTGCCATAGACCAACCTAAATGAAATAAGCAGAAATTCTGCCATTAGCTTCATAGGGAGCTGGTTCTGTCCCTTAGTCATTTAAAAAAAAGTGATCTGGCTCCAATTTGGGTTGTTGGAAAGCATAACATACAGAACTTGCAAAAGGAAAATGTATTAGAGAATTATACTTAATGAATGCAAGATAGTTGGAAAATGAATTATGTTTCAGTCCCCCCACCTGTTTCCCCTAACCTTTATAAAGGATATTTATTCATTATTTATTATGTGGATACATGCATACTTGAATATTCACATACTTCTAGATTAGTGGTTCTCAACCATTTTAGATGCATGGAATCCCTTATTAGATTTAAGGTACCCCTCAGAAAATGTGAACTCTTAGCTTTCACTCATTTCTTTGCTAAGACAAAGTAGCAGTATCTCTTCTGTTGCCAACAACTCAGAAAGACCACAAAAGGTAAAATGTTTTTGACACAATTCCTGTCTGAAATCTCTGGGTTTATCTTGTGAATCATGTGTAGGTATTTGTACGCTTAATAGTTGCACAGAACCCTGTGGCACCTTTAAAAGCATTTCATGGCACCCCGGGGTACTGCAGTACCCATTTACCATCTTTACATTTTTCTCACACATTAGCTATCACTGTTCCAGACTATTTCTGGGATTCTAAAAGTCTTAATGAAATACCAGTCATAAGGATAGAGTTCTTAGATTGACCAGTAGTTTACTTTGCAAATAGTTCCATTGGAATCAGTGGGAATACTTATACATTAAAGAACAACTGAATAAAGGTAATGGACTCTGGACTTTAATGACAATAGATATTTTAACTTTAATACAAGGATTAAAGTTGTAAAATTTAATACAAGAATGCAATCAGACCAAGGAGCTCCAGAATAGTTATGACTTACAGCATTGCGAGAGAATAGTCTGTGATTGTAATGGTCTGTTTTATAACATTCTTTGATAGCAGTTTAGAAATTATTGGTGTTTAATATTGAATAAGCATTTTAATCACAAAACAAACATGTTTTGTAAAATGCTTGAAATGACATATAAAGCATGCTTAACTATTCTCAATATACTGGCTATGTTCTTCTTTGTTTGCATTTGTAATTATAGGAGGTATCTTCTTTCTCCCTGAATAAGAATAACAGATTTGATCTTGGTGTGAAATTAGACTTAAAATTAAGAGCAGCTTTTGATTTTCTATATTGAAATGTTTTGTACTGGAAACTTCTGATTTTTCGTACCCTTACTTGCTTTCCTTCCCCTGCCTCCACATCGTTTTACATATATTTTTCATAGTATTATTATTAGGATGCTTTCTTAGCTCTTCTTTTTTTCTGTTACCTATCTCTTCTAGGATGCTCCTGGGATTTTTTTTCTCCATTCTTTCTTAATTCTTATTTATATTTTTTCTTATTTATTCTTAATATTTTTACTCTCTCTACTTTAAAGCATTTCCTTTTGCTTTACTTTCCTACCTCTATTTGCTCCCTGCTCACCACACTTTGGTTTGTGTGTTCTTCTGTTATATGGAATTTTAAGTATGTGTAAAAGGCATCCCTGTGGTAACCTCTCGTCTTCTGCTTAGTTCTCTTAAATTGATACTTTTTTCCCTTGCTTTTAAATCTCATCTATTTTTTTTTTTTTTAATCTTAAAGTAGAGTTGGCATAGTAGGGACTGAGAAAACAGTGATTTTCTCCAAGCAGTTATTTAAGAAAGAAATGACACACTGACATTTCTCCACTTCAAGATTTATCTAAACTTGCACAGCTGTTTCTCAGTTTGTTTTTGTGCTTGCTCGTCCATTTCATGAGGTGTGACTGGAATATTAGATAATAATTCTTTTTACCTTTCTGTTCCACATATATTTCTATGGTTGGATTCTTCTGCAATGTGAGCAAAACATTTGGGTAGACAAATTCACCCTTTCATTGACTAACCACTGAGTCTCATGTGATAGCAAAGTTTGGAGAAATGTTGCAGATCTATAGGAAGACCTATTTTTGCTGGATGAAAGATAAATACGTATAAAGTAAACTATGTTTCTTTACCATATGTTGTAATGTAAGGGCCTGATTTTCAGTTAACAACATTAAAGGCTCACCTATTCTGAACAAGAGGCTCTAGATATTTAAACACGCATTGTAGCTGGAAGGAAATTTCATAAGTGACCAGAAAACTGCAACTGATTTGTTTTAAGTGTTGTTATTAGATTAAGACTTGTGGGATAGGGACCTAAAAGTTTATAAGTCAAATTCATCCTGGACGTACCTCAATTCGGCTTGTAAAACTGTTAAACAAAATGACTTTGTGGATTTGGCCTTATGTAATTGGGTAAACCTGATCAAGGGTCTGTAACTAGTCAACATTTATTCCTATAGTTTTCTGCTGCTGGATTTTAGATAAATCTGAACCCAGTCATGTTGACACTGGTTTATGAAGTGCATCCCTTTCCCCATGTTTATTTGCTAATATCAGACTTTATCACTCTTGTATTTGTGCACTTTGACTTGGTCGTATCCATTTCTGTCTTCTAAAGTTTTGCTAAGGTAAGTGATCATGGCACATTTGCTCTTCTACTTTGGGAAATGCTACTGCTCTTAATCTAAACCACATAAAGTGTTAGCATATGCTGTAATGTAATTATGGGTTGCTTAAAACTCCTCATGGGTATAACAATACTTGTGTATATATATAAAAACTTTTTACAGTACCATTGTATGAATAACATATGTGCTAGTTCTGTACACTAGCCACTCTAAAAGAATACTTACTCTGAAACTTTTCCAACTAACTAAAGGGTGTTCTTGTTTCCCCAAGATTTTACAGTGTCCCAGAGATTAATACGAGGCTGCTTGTCTTCTGACTGCAATTGATGGTAATCTGTGGGTTTGGTGCAGTGTGTCAAAAGCTGAGAATTCTCAGCTTCTTTGTAGCCCCTTAGATTTAAAGTGCAATTAACATGTTAATTGTACCATAAATAGAGGCAGTGATACACATGCACCTGGTTTATGGCACCGTAGAGTGGCAAACTAGCCACAAAGTTATGTGGAGCATCTTTGCGGCTTATTTGTATGGTATGATAAACTGAACATGTAGCATGCCCATGCCAATGCTGTATGTGGATTTTAGAGGCCAAAGTACATTGGGGTCCTGGGATCAGGAAGCTTCTCCACAAGAGGCTGTGTGCTGGCGGTGTCCCTGTATGCTGGGATGTTTAAAACGTGGTTTTTAGACATCTACCATGATCTTGACAATGGAGAGAGACTTCCCAATTCTATATCAATAGACTCCCCACATCCAACACTTCTAAGCCTGGCCTCCCTGCTGGCAGTGGTGCTATTTGCAATGCAAGTGGCATGGCAGAAGGTGTGATGGTGGAGATCAGGGATCAGATCCCATTGCACCATTAAGTATGTGCCATGTGTGGCAGTTTATAGTGTTGACACATCAAAGGTACTAAGTGCTGAAGAAATAAAAGAAGCTTTAAATATCTCTATTTATTCAGAAGATTAAAATAGCTGAAGGTCAAGCAAGCAATTATCATAGAAGACCATCTGCTTCTCTTTCCTCTTCCAGGGCAAAATACTTTACCAGAATGATTAAAAAGGATACCAGTGAGATACTGGAACAAATGATCTTCAGTGTGCTTAACATTTTATATTAGAATAATCTTGCAGCTAAACAGTTCTGACTCATACTGAATACTTCTTGATTTTTAATAGATTTTTATGCAGGACTTCTTTCTGGATCAAGAAATGTAATATTTAAGCTGTTATATAAAGTATAAGTCTGCATTTTTCTGAGAAACATTACATCTGAACTCAGAACCGCTGAACTTTACTGAGACTAGGGACAGAAATTACACATACATTGGTATAAGTGATTGGAAACCAGTTCACATCTGTAACACACAAACAGAAGTTCAGTGTACATAAACCACTTTCAAAATGGCCAAAACCAATTTAAGATAAACCTGAATGGATGTAGTATCAGATTTAACTGATTTAGGTTAAATTGGTTTATTGAACTTCCGTCCCAGATCCCCTCCAGATTCAAGTTAACTCACAGTCTGCCAGCATTCCAGGATGCTTTGCACCTCCCTTGCAAACCCCCCCTCACAGGGTGGGTGAGCTAGCTTTGGCCCAAAGCTGTCTGCTCCAGCTGAGCGGCAGGCATGAACTAGTGCCTCTTGGCTTGTGGCTTGGGCCACGGTAGGCATGTGGCTGTATTTCCAGAATCAAAAGTGATTTTCTATTCACTTACTTATTGGTTCAATGTATGCAGCTTAGACTAACTTGCAAATATTAAATTGATTCAGCCTTGGGTTTTTTGACTGTCTATACTTAGTCTAAGTGCTTGTCACCTAACAGAACTTATTGCTGTTTACATGCCTTTGGCTAACACTGTCTGTGACTGTGTTCCAATTGTTCATGAGAAAAGCAAAGCAAATCAGGGAAAGAAGATGAGATGTTTCAGTCCATTTGTGCTTCACAGAACCTACTTGCTGTTGTTCCTTCTGGTTGCTGATTCTCTCAATAGGGGGAACTCTCAGCCATTGTGAAGTTTACCTACTTGGCTCCTGCAACAGCTGCCCTATAGCCTATGCAAAGGTAGCATCCGGAAGTGGCTATGGTGTGGTTCCACTTTGCCACTTCCCAACCACTAAATATTCTATTAAAGAGCACAGTTTATTTACTCTAAAAAATTAGGGCGTACTCATAGATGACTTAAGTTATACCAAATTCAGGTCTAGAAGAGTTCTGCATTGCGAATTAGTGAATCCCCTCTCTTCTCTTTCTTCATATGAATGGTCCTTGGCCAGGTTCTGTCTTCTTGAAAGTGTTCTCGGTGTATGTAACACTGGAGGACCATACGCTTTTTCCAGGATCATACCCTGTACTGTACTCTGTGGAAATTCTGTCTCCTATGTTTGTCTACAAGTACTATTTTACCTTGATATGAAATGGCAGATTCAACTTTTAATGGATACCTAGAATTGTATCGTGACTGCTGTTGCAGAATGTTTCATTAATAAATTACTTTCCTATGCATTAGCGAAGTAATGCATGTGCCTGAGGGGGGAAAACTTCCCAAAAAACCAACAGGATCAGTAGAGTAGTTATACTATGTATACTTGGTCTTGTCATGACAAGAAGCAGACATCATCACAATGCTTTACAATTATTCATATCCTTGAAACATGTACTGTATAAAGTACCACCAAGCTGTATGAAAATTATCTTTTTTCCCCCTTTTGCCATGCAATCTGCCCTATACAGGTTTTGAAAAGGAAATCCTGAATCTGGTCTTTAACATCTAATTTTGGTATCTAAAAAAGCACTTGGAATTAGCAGGCTTGTCAGAAAAACAAGAATTTAGATGTTAAACAAAAACTAACAATCCACCCCCAGTTTTTCCACTGTATCAGGCATTATTTGTCTGTACACAGCTGCTCTAGGAGGAAGGAATAAGAAACTCAGTGAAAGGAAAAGGTATTATTTTTGGGACATGGGCTGAAAAAAAGGCAGTATCTACATACTCTGAGAATGGACCAGAATGCACTTAGATTTAGCACTTAGGCATTTGCTATTGGTGTGTTCCATTAGCAGGAAGATGTTAAAAGGTGAGTTTCCAAGTCTCTTGGAACTAGTTGTTATTTTATTTTAGTTTTAGTTTTTGCCAAATGCTAAAAAGGATTACTTTTTCTCTCTCATATGCACAAACACATACACATGAATCTTACAGTGTTTTTTATACTTTAAGACAGGAACTGGTATGTGTATGTGTGTGTGTGTTTGTGTGTGTGTGTATATATATATATATATATATATATATATATATATTACCTTGCTGAAAATATGGATAGAATTTTATGGAGGTAAAATACAGTTACCAAAACTAGAAGCTGACTGAGGCCGCTATTCTTAATAGCAATGCCAGAATTCATTCAATCTAAAAATATGCCTAAGTCTTGCTACACTTATAAATCAATATAAGATGTAACTTTTGGCCAGGGTGTGAAACTTCTGCTCTATTACTTTACGGGAAAATTATTCTACATTATTTGCAGGGGGTCTACCTATATCATGGCTGAAGAGTCCAAAATTTGTGGCCGGATAGCAGCACCAGCCATTTTTTTGGTCTTTTGGCAGCAAGGCTTCCCATGGTGCTGGTTGGCCAAGGGGCCGAAACCCCTTGCATAATTACCCTGATAATCTCTAGCCTAATTTCCCTGATAAGCCAACAGAAGCCATTAATTGATGTGTTATTAAGTAATATATGCATTCAATTAAACTCTAAACTGAAATGTCTTATGAAATTAAAGTTGTACACACCATGAATTATAACTGATACCATCACCATAATTTATTATTAATGTTGTAAAAGGAGTTTAGCAATACTCAGTGCTAACCTTGAGAGAATTCATGTTAACTGTTAAATGCTAGCATGCAGCATCCACTGGCATTTGCTGCTAAATCCTCTGTCTCTGCAGGTTGAACACTTGTCCATAACTAAGATAACACTCTCAGCATCCACTGAGTTGGCTGGAATGGTGAGGCAGCGTTTTGCGAGGGTGTACAAATGTGGAAATCGATCAGAAACAGACTCCCAAAACACAGTCACAGGCAGGCATCTGGCACACTTTGTCAAAGTTCACATAATCATCATGTTCCTTGTCATGCTCTTTCTGCCATCCAGGGATTGATTTCAGTAGATTAAGGACTCAACTCAGAACAGGCTCCTGGTTGGAGTAAAAAACGCAATCAGCACTAGGGGAAGAGGCAGCCAGTTGTCTGAACTGCTGTGGTAGTGATGGGTTGTACTTGTAGTACTGGTAAAAGTTCACAGCTATTGCCTGGAACTCAGGTCCCTTTTCTGATAGTATTCACACTGACAGCTTAACAATTCTTGTGATGCCATGTCTTTGACCCAGTTTGATCCATCAGCTTACTGTGTGTATGGTGGATCACAGCTTGCTGGCCTTCAAACTATGTTAGTAGCTCCATGAACTGGATGGTATTTCCGCCACAAATTTCACTTGATCTTGAGCGTCTCCCTGTTCCAGAAGATTGCATAGCTGAAGCATGCACTGTGTGTTGGGTGTGATTTCCAGCTCCTCAGATGCAAATTGCTAAGAAAACTGCTTATTCAGAAAACAGACCATGTTGGACCATGAATTCCACCTTGTGAGCACAGGCTCTGGAGGCAGTGACACAATTGTATGTGGGTTACTACTTTGATTGACAAGGGACTCCCTGTGTTGGAGCTCATGGCCTAGAAAGTGCCTGAAGACTTCCTTGAAGGAGGAAACCAGGCTTGCCACATCAGGGAACTGCATGTGCCAGATGTCACTTACTAAAGACAGAATGTATACATTGCAGGTGACATGAACTGCAGTGGGCATCAGTCCACAGAGCACATCAGAGAAAGCCTTACATATATACATGGCAGTGTCAGACAGAAATGCTGAGATCTTGTTAAATTCTAAGTCATAGTGACAATTGCCTTCACTACAGCCCAAGCCACAGCAGAAAAACTGTCAGATGTGAGGTGTACCAGCTCTGTTTGAAAAACAGGCAGGCCCTGGTCTGTCCAGCTCTCGGGTACAAATAAAACATGCAAGACATAATTATATTGAGGGTCGGCAGCCTCATCAGCCACAATGGAGAAGGATTCATATACTGCCTGTGCAGACTTTGTGGACTGTACATGTGAAGCAATCACTACAGGGATTTAGTCTTGGCAAAGCTTGTTTGCGCATGGGAAACATTCAACATTTGCCCCATTTTGTTCAGGTAGTCCCTTTACTTTGGGTGATCAACTTTCTCCAGGGGGATGTTCACTGCTGCAAAAGCCTCCAGGAGGGAAAATGTCACTGATTGCCTTGCCAACCTGTTTTCCATGGTATTTTTAGGCTAGGGACAGAAGTAACACATAAACTACTTTAAGTGATCAGAAACTGGTTTAAACCTGTAACAGAAGTTCAGTGCACATAAACCAGTTTCAAAATGGCCAGAATTGGTTTAAGATAAACCTGGTTCAATGTAGTGTCAGACTTAACTGATTTAGGTGCTCCCCCAGGCCATTGGGGAGGGGGAAGAGACTGGGGAATGGGGGCTGGAGGGATTGGTCCCCTGCCACCTGTGAGCATGGGGCCAAGCCCTGGAGGACCACACTGAGAGGTGGGACATGTTGGCAAAGATCTGGCACAATCATCACATATATTTGTTGGAGACCCGTTAAAGGAGAGGGTCCCAGACAGCTTGAGCTTGTGTGACCAAAGAAAGCAGAGAACTACATTTACATTATAAAGTAGAACCTGTAAAAGGTGGGAGACTGGAATACATAAGCAAGGACTTTCTGAATACCTGGCTGTGAGGAGACGCTTTGCCCTCAGTATTAGGTAAGATTTATGCAAGGCTTTCTCTTGTCTTTTTGGTTCATTACATTCCATTTTAAGTTAGACTAAGCTATGTGCACCCTCATTGTGTTTTACTGGGCTGTATCTTAGCTTAGATGAAGATTTTTGGTTGTTCTTTGCTGTATATGTGAGGTTGCAAATTGCTGTTTTCAATCCATGCTTGCTTCAGAGAAAGGACTATTCTTGTTCAAGCTTTTATGAATTCAAAGCCACTACCTTTTCCCCCAACCCTCCCCTCAGTCTGGCAGCAGCTGTTTCCCCCCACCCCCAAGTGAGGAGCAGGGAACAGGAATTGCGGAGGGGGGAGGGGGCAGAAGCCTGGCAGGTATTGCCTCCCACCAGGCAGACCCAGCCTGGGGTCCCCACCCTCTAGTGGGTGAGCCCCAGGCTGGTCCTTGGCCCACCCCTGAGCTGGTGCATCTCTCTGGAGCAGGGGATGAGGGGGAAAGCCTTGGAAGGCTTCCTTTCCATTTGGCAGTGGTTGGCAGGCATGCTCTAGCCCCACCCAAGCTTCTGGCTTGAGCCACTGCAAGCATGTGGCTTCATTTCCTGAATCAAAAGCGAATGTCTGTTCATTTGCATATTGGTTCAATCTGCACAGCTTAGACTAACCTGCAAAGATTGAATCAATTCAGCCTTCTGCTTTTTGACTGTCTGTACTTAGACTTAAAAAGCGAGGACACGGTCTCTTGTTTCTTGCTCTGTCCTTCATCCTCTACAGCAGCCTTTTGCTTCATGTGCACCTCGGACTCGAGGCCTGCGTCCACATGAGCATGGATGTTTGGTTTCCTGGGGACACTTAGCATCAGGACACCTTGTGTCACCACTACTTGACCCTGGGGAACACCTGTGCCATGCGCCCTCTGGTGCTCGGAAAGTTACCCCAGGGGTAGGGTGGGGGAGACTGGGGCCAGCACTGGGCTGGCTCTAGCAGCCTTACTTGACATCCTGGGGGTCTTCTAAGACTGTAGCAGAGGTGATCCTGATGCATGGAGCCCAGCTGGCAGCCACAGTATGGCTCCGGGTGCCTAGAGTCTAGTTTTGAATGGTGCACACTGCCCCTGCATGCACCACTCCACTTTTTTTGGAGCAGGTTTTTTTGACCCCTGGATATCCAGGGGTCAACCCCCCTCCTCCCCCACCCCATGCTGCTCCCTTGCAGTACAGAGAACAGCTGAACATGTACTACGGGGCACCATAGATGTGTCTGTGGGGCCACAGAACCCGATGGACGCATTTGTTTGACATGGACGCGTTTGTCTGACTTGGCATAGGTGTCTATCTATACTAGGTTTCCTCCACATGTCCAGAGTCATATTACAGGAGTACAGAACAATTTGCTTCTATCTGCATGCAAGGTCCCTCCATGACACTGCCTTACATGGTCCAGATCTGAAATATATTTTGCAGGATTGCAAAATCCTTGGAGGATTTCTTTTCATTATTCATCTTTTTTAGGCTGCAGCTTAGTGCTGCAGCATACATCTGGCTGGCTCAAAGATGGCACCTCAACCCTTTTACTTCCCTGACTGACCCTGTATTGGCACCTGTACTGAACCTGTCAGGCTTAGCCTCTAGTTAGCTCCCTCTTACCACATGTGCTCCAAAGCTAAAAGGCTTCCTGTTCTTTTGTTTGCTTGCTGCTAATTTTTTGGGGGGTAATATCACCAAAATCGCAGAGACCATGTGTTCCATGGAAGATGCCTGATTTTCCATTTTTCACAATTCCCCCTCCCCCCCAATAAAATCAGGATTTTAGTAGGTCCTTAATTATTTGTCTTCCAGGTTGTTGCATAGGGAGACCTAGGATTTTCAAAAGGAGGTGCAGAAGATGTGGCACATCATTACATATTGATAGAACAAAATTCAGATTAATAGAACAAATCTAGGTTTCTTGAGAGTTTTGACAGTGCCTCCAATATTTCTAGTGCTTCACTGTCATCATTTCTACACGTGAATTAATATTGCCACACCTGAGTAACAGAAGACAGACATTGCCAAGAATGGCTAACAGATAGCAAAGTTTCAGAAGAAAGGATAGTTTGAATAGAGAAACATCCAGACCATTAAAAAGGATGTGGAGTGGAAAGAGATTAGTAGGACTTAGGGAGATGATAATGAGCCATGAAGTCGACTTACTCAGCACTTCCTGAATGGAAGATGCTGCTGCCTGTCCCAGGGTGCTGGTTTTAATATTGAGGTGGAGTAAGAATCAAAGGGGTAGGAGGTACAACTGCACAGTCCCTGCTCCCCACCCTCCCGAAATCCATCTCTGGATTGCAATGTTGAATGTAAGTAAGTAAGAAACTTGCATTTTGTTTGTATTGTTTGTAATGTTTTTGTTGTTAAAGCAAGTCATATAAGTACATCCAAATACTACAATGATGGGTCTCTTATAAATACTTGATAATGCTGTACTCTTTTTAAAATGCAATTAGAGGTCATTGAGTATTTTAATGTCCACAAATTATTAAAATCTCTGTCAAAAAATGCCTTCTCCAACAATGAACTGCAGTCAGTAGTTTATGCAGGTCATGGGGTTTCTTGCTTCATCATGTCTCAACTACTTCAGCTTTTCTGTGAGTTGACAAATGTAATCTACTCCACATACCCAGTGCTCCTGCAAAGATAATTTACGAGACTGTGGTTTTTGCCACAGCTTGTCCAGCATCTCTTCCGACTATAGAGTTGACCCAACAAAGGATATGTGCGTGTGTGTTATAGAGAGAGAATTATTTATAAAAAGTTTTCTTTCGCTTACCAGGACTTGTCTATTGGAGCTAGTTTAAAAGTATTTTTAAAACAGTATATAGAATATCGTCTATTCGTCTATTCGTATCCCAGAAGACAGGCGGGTGATCCAGGCTGACCTGGACAGGCTCAGCAAGTGGGCGGATGAAAATCTGATGGTGTTCAATGCCGATAAATGCAAGGTTCTCCACCTTGGGAAGAAAAACCCGCAGCATCCTTATAGGCTCGGCAGTGCTATGTTGGTTAGCACTATGGAAGAAAGAGACTTGGGGGTCATCATTGACCACAAGATGAACATGAGCCTGCAATGCGATGCTGCGGCTAGTAAAGCGACCAAAACGCTGGCTTGCATCCATAGATGCTTCTCAAGCAAATCCCGGGACGTCATTCTCCCCCTGTACTCGGCCTTAGTGAGGCCGCAGCTGGAGTACTGCATCCAGTTTTGGGCTCCACAATTCAAAAAGGATGTGGAGAAGCTTGAGAGAGTCCAGAGAAGAGCCACGCACATGATCAGGGGTCAGGGAAGCAGACCCTACGATGACAGGCTGAGAGCCCTGGGGCTCTTTAGCCTGGAAAAGCGCAGGCTCAGGGGTGATCTGATGGCCACCTACAAGTTTATCAGGGGTGATCACCAGTATCTGGGGGAACGTTTGTTCACCAGAGCACCCCAAGGGATGATGAGGACGAATGGTCACAAACTACTACAAGATCGTTTCAGGCTGGACATAAGGAAGAATTTCTTTACTGTCCGAGCCCCCAAGGTCTGGAACAGCCTGCCGCCGGAGGTTGTTCAAGCGCCTTCATTGAACACCTTCAAGATGAAACTGGATGCTTATCTTGCTGGGATCCTATGACCCCAGCTGACGTCCTGCCCTTTGGGCGGGGGGCTGGACTCGATGATCTTCCGAGGTCCCTTCCAGCCCTAATGTCTATGTCTATGAAATATATTTGTAAATAAATTGGTCTCCTAGGATTCCTTGAATCATGATGTTTGTTATTCACAAGGATTATAATGGTTGTTTTGTATATAGTTATACATGGTTTACTGATCTATTGTCATCTCCTTTCTCCAAATACCTCTCTGTCCTTCTATTACTTGTTTTTTGAGCAGCAACCATATTTGAATTTGAGAAAGAGGAAAGGGAAATAAGTGATTGTAAGTATGGGTAATAGGTGTAACACCTATTTTTGATGACGACTATCACAAATCAGTAATAATTCTTAATTGAAAATGTTCATCAATTTCTACATGTTCACAAATTGTAATTAGTTTATTTTAAACAGTACCCAAATTAAATAACCTGTTGTTCACTAAACATTATCCTTCCATTTTTAAAAAATGTGATCATCCAAATAAGAAGCACAAACAATACTTTTTGCTTTAAATACATTTATGGAATGAATAATGAATACCAAATGCCTGTTCAACAGATACAGAGGACTAATACATTTAAAGAAAAATCACTTGTTTTACAAATATATTGTGAAATACTGTTTGTACATGATTCATTTAATGAAAAAATGTTTTGTGTCAGGTAACATCTCTTTTCAGAGTACCACTTGTAAAAATTTAAATGATCCCAGCCTGACAGTGTTGCAGAAACTATCTTGGCAATAAGTAAAGCTAGCTTAATAATGGTTCCATTTTTTTTTTTTACTATATTACCTAGCAGCGAAAGAAGTTCTGACTTCAGACAGACAGGATTAGATTCCATTTATTTGCCATCGCCTTGATTTTCACATTTGAGCAGAAAACATTTCTATTCTCTGTCTTCCTAGAATGATTGGATACACTTTTGAGCACATTGGAAGGCATGTTTTTATTCTGATCTGACCATTTGTATTTAGAGCACAAGCTTCCTATTCAATAAGAGATCCATAGCAATAAAATAAAAAGCTAATTACTTTTTCTCTGCTTTTCTGTGACCTTACTATTATGAGTTTACAGGTTGCAATGTGAAAGAAGACCTCTTTAGGATTGTCAGTAGACACCCACAGCAAAAAAGAAAATTGTTTGGGCCAGGTAGCAATAATGAAATGTAGTCTAAGTTATAGTACTGCAATATACTTTGCTTTGCATTTTTCTGTGCTCCCATGTAACAATCAGCTAGGGGTTTTTGTTACTTTAAGGGAGAAACCATAGCAGGTATGGATCCAAGCAGGTGAAGCCACCTGAATCTAGGCTAGGTGCAGGGAAATAGGCAGCCAGGGACCCATAGGTTAGGGACAGAAATTACACAGTAACTGGTATAAGTGATCAGAAACCAGTTCAGAGCTATAATACAACAGAAGTTCAATGCATAAAAAATTGCTTTCAAAACGTCTGAAACCAGTTTAAAGATAAACCTGCAGTTTGGCCAGAGCAGTTTACTGATGTCATTGAATGAAACAGATAAATAGCATTAGAATAGTTTCTACTCCATTGAGAGGAGGGGACCAGGACAGAGCACAGTGTTCTCTTCTTCCCATGGCACTATCCCATCCCTCCTTTGGCTTGTTCTCTTGCTAGCCGTACATATCTTCACTGCTGAGTGAGCCAGCTTCAAAAGGTGTTCCTTGTCCTGCAGCAAACCCCTCATTTTTTTTCTGACAAAAGTTTTGGGATTTCCCCAGCATTGTTCATGTGCTTGGGCACTTCCGTTCCCTTTAGACACCTATGCAGCGAGTGTGCAGCCTTGTCAGTATGTTCAGAAAGGAAGTGTGGGGTTAGCATAGCTGACTCCTAAACCATACCTAAATGCCAGAAACCAGTTATGCAGATATCATACATGTGGCTACATTCAACCTGTAAAGGGAAAATAGGATCTAAGCCTTTGTGGATTTCCAAAGGTCCCCTGTTTTCAGTGCTGTTTTTGTTCTTTAAATTAATAACTGCCTAATATCTAGTCCAAGGGACTAGAACCTAGGAGTTTCCATTCCCAGTGAATTGTTGTAACTCCTAGGCTCCAGAGTCATGTTATCTCTTTCTCATTCTCTGTCTGTCCTGGTGTCTCTTGCATTCTTGGCCGCCCAGTGAGCCAGGTTCACTAGAAGGGGTGGAGGGTGCCTCACCTAGCCTGGTGCTTAGGGTGAAGCAGGCCTTAAACAGAGTTCAGTAACGACTGAGACAACAATGTCAGTGGCTGTGGTCATATCCCCTTTCTTCCTTATACAGTGTAACTTCATAAATCTGGATATAAAAAATCCAGAATTATCTAAATTCTGGCACTTTTTAAAACTATGCTCCATCTGGGACTAGCAGCAGCCAGTTCTGGAGCAGCAGAGGGGGAAGCTTGCACACAGCAGCTGCTGCCATCCACCACCCTGTGTAATCGCATGTGCAGCCACTGCTCCGGGAATGGCCACCACTACCTCTTCTCACTTCCCACCACTCCAGGACTGTCCGCCTCTTTGGTTTCAAAAATCTGGAATTTTAACACATCCCACAAGTGCTCGGTCCCAAGCATGCCAAATTTATGAGGCTGTATTGTACTCTCCTCATCTGGATCCAATCCTTTTGTGGAATTATGTACCTCCTCAGCATATAACTGAATCTCAGAAGAGCTTACTTTTTTATTAGCACTTCAAATGTTCTGCAAACTAAGAACCTAATCACACACTTTGATATCACAGGTACCCTTAATGACATTTAAAATATTGCATGTCATTGGTTTAAGAACAGCGTCAGGAAGAGCAATATGAAATGTGGTGTGTGTGTGTGTCTATGAAGAGTAAAAAAACAATGCACTAACTGAGAATTTGTTGTACTAGGTAGTATAGTATAGTAGTAAAGCCTACAGTTATGGTTGCCCAATCCTTTCCTTTCTTCCATTTTTATAGCTAAGAATCCTGAAAGCATTCAGTCATTCAAGGTAGAAATGAGCAAATGATCCTACTTTTCTTAAAATGGCAGCTTAAAGTCCAGTCTACTTTATTGTATGCCCTTTCCAGTGGAACTTGCCAGATCTCTGTTTGGTTGTACTGTCTATAACCAATTGACTGCACTCACTTCCAATAATAATAATAAAAATAGCAATAATAAATCCAGATTCCCAACATCCCATTCCTGCCAACCAACAATCTTGTAAGATAATAATAGGATGGTTCTTCCCCCATGTTCCCCCAACTGCTTATGTGGTGCTAGCAAAATTATCCAAATGTGAGCAAATTAAGGCTTAATAGGAATTTTTTACATTTAACTTTTGTAGGCTCATTTTATTATTATTATTTGAATTTTTCAATTGCATATATATGTTTCTGGTTGTTTGATTTCTGCCTACAAGCAGGTTATAACAAATACTTACGTTAAACTTTTGATTTGTGAATTTTCCTTTTACACATGGTTCTTAGTTAAGACTAGATGTCTCTACTTAACATGCTTTTTCATGATTTTTACTAGTATGAATCTGATCCAAGATGGCAGTAGCCAAAGACTTGCACAAGACACTGGACATTACATAGTAGATGAAAAATGTGTTGGTAGTCATTTCACATCTTTTTGTTGTTGAATGTGTACCAACAATTTTTTGTGGTAAGTTCCAATTTAAATATTTATACAAAATGTCTACATACCATATAATAATGCAATTGATACAAATGGAAGAACATGGATAATTATAGTACATATACAATGGCACCATCTGATATTTGAATATCAGGCTTCCAAACATTTTAGAACAATTATTGAAACGACTGGCTAAAATTCATAAGGAGATAAATAATGGCCAAGACCGACATTTATTCCTTAGCATTTTACACACAAAATATGATATCCTTTTTATGACAGTAGTCTTTTTCACAGGCATTTTACTACTCCAGTGACTGAGAGATTCATGAGCTGTACAACGTCTGTGAAAATGAAAAGATTTCACATGTTGCTCAGTAGTAGCTTTTTAAAAGATAAGATTTGGTAGGTTGTATTTTAAACATAGAAAACAAAACAACCTATAGTAGTATACTAAAGCATTCTCGTTACCCTTTTCACTTAATATGACTAAATGGGTGTGTGTACATGTTGCTGCTCTATGGTGACGTTGCTATGGCACCATGCTCTGCTCCTTCCTTCTGTATGGGTGGTTACTCCGTTGCACTTGCGGTGCACAGTTAGACTTTGCCGCAACATTGCTGTGGCGGTGTGCTATACCGGAGGGAGCGCACCACTACAGCAACATGGCTGGCAATCATTTGTAGACCCACATGATCGCTACATTGTCATAGCACACTGTACAGTGACGTAGCGTGTCACTACATTGCTGTAGGGCAATGTGAAGACACGCCCAATGAGTAAGGCTGTGATTTTGCTTTGTGACAATGAGGTCCATAGAGAGTTGGAGAGTAACTGGTTGAAGCTATGTGATTTGACATAGCTACATTACAGTTTTCTGGGGGGAAATGAGAAGTGCCTACAATATCTGCCTTTCCCTGTTACGAATTTGCTTTTTTTTTGTCTGTTTTTCTGCCATCTTTTTCTAAGAGTTGTCAGAGATTAGACAGAAGAGCCTAAGTTCCTGAGTTTACAGAAATATTAATTAATTTGTGACTTTTCTGCATTCATATATATTTTAACCTAGCTGGAATAGTTTAACTAATACAATATATTCCTGTCACACAATCTTTATATATTTCAGTGGTGCGTTTATACAGGAAAAAATAACTTGTAATTGGAAGGACTAAGTACAGCATTGAAATGTAATGTTTATGGCCACCCGTGTTTTATAACAAGGGTGGTCAACCCATGGCATGCATGCCACAAGTGACACTGGCAGCTACTGTATGTTGCACACAGGAGATGGGGGAGAGAGTAGAATGAGCAATGAATTCGGCAAGGAAAGGGGATGAGAGCGGTGCTTTGGGAAGGGGTGGGCTTAGTTTGTGGCATGCCTGACAAAAAGATTGGCCACCACTGTTTTACAACTTTCAGATGCACTCAGCTAAAAATCCAGGTAAAAGACTCAGAAGTGAACTACATATAAACTTAGTGATGTAATTTGCTCAAGCTGAAGCAACATAGGAGAGTGAAAATAGGAATGGGAGCTGGAATGGGAACAGTAGTTTTACAAAGCTTTCACTCTGGCCACAGTCCCAGAATTGGCTGAATTTTTTTTTCTAAGAAATGATCAGTAGTGAAATATTTGTATAAGCACCATCATGGGGAGAAAATGCCAGATACCAAACAGACCCTTTACCATAGAAGAGAAAGGTGCAACACAAATCAATAGTTGGAAGTGAGTACCAAACAAATTCAAAATCAAATTAGAAATCAGGCACTTTTATATAAAACTTATGTTTATAATATATATAATATATAAGGTGTTTCTTTTTCAACAGTGTGGTAGAAAAAAGGGGTAGACTCCATTTCTCAAGGTCTCTGAATAAAAACTGAAGATGTATGGTAGGGACAGTAGATTAAAAATTAAACATAAGTCATCAATGAGGTACTATTTTGAAAAAGAAAGTATCCTGGAATGTACAAACAGAAGTATTATTATGTACAAGACATGAGTGAATAATGTTCCATGCTATTCACTGGTGGAAAGCCTCATTGTGAATACCATATCCAGTTTGTATAGCCCATGTCAAGAAAAATAGGACTGGAGGGAGTCCAGTCAAGAGTAACTAATTGACCTGAGGTATAGATTGTCCTATTGAGAGTCTGCAGTATCACACTAGGAATCTCTTCATCTTTATATATGGGAGGCAACAGTGTACATGGAACAGCATCAGGATATGCTATATGACACTGTAGAAACATTTGAGAGAGGATACTGTCTGCTCCAGTGCTCTCTGTATCCCTCCTGTAGGCCATGACTAACCAGGTGACAACCGTTGAATTCGATGACCTCTTGACATCTCTTCTGTTGCTGCTTTCTATAATTCTATGATACAGAAGCTGAAACTAGAAAACCATAATGATTTTAGCTAATTAAGAGATTAATCCATGAGTATTTATGTCTGACCCCCCTCCCCCCCCCCCCAAATCTGTTTAGAATTCAGGAAAACATTTGGTATCGGCATAGCTTGTATAGGAAATCATTAGTTAAACTGGAGAGGAGACTTTTAAGTAGGACTTGAGAACTTTATCTAGATAAGGTACTAGCTAACGTAGACATTTATAAGGAATTGTGCTGAAAAAGTCAGCTCTTCTCCTGTGATTCCATTGGTTGTCTACAGAATTTAACCTTGCATTTAAAAATGAATTAGTTTCTAGCCCTTAGACATATTTAGAAACAAATTCATTTTTAAATGCAAGGTTAAATTCTGTAGACAACCAATGGAATCACAGGAGAAGAGCTGACTTTTAACACACATCTCTGCAATTAAAGAAATGATGGAACCAAGTGTCCTTTAATATATAACAGCAACAACAACCAAGTAGTAGAACACTGCGGAGGTTTTTTTCTTTAGTATTATGACTGTAGCTAGGGACAGAAGTTACACATAAACTGGCATAAGCAATCAGAAACCAGTTCAAATCTGTGACACAACAGAAGTTCAGTACACATAAGCCACTTTCAAAATAGCCCAAATCTTTTTAAGATAAACCTGGATGGATGTAGGACCAGACTTAACTATTTAGGTTAAATCAGTTTAATGAACTTCTGTCCCAAACCCCCTCCAGATTTAAGTTAACTTACAGTCCTCCCCATCCCAGGGTGCTTTGCACCTTCCCTGTAAATCCTTCCTTGCAGGGTGGGTGACTAGTCTTGGCCCACTCTAGCTGAGCCCACGCCAGCCAAGCAAGGAGGCATGCTTTAGCACCCCCTGGCTTCTGGCCTGAGCCCCTGCAGGCATGTAGCTGTATTTCTAGAATCAATAGTGAATGTCTGTTCACTTGCTTATTGGTTCAATCATGCAGGTTAGACTAACCTGCAAAGATTGAATCAATTCAGCATTGGGCTTTTTGACTGTCTGTACTTAGCCTGTATGTTTAGATGTGTCTTATACATTTTGGGGCCTTATTTCAAACTCAGTGAAAAATGATACTTAAAACAGACTTAATTTGTAGTATAGACAGTTTAATAAATTGAGGGAGTTTCATTTATAAGCTTACAGGGAAAAGGAAGGTTTCGAGATTCATAGATAATAGGGCTAGTACAGGCCATTCATATCTTACAGTATGACCCAGGTTCCTTCATTTGGCAGGACTGTTCCCTATATCATTCTAACAACTGTTTTACATAATCTGCTTTTGAATTAGTGGAGATGATATGTGGAGTTATTCTGCCAAAATCAGGGAATCAGATTAGTTTGGAGGACCTTACTATTAAATCTACTGTTTGCGAATTTTAAAAGGATTTCTTATAATTTTTTCAGTAGTTTCCTCCCTCTCTCTCCCTCTTCCCCTCCCCCTCCCCCATGTAATATCGAGGATACTGTACACTATATTATGTTTCAGCATTTTATAAATGATGTGTTTTAGCAAGGGCTTTACAGTTATCTGTAGTTCATTTCTCAGTTTGAGCTGCATTTATTTTACACTCCAGTATCAATGCATTCATTTGCTGACAGAACAGGTAATTTTTTTTCAAAATGATGATAGATAAAGCCATACCAAGCTTTATCTAATCCTTTGTTTTTCAAACTACATACCTCTTACATAGGTTTGTTTATGCTGAGGTTGTTAATGCCTGAAGGAGCCTGGTATTCTTTGAGAACAACTTGAGCATCCAGGAGAAATAATAGGCCCTTTGGAGTGGTCCATGACTGACAATGATATGCCTCAGCTTGCAAAGAATCAGATTAGCCTGGGTGCTTTGAATCAACAGAAGTCTGCTAATCCTGAAGGATTTGCTGAGCCTTGAAACACTTCTTTTACATCGGTTATTTGGTTTAGGCAGATCCCTGCTTGAGCTTTGGAAGGCTGAGCCTTGAAAAGAACTGTTTCTACCTGAAAGTCTAATAGGGTCCCTCCAGGTTGGAAAAATATGCATTCAACCTACACAAGATATTTTTTTTAACTCTGGAGATTTTTACTTCAGTTAGCAGCTTTATTGTTTTGAAGTTTCTGTGGTAACTAAATTATTCCACTAAATAACTGCAAGAGAGGACTTGGGTATTTTTACATTGGGTGCTGTTGTTTGGAAATTGTTATGAATATTTAGCAGTGGTTTTAGAGGGCTGTAGTTACTGTAGCAGCATGGCACAGAGGGATTGGAAAACAGGAAATTTCCAGGGGGAAATAGTAATGTGTATAATGCATTTTGGAATAATAGGGAACAGTTTTATTGTGGAGATCAAGCTCTAATGCCTTTCCAATTGTTTCAAGAGAATAGTGTTAAATGTTTATCACTGTGGAAGAGCTTCTCTACGGAAGAGAAATTCCTTAAGGCACATAGCTGCTATGTGTTTGTTCATTTCAACCAACTCCTCTTTAAAGTAGAAAAGGAAATAACACACTAGAGGATCTGTTCACAGAGGAGGTCAACAGTAACTTCACAATATTAATCAAATAGCTACCTGAGTGATTTAGGGTATATTTAGTTGTCTTGCTTCAGGCATTTTTGCCTTTTACAAATCATAGTAGGGCTATGACAATTGTTTTTTTCAGAAGTGTATTGCGTTCAGAATTAAAGCACTCCATGTAAAGAGAATATGGTGTATCAAATGTGTGAAATTGTTACTGAATGCTATCTTGGGAAATTTGGTATTCTTTAAGAAGAATACTGAGTTGAAGGATTTCCACCAATTGTTTTGTCTCTTCTTCCTAATCCCTTTCCTTCCCATCTTATGGGTTGCCCAAATCTTCCCTTGAAGTTATTTTTACTTTCGTTCACACTTGAAGTGAGTGTTCTCCATGGACCTGATGAAGAGATAATTGATGTCAATGCAGTTTTTCTGTTTATTTCAATAGGCTTTGGATCTTCACCCTCCCCTCATCCCTCACCCATGAAAAAAGAAACTAAGGTTCAAAGTGGTTTTATTGTGACATTGTCTAATACTGACATGATATAAAACCTGTATAGTAATTGAATATAATCTGTTCTAGCTAGAAGTTGTGCATGTGGTTGCCCTGAATGCCTTTGGCAATCTGAGTGAGCTGACCTTTACACTTGAAGGGTCCAAAGGTATTGCCTTGTGTCAGACTGCAATTCACTATTTGAAGTTGGCCATAATTGAATATTTTTCATGGAACATTGCCAATTAATCATATGATGATTATCATAGCAAGGCAGAGCATCCCAGAGCATCCTTACCAATAATAGGCCATGGTTCAATCTGTCTAAAAGGTCTGAGTTGGCTGTGGCTTTAACCATGTCTCACTTTCTGCAGAACACTGAGTTCATTGAGATTGCAGTGACTATAGTGAAGGTCTATTTAAAGAATACTGATGATTCATATAAAGCATTGCTGGATGACTACTTGCAAATTGTCTTTTAGCCTGGCTTAACTACTCATGCCAGTTCTAGTGACACCATTACTACTGAGAACTTGCATCTGGTTGGAAAATAAAACATTCATTCCATAGGAAATTCAACAATTAAAAAAATGCTTTTATACAGAATTAGAGTAAAAAATAAAAATGTCAAAATGTTAACAAAACAATTCTGAAAACTTGAAACAGATATCAAAATGTTTTGTTTCTATTTCATTTAGACTCTTACTTTTTAAGTTATAATATCCTTTGGCAATATCCCTTGCAGTCAAGGATGACTGTCTTCCATGACTATCTTATCTATTATGTCTGAAAAAGGCTGATGAGGCCTATCAGGGATTGACAGACTCTAAAGCAGCTCAGACGTGGTTCCATGTAGGCTGGGTGGCACTGGATTCTAGATTTGGTCCATGACATGGTATTTCTATGGCTCCTGGTTTTCCATTTACTGTTGTTATGAGGTTTCAAATTACTGAGATCCCTGCAGCAGACTCTTCCTCCATTTGGGGTGTTCCTGGGTGATAGTCTCTCACAAGTTGACACTGATGTTGCATTTTTTTAAAGATGGTTTTGAGGATATCCCTGAAGCACTTTCTCTGCCCTCCTTTTGAGTATACACCTTGGGTGAGCTGGAAGAACAAAGCTTGCTTTGAGAGTCTGGACTTGGACATCCAGATGACATGGCTAGCCCAATGAAGTTGATGTTGGATGATCATCACCTCAATACTCATGATTTTTTTTTGCAGGAGGATGCTAACAGTGGTGTGTCTGTCTTCCCATTTGATTAGGAAGATCTTCCCCAGGCAGCATTAATGGTACTTCTCCAACAAATTGAGATGCCACCTGTACATTGTTTATGTCTCAGCTCTGTACAGCAAAGTCGGAATTATGACTGCTTGATAAACTATGAACTTGGTTTCAGATCTGATGTCACAATCTTGAAAACCCATTTCTTCAGGCATCTGAAATTTGCACTTGCACATTTGAGACACCGTCGGAGTTCTTTGTCAATGTCAGCCTTCTATGCGAAATGGCTTCTAAGATACAGGAAATACTCAGCATTCTCCAGAGTTTCACCATAGATCTGTTTTACCAGATCTTGGGACTGTTCATTAGGAGCTTGTTGGTGGAGGACCTTAGTCTTCTGAATGTTAATTGTAAGTCCCTTTTTCTTGTATGCCTCGGTAAAGATGTTGGCATTTGCCTGAAGTTCTGCTTCCGAGTGAGCACATGCTACAGCATCATCAGCTCAATGTTTGAGGTTGGTGCAGTCTTGGTTTTAGCTTGGAATTGACTTGAGGTTAAACAGTTTACCATCCAATTGGTAGTTTAGCTCCAATCAGGCTGAAAGTTTGTTGGTGGTCAGATGCAGGATCATGGCAAGGAATATTGAGAAGAGTGTTGGAGAGATGATTCAGCCTTGCTTAACTCCGGTTATAACCTCAAAGGGATCTGTGATAGATCCATTACTGAGAACCAGTACTCTCATGCCATCCGGGAGGAGGCAGGGAATAATGACAAATTTCAGTTGGCATCCATATTTCAGAAGGATTCTCCACAACACTTCTTGTATGACAGGGTCAAAAGCTTCCATGACGTCAAAGAAGGCCACATGCAGCAGCTTATGTTGTTCTCAGCATTTCTTCTGCAGCTGATGAGCTGTCAAGAGCATGTCAGTTGTGCCTCTTGATGCCTTAAACCCACACTGAGATTCCAGGAGGAGCTCTTCAGTAAGTGGAATGAGATGGTTCAGGAGGGTTTTCACAATGATCTTTCCTGTGGTGGTCTGATCCCTCTGTAGTTTTCACAGTCACACTTGTCTCCTTTGTTGAAGACCGTCACAATCATGGCATCCTTGAAGTCATCTGGGATTTACTCATCATTCCAAATCCTTCAGATGGGGGCATGAAACTGTGATGTGAGATCCTCTTCTCCCTGTTGGAAGATGTCGGCAAGGATTCCATCTGCTCCAGATGCCTAGTTGTTCTTCATGTGCATCATGGATTTCCTCATGTATTCAAGGGTTGGAGGGATTCTGATATCATCTCTGACTGGGTGTTGCAGGATGAAGTTGAGAACACTCTTATAAACAACAGAGTCTTAATTGAGAATGTCTTCAAATTGCTCCTTCCAGCATGTGTTGATGCTCCCTTTTCCTTGATCAGGTCTCCTTCATCCTGAGGTCTCAAGGGGGTTGGCCCCTGATTGTTCGGACCGTAAATGGCTTGGGAACACTGAAGAACCCTTACATATCATTGATGTTAGCAAAATGTGGAATCTCCTTAGCCTTATCTTCCCACCCTTTGCTCTTCATATCGCGGGTCCTCCTTTGGACCTCTCCCTTGGCTTATTGGAGATTTGATTGATAGAATCATAGAAAATTAGGGTTGGAAAGGACCTCAGGATGTCATCTAGTTTAACCCCCTGCTCAAAGTAGGACCATCCCCAACTAGATCATCCCAGCCAAAGCTTTGTCTATCTGGGTCTTGAAAGCCTCAAAGGATGGAGATTTCACCACCTCTCTGGGTAACCTGTTCCTGTGCTTTCTCTAGGAGGCTAGTAAAATGTCCTTCCTCATCTCTAACCTAAACCTCCCTTTCTACAACTTGAGACCATTGCTCCTTGTTCTGTCATCTGCCACCACTGAGAGTATCCTCTATCCTCTTTCAAACCTCCCCTCAGGTAGTTGAAGTCTGCTATTAAATCCCCTCTCAGTCTTCTTTTCTCCAAATGTATTGAGCCCAGTTTCCTCAGCCCACTCCTCAGAAGGCATGTGCTCCAGCTCCCTCACCATTTTTGTTGCCCTTCTCCGGACCCTTTCCAATTTGTCCACTTTCTGTAGTGGGGGACCAAAACTAAACACAGTACACCAGATGTGGCCTCACCAGTGCTGAATAGAATAATCACTTCCCTTGACCTGCTGGCAACATACCTACCAGTGCAGCCCGGTATGCCATTAGCCGTATTTGCAACAAGGGCACGTTGTTGGCTCATATTCAGCTTATTGTCCACAGTAACCTCCAGGTCCTTTTCTGGAGAGCTGATGCCCAGCCAGTCAGCCCCCAGCCTGTACTGGTGCATGGGATGGTTACGTCCTAATTGTTCTATTTCTTTTGCTTGGAGTTGGTGTCATTTTGCCAAACACAAAAGGCCTTATGCTTGTGATCAATCAACTCTTGGATCTCCTGGTCATTCTCATCAAACCAGTCTTGATTGTTTCCTGGCAGAGAATTCAAGCATCTCTTCACAGGAGCTGATGACAGTGGCCTTGAGGGCACCCCACATGGTGCTGACATTCTCCCATTGCTGTTGATTGTCATTCACCTTTTTATTATTGAGGCAGTGGTGGAATAGGTTTTGTTTGCTTTGGTCCTTGAGTCCTTCAGTGTTTGTTTTCCATCAGTATTGCTTCTGCTTCAGCTGTCGTTTGGGGTCCAGTTTGAGTGACATAATATAATATAGCAAATAAATAAAAATAAAGTGTTTCAACCTTATCAAAACTTGTTTGAAGATTTCCCATTGGACATTTCAACAAAATATTTTCAAAGTCTACATCCACCTGTAATATTTCTCTTACAAAATACTATTTCTTACAATTTGAAATATCTTTTTTTTTTTTGTGACCAGGTGTAGGGAAGTCTTTTAAAGGCATATCTTCATCAGGGGCATGTGTATACAGCACAAGGTAGTACTATACTGACAATATCATAACATAACAATGTCATGTTAAGAAATGCAGTACCCGTTCTGCACATCAAAGGTGGTAGAGTTCAATTAGCATGGTGCTAGTAAGCTCTGTCTTTCAGTATGTAAAGTTAACTGGTGCATGTGTATGACTGTACTAATATGGCTTTATTTCTTTCAGTATAGGAACTAAAGTTCACCAAATGGCATGGTTTGTACTAGGATGGCACTATTTTGCACCATAAAAACCATGCATTCCATACTGACTTGGAAGTCAGCTAACTGTTCTTTCTCTACATTTCCCCTAGTATTCTTATAAACAAATATCAGGGTTTTTTATTTGAATCACCCAGTAGCACTGCCAAATATTTCTAAAATGATATTCAGTTTATTATCTGACACTCATACACTTATGAACTATTTACTGTATTGTATTTGCAACATGTGCATACAAATTTAAGAATGTGAACCAGTTTTTGAGACAGATGTTAAAGTAAGATCTGTGTATTAAAACTGTGTCTCCCTACAAAGTTATTTTAGGATTATTTGGCTCTTTTCCATTATGGTTGAATAAATAGCAATGCAGCTTATTTCCAGTAATCCAACATTAGCAGCCCACAGAGAATTAAATAGCATTGCTGTCTGATTAGATTCTTGCTAATTCTTGGATGCTTAAAAGCATTGCTTGAGTTGGAAGAAGAATCTGCTGAAATTTAAAGTTTTAAAACTGTGAAATATCATGTTGTATTCCCCCTTCAGTTTGGTCCTTTTGATAAAAGAGTCCACTACTAACATCATATCCTTATCAGACAAAGCACTGAATATCTTCTGCAATATATTGAGTTCCATCAATACCCAAAAAAATGAATGGAAGTTGAGTATGAGACCTTAAAATAGCTTGACCCTTAATTGGTATTCCTGTTTAGCGTTCCATTGTGCTCAGTAAACAAAACCTAGTTAGAGAGGCATTGATTTCCATTTATTTTTCATAAAGAGGTTTTTCATTTTATTTTGCTCAACAGTTTCTTTTGTTTTTATTTCATTAGAGTTTTAGATTAAAATCTTAATATTTTGAGCAATCAAACTTTGGTACTGTACTTGAATGCACTTAATGGTAGAAACAGACTGCTTTCCAGGGAAGCTTGATTGTGTGCAGTTGCTGTTGAACGTACATGGATGTGGGGGTTCATCATCTCAGAATATCAGTTGGCTTGGTTTTAGAAGGCTAAAAATTAACTCAAGCATCTAATCTTAGATGCTCTATTTTGAAAATATTAGTCTTTTTGTTTGTTTGTTTCTCTCATGGAGCAGTTCCCAAATAATATATTTAAAAACCTCTAAAATGCTGTATTAAAAGTCTCTAAATGCTTATTTCATACACCCAATTATTAATAGCATACTGAAACAATTTAGGGTTTAAATGCTAGATCCTGTTCCTCTGATTGGGTGTCCAAGCATCACCCAGTGTGATTCTATTCCTGCTTGACTCCCTGAGAAATCTTAGCATGTCTACTTTTGTGACATGCCTTTATCTTAGCTGTACAGCTAAGTTACAAAAAGTAACAAGGATACAGATATACTTTTCATAATCTTTTGCTTTGTTTCATGAACTAAAGCATGGTGGAACAGGACCACATTTAGACACATATACAAAACAATGGACAATTTGTTTCACCCGGTAAAGCAGATCAGCTGTAGAAGGACACATCCCACCACATCCAACCCACTTCATTTGGCAACATCTGTTTATCCCCCTTGTCAGTTGGTGTGAGACAAAACTCCAAAAGGTTCACAGGATAAAAAGTGCTAACAATTTATCCTGTGCTATTGCAAGGACATCTGAATGGTTATCCCAGAACATCATTCCAGGACAAGCTCTCCAGTCTGTTCTCCAGCTATCCCACAATGCACTATTGTGGCCCCAGTCCTGGCTTCACTTGAACTCTGTGCAGCACCTCTGGCCCTGATTGCAGAGCTCTTATGCCTAGAGATGAAAGGCCCCAAGTTGCCACCCTCACCTATTAATTGCCCTGAACAGTGACTTGCCAAACATTTTGTGCTCACCACCTGCCTGAGGTCAGCATCAGAGTCTGCATCTACTGAACCAGTTGCAAATACTACCAACTACTGGGGATGTCCATCCACTGAAATGTCCAGCTACCAGGTGGTCATTGAACCCATCTACCATGCACTGAGGCAATTTCAGACTTTCATACCCACATACACCTAGGCAACTGAACATGCTCAATACTAGCCTAAAGCAGCAGAGCACACTCCACCAAGCATGTCTCCACTCCCACCCATCTCAGTTGGACTTTGGTCTTTCATGGCTCCCATGGGAGTTAGGGGCACTGGCCCCTTGCTGTGCCCTAGAGCTGTTTGCCCATGGCTGCCCAATTGTGCTTCCATGGGAGCAAAGGGGACAGCAAATTTACCATGTTGAGAATCAGCAAAGTGAATGAGCCTGTCTGCTGGCTGGATAGTCTTGCAAGTTGCAGTTTTGGTTAGCAAGTTCTTCATGCAGGCACGGCAACAGTGAGGAAAACAGCAAACCCCTGTTCATCCTCCTCTGCAGATTGTAGAAATGGCACTTCTGGACCAGATAATGGGCCACAGCTGTGGTCAGAGACCAGTGTCCAGAATGCTTCCAGGCAGAGGAAGATCTGAACACACACAAAGATGGAGATATTGGCTTCTCTGGTGGAGACCAGCTGCTTGTGGGTCCTGTAGGCCAGGCAGTAAAGGGAGGAAGAGTGGATGACCACTCCAGTCCGATGGTCAGGCACAGGATCAAGGAGTCATGGCACATCACTGTGTGGGTTGCCAGGCAGCATGCAGATTCTGAGGAATGCTACACAGCCATTGCTTAGGGTACAAATGAGGCACTCGGGGAGTCCATTAAGATGGAACAGGAGTGTATGGATTGCTCATATCTGCCTTAAACCTTAAGAAAGGGATTATCCTTGCTGCTCTCCACATTGTTCCTTTGTTTAACAGATAGTTGGCCCCTGGGCTAAAGGGGTACCCTGTGGCAAAATTGAGAACAAACATGCCCTAGCCATTATTCAGGCTTGAACACTCATTCAGCAGTGGCCACTGCCAGGTGCATAGTGTATGCATGTTGCAGCTGCTTTACCTGCACTCTTCTCTCATTCGTGGGGGAGTGATGGGTTTCTCCCATGTCTGCTTATAGGGGCATTGGCTTTTTGTTTACATTACATTTGTTTCCAGCTTCAGTTGACCATTTTCATGTTTATGTTGTGTTGTTTAATAAAAGTTCTACCTGTTTTCATAATTACAGCAGTAGTGTTCACCATATGTAAGGAGCAGGAGCATGAAAAATTCAACCTCCCCCAACCAAAAACACCCAGATGCTTGACGCACTGCCTGCTTGTCCCAGCACTAGCTGTCTTGCTAGCCCAGCACTGATCAAAAAAGCAGGGTAGAAAAGAGCTGTGCACAGCTCAGGCTGTTTCTCCTTCCCTGCTTCCTACTTCTGGTTCTGGAGGAAAACACAGCCTCACACAACCAAAGGTTTCGCTCTCCCAAACCACTTTGCCTCCCTCCTTCTGTATCCCCAGAAGCATGGCTCATCATATGGCTGAACATTTCCCCACCCTAACATGCCCATCCTGTACACATCTACCATCTCTTCTCCCCCCACACTCTACACCGTTACCTCCTGCCTGTGCTGGTGATGATCCCATGAGAGCACAAGTTAACTTGATAGTGTTTAATAATGTACATGCGATCATTCTGCTATTCAGCATTGTGACCCTCATCCCAGAGTCGCACAGTGCCAAGCAACTGGCCTCCATTTGAGAAGTCACAGACAGAGGACCTGTAGGACCTGAGAGTCACTCCACCTCACCTGAAAAGAGCTTGGACAGGGGCTTCTCCTTCACTTCACAGATTTTGTGCAGCACACAAGCAAAGACCACAAACTGGGGAAAACTGCATATTCTGGCATCTATTTGTGTCCTCAGACACCTCCATCAAGCCTGCAGATGCCTCAAAGCACGTTTCGCAGCTATTCTGCAGCTACTGAGCCGGTAGTTGAACAGTTTCTTCTGGGCATCCAGGCATCCAGTGAAAGGCTTCCTCAGCCAGGAGTGCAGTGGCTAGTCAGGGTCTCTGATTAGTAGTGGGATGGTCATGTCATCAGTCTGGATGTCAGACACTCCAGGGGGCAATATGTTTTGTTCTATCAGTTCAGAGAGGATGGAGCTCCTGTATATCCTGCTGTCATGCACCCTGCCCAATCAGCTGTCTTTTATGCATGTGAAATGGTCGTAGTTGTTTAAAACCGCCTGAAGTAGCTCTTCCGATTGATGAATTCATGGTGTACAGGAGAAAGAATGGCAGTGTGTGCCATTGATGGCCCCGGTGCAGTTGGGAGACCCCAGGCTGGCAAACCCATCCACACCCCCCTATGGGTTAGCAAGGAATATGATTCACAAGGCCATCACTGTGTAGACCACCAGGCACACTTCTCTCAATGCCTGGGTCCACAGCTGTGTACTTGCCAATGCCAAAATGATCTGCCATGGACAGGAGGTAGTGCAGGGTCTTGAGCTTCCATATAATGATGGCAACATGCTTCTGCATGGATAAGGGCATCCAGATCATCAGTGTCTACTGCTGTATGTGTGGGGCAAGCTCAGTGCAGATTTCTATGAAGGTGGCCTTGGATATGTAAAAGTTTATCTGCCAATGCTCATTGTCCCAGGTGGCCACGACTGTCTGCTCCCACCAGTTGTTGTTCATCTCTCCAGCTCAGAAACACTGCTTCACAATTTGAAGCCACTCCTGCATCTACCTGGCCATAATGTGCTGACCAGCCGCCAAAATATCTTCAGGGTGGCAGCTGCTGCTATTGATTAAGAGCCATATATAGCCAGGGACCACCCATTGTTTGACACTGAGCACACACAAGTTTTCCTGCAAGTAATCTCTCACATGGAGCGAATGGAAATAGTCACTGTGCTCATCAGAGCCTGCTGTTGCAGCCTTTTCCAATCTCGCTTACAAGCTCACAATCCTGAGCCAGCCGGGTCTGGAAGGTGAGGACCACTTACAGATCCATAGTGCCTGATGGTTGTGGAATCTGCAAGTCACAGTCACTGGTGGCAGCTCAAATGCAGTGAAAATGCAGGCAGGTAGCCAGGGGCACTAATGCAGAGTCCTCCTGGACATAGTGTCCAGGAAGTGTTATCCATGAGAATTTAGATGAGGTGAGCAAGAACTTCCCGGTGGCTGAACAGGAGCAGGCCAGCCCAAAAGGCAACAATAAACTATTATCTCTGTACTATAAATAGTTGTATATATGTTTCAGTAAATAATAAAAGGTTGTTCTCACTTGACAAGCCCCAAGATAGTGCAGGCATGAGTTGTGCAGTGAATCGCACCAAAATCTCTCCATTAGAAATGTTGCCATCCACAATTTCAGCACCCAGTGGACACTTTGCTTAGTGCTCGCAGGGTCATGGGAACCCACAGACACTTGAGCAGCTCAAAGAGTGCTGAGATTTGTGCTTTCACTGGCCACCTGCTGCTCTTGGAGCAGTGGTGCATTCTGCCACTCCTTAAACCTGAATAGAAGAGTGATGTGTGGACACACACCAATCCTGCAACTTGTCTGTTCTGGGACAAAAAGAGACATCACTGTTTTATAGCCAAATTGTTAATCCCTGGATCTCATAATATTACTTTAGAAGAGCAAATATTTTGTCTGTGGAAAGAATCTGATTTCAGTAAATAAGAGTTGCATAAAACAGAAGCTTTAACCCTGACTCCCTACAAGGTCATTGTTCAACACCCTCTTCACATATGTTCATTTCCATTTAAACAAGATGAATACTACTGGATGATCAATATACTTGCTATATATTTCTGAGGCATACTATTTCTAGCCCACAAGTGTGTTGGCCAGATGTTGCCTCCTCCTTTGGCTGTGATCAAGAAATACTGTTTCTGCTAGGGTGGTAAAACAAATGATTGGATTCTTCAAACCATTTCTCCTCCTCCCTACAGGCCACAAATTTATCATGGACTAAGGGAGAATTTTTTTATGGAAGACGCATGTCAGCATATCACTTTCCAGCTCCAGTTCTGTGAATCTGGCACCTCTAACAAGTGTTATATATTACTTAAAAAAACCCTTCTAATCACACAGTATAAATTACTTTCATTTACTGGAACTAATGAACTGAGATTTACAAGGCACTGGATAGCTGTTCTCATAAACTAATGTGTAGTTTTATTTGTGTTTCTATATTTGGTTGAAAATCTAGGTGTTTTGTCATGGTGATAGCTGCTTAAGGCACAGTATTCTAATTCCAACAAATCCCAGTAATTAACTTGCAGTTGCCATTGGAGGACATGAGTGGTAGGAATCTGAATAAGGTTAACTCAGCATATTTTCTATACTGAAGTACAACTAATGTTTACTGGAGCATATCTGGAGCATAGCCTGCAAAAAGTTCAAGTAATCCTGACTACAGAAATGCTGCTAAATAAAAGACCAACTATATTCATTAAATTAAAATAACTGACCTGAAAAATATAAGCTTGACTACTATGTCTTGTGTACTGTATATAAGTTTTCACTAGAGAATATGAATTTTCAGTGTCAGAGAAATTTCTGCTCAGGCTATTCCCAAAGGAGACAGTGGTTTAAACTTAGACTTCATATGGCATTGGTTAGAGCAGAACTGGCAGATGTCAGAGCATGTGACAAGGAAGGCCAGGCAAAAGCTCAGGAGAACGTTCCTTATAAGGCACAGAGTGAGACTCAATTATCTGTAAACAGATTGGAAATAGATCTTCCAGGAATCAAATTGGTGCACAGGTTTTCTCTGTTAGAGGTATCATTTGCTATATTACATTTAACTTCCTTCAAGGGGGACACATTCAAAGTATATAATGCTTCTATTTTCCTGCTAAAATTTGTTAGAGCTGTCTCTAAATAAACATACTCTGTAACATAATGAAAAATATGCTCCAAATAATTCACCAGATATTTACTTGTTTTGATATATCCTGTGATAGTTGATCTTCAAACCACAGTTCTTTGTTTATTACTGGATAGAGTCATACCTGCTAACAGCTAACTGGCTTATTGAAAGTATGTTAGAGTCCATTCAACTCAGCAAAACCACTTGAGCAAATCCTTAGGGAGCACTGTGATGACACAGTATATTTCTACACTGAAAGAATTGAAAAGGAAGCAAATTTAAAATGTATGATATATAATTCATGCCAAAGAAGCCTCTATCATGCTCTTGTATGATTGAATCACAATAAAGTAGTTGTGTGTGTGTGACATTGGGGTGAAGGTACAGGACTAGACTGAACGACTCAACATGATAATTAGAATACTCAGTTCATCTACTTATCTAAATATCAAACTAGCAGGAACAAAATCAATATTCTTGCATTAATTCCAGTTTTTGGGACAAGTCTTCTATTACTTTCATGCTTAATATATGTATTTTAAATGGGAATGTCCAAACAAATAAAGGTAGTTGGATGGAAGCTTCATTCTACTTATGATGGGAAATATTTCATATTCCCTCATTCAGAATAATACATGTATTAATAGTGATGCAGAATTCAAGGCCAGGAAAACTGTGGCACTAGGAAAAATAACTAAGGGGTCAACATACAGTTACACAACAAATGATCTTTTCAGCACTTGAAACAATATTACATCTGTAACACATGAAGAAAATGAGCAAATTTTTACATATACCAATGAAAAGCTGTGATATTGGTGAATCATATGTCTTTTGCTTATTAGGGAATTAGTTCTGTTGACTGGCAATTGTATGTGTGTTACTGTCATTGCAAAATTATACCTGCTATTTTTCTTATGCTTTTTTTCAATGTCATTGTTGATCTTTCACATCCATATCGATGAGGTTTATACCAGGATTTTATCAAGGTGATCTAAACTGTGCAATGTTCTGTTTTCTTGTTATAGTTTGGCTTGGCTCTTGCAAGCTACTGGGTATACTTAGGAGATGCTGGGAGTTTGCTGTTCAGTAGGAGTGTCATTTAAAGAGACTTTATTGCCATAATAATCACTGTATTTGTTATTGGATGATAAACTTTCTCATATGTTGCTTGTTAATGTTCTTCAGAATCTGAATTTTTTTGTTAAAATAGCTTGCAAATACAGCAAATAAGCAATATCTTGGGACCATTGAAATAAATGGTAACGGGTAAAGTTACACATTACACTCAGACCAAATCTCTGGAATGTGAAGTGGTGTTGAAGTTAGACAACATGAGCAGTCATATGGTATGGGTTAATACCATTTCTTGCCTGCACAGCACTGACTTGCCACCAGAGAGCTGGTGAGCAGGCATGTGGTTAAGAGTATACCTGAGCCTTATCTTTGCTCTGGGTGGGGTTGAGAAGGGTGGGAGTGGTGAATCTTGGGATACTGGAGCAGTGAAAATTGCTCATTTTATCTCAGTGGAGCAGACTGAGTTACCTTGACATGAACTAGGTAGCTTACCCCAGAGTTAAGCCTCACTTGAAGTGGTGTTACTTTGAGATTCTTAGCCCAATTTAACAAGCTTTAAAACTCATGTTTTAAGTGGCCTTAGTATGGGTTAAGTACAACATATAACTTTGCTCATGGTTTTGTCATTGGCTTCTCTGGGAGCAGATTAGGATATGGTATTTCTACATGCATTGGCATGAGAAGTCATGGAGTGGGACACTACTGGAGACTGCTTTTTGTTTAAGAAATCTAAAGCTCAAACACAACCACAGGAAAACTCAAGAATTTTTAAAAGTCCCTGTTGAATCATGGCCATACATTATGACATCAATAAAACAACAGTTACCATTTAAAAAAAACAAGCATCATTACTCTTCTTTGTAAAGAAAAGAAATCCCATTTTAAAATGGTATTGAAGAAGAATATGACGAGAAGAATCTGTATAATGGGAGGTTCTGATTTATAAATAATCACAAATTTAACTGTACTTTTCAAGTCTATGATACTCTGATCACATACTTCCCCTGATAGTGTTTGGCATATTTTGCTTGGATTCCCTAAATCCTTTTTTGGTTTTAAATGAATTTAGACATCATTGTCAATGGTGATAAAAATCTGTATAGAAACTGGCTGTTTTCCTAAGTAATGTTTCCTAGAAAGCAGAGGGAAACAATACCAATATTTTGAAATATAATTTTGATACCTTTCCTCAGCAATATCTGAGGGTGCTTCTTAGGCACGTACCTAAACTTTCTGGAGTCTTCAGCTACCTCTCTTTTTTCTAATTTCATCTACTGTCTCTTTTTCAGACAAAACTATAAACTTTTCAATATACTTCCCATATCTTCAATCCAGAAATTGATTCATTTAATGTTTAGTGAAGTCATCTATAAACACATAGCAAATAGGAGATAGTATGAGATACAGAACTATTTAGTTTGTGTGTTACTTGTGTTATACCTTTGTGGTGCGAAGTTGCTATTTAACTCAATTGGTGAAAAAGTTCAAGAGCTATGTTGCCTGGGTTCAACAGGTACATTTCTATACTAGTTGATGGAAAAGGTTCTATTAACTCTAGAGGATATATTGTGGGATACAACTTGAAACACCACCTTTTATATGACAGGCTGAGTATGATTTTGATAATGCTGACTGGGAGGCCAAGTGGATCCAGAAATTGTACCAATCCATCAAATGCTTTGGAGGGGGCATTCATGAGTCCCACCCACTACAGCAGTATATAAGCATTTATGAAAGCTATAGAGTTATTCTACATATTTTCCATTGGCTAGGGGAAAGGACTCATCTCCTACAGCTCTAACAGACTTACTGGCCACGTCTACATGAGCAGTGCATAACCAAGTACTAAATGACAGCACAGTAACTGGCATTACTGAGCAGTAGCATCCCCTCATGGTTTTTTTCTGATGTTACTGTGCAGTAGTAATGAGCTACTGTGCAGTAGCATCATGTCATGGTTAGTGCCCTGCAACACTACTCTGCAGTGGCTCATTGATGCTGCACAGTAGCATCTCATGTAGTCACGGCCACTGAAAAGTGCCCACTTAATTCAGAATTACCTGGGTGAGGATTTTACCCTGAACTATTATACAATATAGCTGTGCATGTAATTGCAGTTAAACCAGTACTCATTTTGTAAGGGTTCCATACTGACAGAGTAGTTCTGACTTTAAGAATAGGGACAGATATGCTGTAGGTCTGCAAAACAATTATTTTGGTCCACTTACTAGCAAGAAGGACTTTTCAGTGGCCTCTATTAAAATAGTGTTTGTAAGACATAACAAAGGCTCTAGGACTGAGTATTTGAATACTTAATAACTTGGAGTAAAGGCTCCTGTTTTTCCAGTGAAAGCAAAAGCTGCTTTCATGCATGAAATGTCCAATATGGTTTTCTGAACTTTACTCAAATAACAAATGCAAAGGTTAACTGGGCACATACTGAATAGTGTAACTTAGCATTTAGCTTTATTTTAGAGAGAAAATGTGGTTATTGAATGCTACTTTCTTCCAGCAGTTATAAAATGGGAGAGATCCTCAGGTTGAGAAGTAGGATATTAATAAACCATAGAAAGATTATATCATGGACAATAACAACCCATTTATTAAGAATCATTTTCTCCTGCTATGTCTCTTACTGTGTATACTATACATCCAATGTATTTGCTTTTGAATCCTAGTTTTATATTGCTGTAGATAAAATATAATCCAATATCACTTTGTGATTCTTTCTATTCATCTTATTTATAAAAGTAATAAATTATTTCTTAAGTCAGGGATATTTTTTGCTTTGAAGGTTCTGTAGACATATACAAATAGGAATGGTAGAGCAACCTTTAAAAAGAGAGCCTTGTCATTAATCTCTTTTTTTCCCTTTCTCCTCTGTCACTGTATGTCTATATTAAAATAGATGTTCTCAGACAGTATCAGAAGAAGAAGCTGCATGCAAGATTTACTTTCATTTTGCCTGGGTTCAAAGGTTAAGAAGAAATGTCCCCTGTTCAAGATGCCTCTATTTTACTTGTTGGCTGAGTTTCTATACAATTTTTAGTCCCTTGGCTAACTGCAATAAACCATATCATCCTAGTCAGGAGCAGTCAGAAACTTTATGGCGTTTCCTCTGAATCCTCCCCTTAGACAGGACAGGGTTTACTTCTCCACTCAGCCCACATATTAGGTAGTTGGTTTTGAGGAAGATTGCCTTTGTCATAGGTGCTCTGTGTACGCAGAAACATAGCCTCTGCTTCAGCTCTTGCCTTTTCTAGCTTTGTATTCAGGAAATAGCTAGGCAATATCTGCTGTCGGCACATCTCAGATTGTCTCCAGTAATAAACTTTCTTCAGTTTTATCTGTAATACGTGCTGTCTTCATTATCATGCCCCCAGGAGCACCTGTGGGCTTGCTCAGGTGTAACTGAGCAATTCTGTGGTAAACAGAGCAATGGAAATCACCAGTCTCACATTGCTTTTCTGTCTTTATAGGAAGCAAAGGAATAAAGTGTAGTATTATTCTATGTAGGATGGGTAGTTCTATAAGAGTAAGAAAATACAGGTCTCACATTTATCCAATAATTGGTATATGTAAAAGACATAAGCCCTCCATAAAACAGAGACCTCCATAAACACAGGACTACCCCCTCATCTCATGTTGGAACAACTTTAGAAGGAAATGTCAAGAATGCCCCTATCCCAGAATCGCCTTCAGCACAAGTGAGGGCATTAGCAGATGTGGATTTGAATCCCCTACTGCAGAAGAGAGAATTGAAGTTAGGTCTTCCATTTCCTGTACAACTGCTCTAAGGACTAACCTGTTGTACAGAAGAAAAAGTAGAGAGTGACCAGTGCTTCATTTCTGGAAGAAAATTCCCTAGGCAACTGCCTTCAGGAGATGGTTCTGGGCTATAGACCACAGGTGGACAAAGGTAGTTCCTCCAAAGTGGCAAGATTTAAGACATCACTGACTTCAGCACTAACCTATTAGATAGCTTTAGGTGGCTGCCTACTGAGCGGGCTGGCTGTCTTGGATCCCATTCTAAGGTAATACTGACAAACTGCCCATGCATGTATAGTACTGACTTTTGGATTTTATGCTGTGGCCTAGGAACCTGAAGTTAAGCATTTCAGTATTGAGAATCACAACTCATAAGTCCATTTTTGGATCTACCCTTTAGTCTCTCTTGCCTCAGTTGCCCAACTGAAAAAATGGCAGAGAGAGAGAGAGAAGGAAAAGAAGGAAGGAATTCTGAAACTATTAAATTTTATAACAGAATCCATCCAAAGATTTTTTCACCCGACACTGGTTGAACTAAAGGTCATTTTTAGAAAGCATTCCATCACGATACAGACATCCAGCTAAGTTTTTCAAGTATTAAGTTCAGTATTCCTCAAGTTTCTTCAGCATGGCATACTGTCACCTAATCCTAGGGTATATATAGCCTTATATAAATGTAAGATATAAACTAACTCATACCCCTGTCACCTTTGCTTACTTTTTGCTTATTGGGACATGCAATAAATATTATACATAAATGTTATACAACTAAATGACAGCTATTTAGGATGATACTAAAATGTGTTTTCTTTACCTAATCTTCCTTTGCTGGGGAATTACCTATATTTGGTGCATGCAAGATGCAACACTGTTTTAAAAAGTTGTTACCATACACAGATTGACTATATCCATGGAAACTAATAGCCTTATCTAGATGGAAAAGTGATATACATTGCTCAGATACTCTGCTTTACCAGCTTTTCTTCTATCTAGAACAGTGAGAAAATTCCTCTCACATCATAACCCTTCCAGAACCTTAGCTACAAACTTTTATTAACTGAAGAAAAATAATATTGTGAAGCTGACAACTGCTTTTATGAAAAGTTTTTAAAGTGCAAAGTATTTCTGAAAACCTTATGTTTTATTTATCTATTTCTAAAGGATAGAGAGTAGATTAAGCTACTAATCTTCCATCCCTCTGCCACCCCCTTGGGCTAGGTTAGCCCCACCCAGGGTTTAAGACTAAAACTGTATTCAGACATTTGATCAAAAGGACAAGGTTAATTAAGTGGAGTTATTATTTCAGATGGCCACTTAACCACTGATTTTCTTTATAGTTGTATTAGGAAGATTTAAAGCAAAATGACAGCAGTGTCATTTATTTTTTTTATTCTGCATATATTTATACATAATTAGCACAAATATCTGTGGCATTAATAATGCAAATCTTAATTACTTGTTAGAAAATTCATGTTACCCCTCCAAGCTACATTATTGCATAGGCTTTCTCTAGAGTGAGATTATTTGGATAACAGTCTCCAGAGGGTCTCAAGTTTTGTGTTGTGCCAATTTTTTCACAGCTACATGGCTTATGAACTCTTTTTTTTTTTTTGCTCAGCAAGGGTGAATAATAAACTCAACTATATCATTAATAATGCTGTTTAGACACCTGTACAAATCTTTTTGCTTGGAAGAGTGATGGACCTCATGCTTATTAATAAGTCTAGAAATAAATTTCTTAACCATTATACAATGACAAACATTTCATTCTCCCTCACCATCCCTCATTAGAAAAATGAGAAACATGCCTATGTATAAATTAAGGTAAGAGTAAAAGGCATGAAAATCCAGTTAATTCTTCTTAATGTTATGCTTTTTGACTGTGAATTTTTCTTCTTGAACATTCCATCCAGGATATAAAAACCTGTTTAACAATATTAGTAATAACCTATTTTCTTTCATTATTAATCATTATTATTATACATAATACTGACATACCTACTACTCTGATATCTTGGAATTTTCATTATTACTCTACAAATATTTCAAAATGAAACTGCCAGGATCTTTTAAAAAGCTGGGAGGAGAAGAGGGGAGGCTTATAAATACATGATTTAAGTCCTCAGGCCCATCTGCCTAGAATCTCTCATTATTAGCACGACTTCACTTTGAAAAACAAACCACAGTTAAATGTTAAAGAAAAAATGTCTCTGTTGCTCTTTGACTTTTGTTATACAGAATGACAGTAATGTGGGAGATTTGAAACCACTTGGAATAAAAGTTTCATTGGGCAGATTAACTAATGATGAATGCCCCTATCCCAGTACAACATGAATGATTAGCAGTACAACATAGTGTTTTCATCATGTGTATTTTATAGAGAAATGGCATTTAATGACATAATGGATTACTTGAATTATATTACACAGTGGAAACATCTACACATGCAATTAACACTATTTGGCTTCACTGAACAATAAATTTACTGTGCAGCAAAGCCCAAATAGGATACTGCGCTGTAAATTTACTACCTGCATATGCAGACTAATTTACTGCACAGTGTAAAGAGGCCCATTGTGCCTCTTCATTAAAAAAGAAAGACCTGCACCTGAACTTACTGGCAGGTGCTGTCATGACGCTGAGGACGGGCATACCGGTGCAGCAGGAACTCCATTTACCAGAGCGCCAAGTGCACCTGATCGGCTCTCCATGGGACACCCAAGCTATTTCCAACCACGAACTCCTATCAAAGGAAAAAAATGGCAAGAGGAGAGAGCCAGGGCAGGACGGAAGCTTATCTTAGAATTCAACAATACTGAACCCTGGGAACAGAGTTCAAGACTGGGTACCAGTCAATTGAGCTTGGAGGAGCTCCAACAAAGTAGAGTTCTGCTGAGCATGGCAGCATCAAGGATTAAAATCTTGGGAGTTGAGGGACTGCAAGGAGAAGACCCTATTGTATGGAGAAGTTTTGTTTTATTATTATTATTATTATTATTATTATTATTTTGCGAGATTACCGGGACTCTTTGACCCCCCAGGAGGGTATTAATGTTATCCAATCAGAGAAAGGATCTAAGTCCCTGAAGGAAGCAGGGCAGAGTTGGGGTGGGGGAAGGCTTAAAAGGGCTGCACCTTAGGAGCTGTCAAAATTGAAAGCTCCCACGTTTTGTTCTTTTCTATTTTGGTTGTTTTGATTGAAAGCGAATCCTCTCTGTAACTGACCAAGTTAAGGCCAAAAGCCCAAGAAGAAAAGTGAAGAGGGACCGAGTATATGCACCTATGCTCAAAACCCAATAGAGGGATGCTGTCTAGAGGGATGCTGTCAAGGTTAGAAAACCAAGCAGAAAATTCTCACCTGTGTCTAGTCTCTGTGGGACATGCTCATGATGACCATTGCCTATGATGCAGTCAAATTAGCTCATAGAGTGACAATTAGTAGCATAGTGATAAAGTGAACCATGGAAAAAAATTGAGTATGTAAGATCCCGATAGCACATGTTAATAAGATAACAACTGGTTGGTGTAAGGTTGGGGTGTAAGGGGAGGTTGGAGCCCCAATAGGAATAAGCCTAATGCCTTAATAGTAAGACCCCATGTCATTATATCACCTCCCAAAAGAAAACAAATTCCATTAAGCAGGTGAAAAACTGAGCCATGGCTAGAGTCTAATCTTTTAAGGCTGAGACATACTGATTAACAACGTACAGGGATAAGTCATCAGGATATTGAGGGCCATGCCCTTACGCCATGCCCCCTCAGCACATAGTAAGTGCCAGCATGTATAGACGGTGATGCTTTACTGTGCGGTAGATCAGTCTACTGCATAGTAAAGCATCTCACGTAGACATAGCCACTATGAATAGGAGTTAGCCTTTTCGAGAAGTAGAAGTATATTAGAGCTAGTTAGAAAATTATTTCCTTCTGGAAAATACCATTGCATAAAAATTAAAACTCTTTTCTTCTTTTTTTTCTTTTTATTTCAAGTTGTGAAAAGTATACATTTCAAAATGTTAGAATTTCCTGCAAATCAGAAGTTCCACATTTTGGCTAGTGCTAAAGCAGTTACTCCAAAATGAGATTTTGTGTGAAGAGCAAACCTTTACTACCTTTAAGTTACCTGATGAATTCCAGCTCTTCCAGTTTGCAGAGTGCAGTAATAGCATACATTTTTAAGTCATAAAATGTATAACATGTGCCTGTTGCTTGATTAGATGAAGTTATTCTGCTATCTAGAATATCAGTTCTCTGTGAAGGCTCAGATATTTTTTCAAATGGTAAATTCACTTTCCATTAACATTTTCCAAAATGTATATAAAATTAATGTTATGCATACATTTCTAACTTATTTCCTGGATTATCATTATCATCAAATGATTGTATTGCCATTGTACACAAAATGTGAGAAGAAATAAAGATATTATCCATTCTAATTTTTTAGCAAGCCAATTCAGAGGGGCACATTCAAATTCAAAAGCTGTTTTATATATGTATATGTGTGTGTGTGTGTGCGTGTGCGCGCGCACGCACACGTGTGTGTGTGTGCGTGTGTGTGTGTGTAATTGGGAATGAATATTCAAAATCATTTTTTTCTGAGCATTTACTTAGCCTTCCTATTGAAACTTATTTGCTGTAGATTTACCTATCTTTTCTAGGTACATATGTCTTAGGTATGAAATATTTTAGTGCTAAACAATTATTTTATTGTATTTGCATTTAAGGTAAGTTGGTGAATTCTTTCAGACACTGTGGACCTGAACAAATGGCCTGTGAAAGCCTTTTCCAGAGGGGGAATTGAGGCAAAGAGAGACTAAGGGTAGAAACAGCTGTAACAATTGTATTGCTGTCAAAGGATACTGATGTAACAGTTGCATCTTAACAACTTCTATCTGCATGATTATGTAATGATGCAAGTGTAGCAAAACTGCTCCCACTCTAACCTTGCTTCATTCAAGGTCAACATTATGGTGATTTAGCTAACTTGTATTGCTACACATTCATGCAGACATAACATTTGAATAACAACAGCAGCAGCTCTCCCTCCCTAGGGTCATGAAGGAATTGTATGGCAGAGCAGGCATTTGATCCCCAGTGTCTCAATGGAGTCCTAAATACCCCAACAAGATAAGGGAGAAGACTGAGATTAATTTGTTTCTGAACCATGTTGTCCTAACAAGCCCTAATCTGGCTGTTACCTAACTTGTATGGCAGCAGAAAATAAGGAATATAGATTAGTACCATATGTTTAGACTAAGTTGTCTCTAGAAATGAACCACAGAAAGGGAGCCTACAAACATTTAGGCAGCCTGTTGGGAACCTGAGAAGGGGGGCTTCTTTCCTTGCCCCTCCCTCCCCCGGCTGAGCTTCTTGATAGCAGCAGCATGGGACTGACCTGACTCCCTGGAAGATCCCATCAAAGGTACCTTCCCATACTCTTGTTCTCCTCCCTGTCCTCCTCTCCATCCCTCCCCCACTGCACAGAAAGGAGACTCTCTCCTCTCTCTGAAAGCCCTGGGTGCAGAGCCGGGCTGGTGCTCTCTGGCACAAGCACCAGTCCTGTCCTACAAAAGCACATGGGATGCAGGTGAAACCTCCCACACTTTATCCTTGCAGGTCACCTGAAGGGATGTTCCCTAAGGCACTCTGCTCTAGAGCACCTTCAGGTAAAAGCCAATTTAATGAGGTTAATTTTTTGTGTGATTGGCCATTATTAAAGAGCTCTGCAGCTAAGAATTTGTGTTATGTCATGGGTGTGGAGCACTTTCTAGGGCTTTATCAGATGAAAACTGTAACTTGTATAAGCACCCAAAGTGTACAGGAGTCTCCTTTGAAAGTATGGTCCTTTGAAAGTGAAGGGAAATAAGAGGATCAAAGTACAGGTTTCCAAACCCTGAAAGGAGGCAAGACCAGCAACAGGGTATGAAGGATCAGGGGCAGAGTAAGGTGGTGGTGCACTGGTGCACTTGCATAAAGTTCCCCCTGCCCCCATTTGATTCCTGCTCCACTCACAATTTAAAAGTAACTGCCTGGCAATGGCTGCAGCATTTCTAGTCAGGCAGCAGTGGGTGAGTCAATTGACTTCATGGGTCATTATAATTGAATCCCTTTTAAACTCTTTATTCCACAGGTGTTAACAACCCTGTTTTCTTTTCAATGGTCTTGATGTTCCACCAACCAAGCCATGCTTTGTTCTGCAACTCCTATTTCTCAGCCCAGCAGTTTGTTTTTAACTCATTCCAATGAGGTTATATTTGCTTTTGCTTCAATCTTAAAATAGGTAATACAGCCCTAAGCCTCTGGAATATTAATAAAGCTTGTTGAGCCTTTGTACATGCCTCATTTTTTGCCCTTTCTTGTGCTCCAGTGGCATGACTGTTTGCATGGGTGGGTTTTCTGGACACTTTAAAAGTCTTTCTGGTGCATTAAAGTAAAACTCCTCTGATGTAGTTTAGTTTGTCTCGCTACGAATTAAAGCGCCGTGTCAAGAATTCATTGCATGCAGAGGCAAAGGCACTGAAAGACATGTAATGTGTCTCTTTGTCCACCAGATGGCACTACAACTTTTATGTAGTTAGCCCCTTTGGATTGCTTTCTCTTCCAAGTTGCTTCTGCTTTTTTTTTCTTGTGCAGATTGCCGGTTCCCTGCTTCCACAGCTGCACGGGTGTGGTAGTGGGGGGGGGGGTGTGGAGGGGGCTGGGCCAGGGGGACAGTGCTGGACCATCCCACTCTCCTGAAGCACAGGCTGGGGACAAAGCTTAATTCAGTCAAAAAATCAGTGCATGCAAACACTGATGTGACACTCCAAAACAAACACGTTTAAATTTTATACACCTATTTAATTTAATGAGGATTAAACCCCACGGTGTATACAGGCATCCCTATTTTATTTTTAACTGGAAAAAAAGCATGTATTGTTTCATATGTGATGATGCACTTCACAATCTGCACCTCCCTTTTCAAAATTCTAGATCCACCCATGTGGATCATCCAGACAGAGTGATGAAGTGCTGAATAGATTCTCTATATTCATCCTCTCCCCTGCTGTCAGCACGATCTCTCTGATGCTATTTGTGTAAAAACCCCTCTACTAATGCAGATGTAAAATGAATAGTAATGCCACAAGAACAACTACTTGGACTTCTGCCTCAACCTGCTGATGTGTGTGACTTCTTTCTTGTTGCACTCCCTGAACATCCAAAGAGCTTGAACAATAGAGCTAGCACAAATGGGCTTCTCTGATGGGAAGCACACAGGGAATCAAGACTGATACAAGTTCAGGACCCTTTCTGTACCTTTTAGTACTATTCTTTTTAGTCTTTGTCATAGAAGGGTGTTGTAAGACTCTGAGACAAGAGAAAGAATAGTTCATCGGCCTTTTTACAAAATGACATATCACCTAAACCTTTTTAAAAATCCAAACCTCAGAAAGGCTTTAAGGGAACATCACTTGCTTGTGTCTCTGAGAGTTTTGAACATTCTCACAATGCAATATCATTACATGCTAGCCCAGGTATTTTCAGTCAAATTCTTTTCTATAAAATCAATAAAGCTCAGCATATGCCTGAAAGGAATTACTCAGATACTAACTATGTGTAGGACATTATATATTATGTCTTCATTATAATTTAATTAGCTGTTTGCTTATTATTAGTGTTACTATACTGTCCAGGAGTCCTAGTAGTGTTCCAATCAGCAAAACATTTTTAAATTCCAAACAGTGAACAATCTATGCATAAAACAAGAAAATTTGTGGACAGAGGCAGAAGGGAGTACAAGGAAGCAATAAGATACTGTTGATCAACTCAGTAGACACTGGGCTCAATTTCATTTTTAAATCAAACAATTGAAATGGAACAGAAGCTTTTGTTTCACTTCAAAAGACTGAGTCAAGGTAAAAGTTTTCATTTTGAAATTTCCTGAAGAAAAGTGTAATTGGTTTTGTAAAACTGTACCTTTTGAATGGTAAAAAAAAATTGTCAGACTTTATGATTAGGCTTTAGCCCTCATAGTAGTTGGTCCAATAAACATATACTCTTAATCTGTCTCTGGATTCAAATGGCACAGCCTGTTCTCTGGATAAATCTGACAGGATTTTGCTGGAAGAAAGAGGGCATTCAGCTTCTAGGAAGGATTTCAGCCTGTCCCTATGAGCCAGATTTTTTGAAGCTATCCAGGAGCCTAAGCCTGTAGACAGGTGTCTCTAATAGAATTACTGAAAACACCTAAGCAGCAACTCCCATTAATTTCCATGGACATTAGTTGTGTAATGTATTTAGATTCTTTGTAAATCCCACTTAAGCACTTATCTGCATTTTTAGGAGTCTACTGTATCATTGCAAATCTGGACCTATGCTCACTTGATAGTGTTTTCTTGATTCAAACTCTCTGTAGTTTGATACCTTTGTATATGTGATCATCTGATTAAAGGAGTCTAGTCAGGGATGACTACTAAGTCATAACTGTAGGACTATAAATGGAAAACAGAATCAGTGCAAGACTCAGAGCATGAGGAGCTATTGTTTTTTTCCCCCAAACTTGGTTATTTGCATGATTGCAAGCCAGTTTGGAAAGCACTTAGCTAGGAGCATTCATTCTTCTCCACAAAGATATGCTAAGAATTACTGGATACAGTGCTGTCTCTAGGAGTAAGAACAAAAGGTATAGATTTTCAGAAGTCAGTCTTTCTTAATGGTTTAATTAGGATTTTCAAAAGCTCATTACATTCTACTCCCAGTGCTGGCTTCAATGGGACTGAATAATTTTGAAAAATGCCACACACATTTTTATATTTTCTAATGCAAAAACATGCATTAAAATGTATTATGAGAAGAATGTAAAGAGTTAAACTGACTTGAAGAAATTCAAAATTAAATGAGCCATAAATAACTGAAGTTTATTTGCTATATGGTGAACACTGAGTTCTCAAAGTGAGTTCCTCCTTCATGTTGAAGAGCACAAAACATATGTTATATAATTGTACTGAGGCTCTGTAAGATAATCATGGTTTTTCTACTAGTGATTTGAAGAAACATTCACTGGCATAATGTCAAATCTCCATTTAAAACAAACTCCTGAAATTTGTAGAGCTTATAGAAATTTAAAACTCCAAAGAGATCTTATTAAAAGGATATTGATTAATTTAATTTAGTTTAATTACTCTGTAATATTTTAAAACTCAAAAGTGATGAGGTTGGAGGAATGCAATGCATTACACAGCAGTAAAAATATTGACTTTTTTAAAAAGTCAACTTACTAATGTCACTGGCTGTTTCATGACCCTCTAAATCCTTGCTATGCTATGCTGTGTTTAAAGAACCTTTATTTTTAAAATGCAGTATTAAAGCAAGAATGGCTTGCAAAAGACAAAATCTAGGTGATATAAGAATTAGGAAACAACCATTTCACAAGTAGATGTAGCTTAGAACTAGATCATGGCAATGTTTATTAATAGTTACAGAAATGCTGTGACTGTGGATAAGCACACAGCTTTAAATAAAATAATACCTCTTCTTCTAAGCAGGCAATTTAGGATTTGGAGCGCCTATCTGAATTCTTACACATGTAAACTACTTGGTTTCAGTATGTTTGCCTTTAAAATCAGGATTGAGTGAAATTAGAATCAGGGCTAAGATTGTGTTGTTTATATCTAGGGGAGAAATTAATTGATGGCACAATGGTAATCATATGATAATAAATAAGGTAATCTTTAATTAATTTTTTTTGCAATATGCATGATTCCTTCTGATATAGCATTGATCTCTAAAGTATATTGAATATTACAATATAATAAATCATAGTTAATTCAAGTCCAGAAGTAGCAATCTGAGGGATTTAAACTAGTATATGGTAAATCCAATACTTTTTTTTTTTTTGGCAAAACTTGAACTTTTTTGTGGAGTTACATATTTATATTATGCCTTACAACATCATGTTACAGTTATGTTGCTGAGAGAGATAGTTTACCCTGTTAGTCTGAAGTTAGGTAGAAGACAGGACAGGGTGTCATGGTGGCACCACCTGAGAGGAGGCAGGTAAGTTGAGGGGGTGCAGTGGAGGGCACTGGCAGACCAGGGGGGAGGTTTGAAGGATCTGCAGAGGAGGGAGAGCTGCCAAATCCAGGAGAGGCTAGTTGGGGAAGGCGAAATAGCCTAATCAGGGTCAGGGCAGTATAAACAGTACCACACCAGGACTGTGGAGAGTTATGTTGTGTTAACCCATGTTGTATTAACCCATGCCAATCTAAAGTTAGTTCTCATCTGATGAGAACTAACTGTAGATCAGGCATGCTGTCTTTAGGGTGACTTAAGCCTTGCAAATGTTTTCACACCCAGGCATTTAGATCACAATACACTTGGTGATCACTGTCTAAATATTACACTTCTTAAAGACTAACTCATTTGGAAAGGTGCAAGTCAGGGGTATCAGACTTATCCATCCCTATGTGTACTACCCTGGTCCAGGACTCACGTATACACAGTGGGACTGTTGCAGGGTACATGCTGCATGTGACATCCATGCCAGACCAGCCAGCCTGGATCCAGCATACAGAAATGGTTTTGGGGCCTGATCTGGACCACCTCAGAGCCATCACGCAGGGCTGGTCCAGCATGGATGCTGCATACAGCACCTACTCCAAACTGGCTCTCTGGCATGCAGTGTGCAATGCCTTTGGTTCTGGGTCCAGCTCTGTGGGTAGCACACAGCATGTGCCAGACTGGCTCCGCCTACTGTATGCCTCATGTGAGGTTGGTCTGAGACCCATGGACAAGATCATATAGCTCCACAGGCCGAATTTGGCTTGCAAGCTGTATTTTTGACACCCCTGGTACAAGCTTTGTGGGCTACAGCCTACTTTGTCAGATGCTATGCCATGCAGAGTGCAGAGATATTAAATAGAATGGAATAAAGCAATTGAATTACAAATGTTAAGGAGAGGAGGAGGAAAGATTAGAGAGAGGGGGCATTCCTGAGAAAGGTGAGTTATGCTGAATAGGAAACGGGCACAAAACTAATTAGCTATTTCTTGATTTTTTTTCTTATAGTAATAATAAGATCCCCCCGGTGAAAGCTATCAGCATATAACACATTTCCCACAAAGAGATTGTTATATCTTTTGTCTTGTTGAATTTGCTGTTATATTTATTGATTAAATCCATGGCCCCATTTTTGTTTTTGCTGCTACTTTATAAAATGAACAGCTAGTGAGTTGGTCTGTTTGAAAGATATAATGATAAATACATTGGAAGTCTATACTCAGTTGGGGATTTTTATTACTTTTATAACACAAAATATCTTTAAATATTTTCAATTTGGGGTATTTTAGGCTTTTGTTTGGTCCAAATATTGAGTGAGTTTTTTTCATTGTATGTCAGGTTATAAAAAGTGGCATCCAACTCCAGTCAGTGTCTTTGAAAATCTCAGTCTACATACTGACAGAGAAAATTGTATATGTAATAGGTGGTTTTTCACAAGTGCCTAACATTATAATAAAAGCCACAATGACTTTGGTGGGAGAAAAGACTGACACTAAGCACTGTTGAAAATGCCTAATTTCCAAAGGAAAAGCTGGGTAGTTGTCTTTCAGTTTAAATATGCTTCCAAAGCCCAACCAGATTCTCTCCTTTGTGGATTTGAAGAAACTCAAATAACCATCCAAGCCAAGTTGTTATGTACAGGGTACACAAGGTATCCAAAGGGCACATGTCTGTACATCACTGGGCATGTCTACATGTGCATCAATGTGCCATAGTTACTATGCATTAATTTTAGTACCTGTAATAGCAAGTACTAACTAAATGTGCAGTAACTGATGCTACTGTATAGTAGCATATCTGGTATCTGATCTAGCTAGTTGGCATGTATCATACTATACTGTGTTAGACATATCCATACCCAAATAAATACAATCTTGCATAATAGAGGGGTGGGTTACAAGATCTGTTCAAGAAGATTGTTCAAGTGGTTGGAATGTTAGGAGTGAAGTTTCTAAAACAGTCTTTTTCCCAGAAGCCATCTCCTATTTTACAACAGCTGTATTAGAAATGCTTCCTGCATCTTCTGTTATAGCTCGGCATATCCCAAAAGTATGCAAGCATCCTTTCTCCACTTCCTTGAGCTATGTGACATCTTTTCTAGGTCTTTGTTTCCCTTTTTCAGTGTATTGGCAAAATTTATTAGAGAAACTAGGATGGGATGTAGGGGAACCATGGGGATAATTATTTGGACCTCAGAACATCCCAGTCTTTTAGTGGGAGTTCACTCATTGTATGAACTATATTGTAGGATCACTGTTTGAAAAAAGACACTTAAGAGAATAAAATTGAATGATGGATAAAGACATTTTATTATTAATATATATTGACAGGGCTGTCAACCATCCATAAAAAAAGGCTAAAAATGTTTGCTCATAAAGTCCATAAAAATTGAACTGTCCATAAAAACCTAAGAAACTGTGAGCTTGATTTAAGATCTTTACCTGGAATGGGGGTGAATGCAATTGCTGATTGGCAGACAGAGCAGAGCAGTGCCAACTTCTATTTGAGCACAAGTTTCTGTTCAGCCACCTGCAGGAGGTCTCTGTCTGGGCTTTGTAGCTCATGGGCTGCCCACCTTCTACCCCCACCAATCTATATGCTGCCTCTGCTTCTTATCGGGCATGACCTGCCTGTATTGGCTGCTTGCCTCAAAGGTAGGCAGGGCTGCATGGCCCCAAGCAATCTGAACCACTGGGTGGGACAGAGGGGAGCAGTGTGGCAGTGTGTTGCTGCAGAGCTAGTGGGGGGTGGTGGGGAGAGGCAGTGGGTAAGGATCTGTGCCAGGATGGGAGGGGTGGGGCTGGTGGTGCTAATGTTGGGGATGGGCTAAGTGGGAACAGTATGATGCAGGGTGCAGTCAAGGTTAGCAGAGTATAGGAGTGAGTAAGGGACATCTAGGTTGGGGGCAGCACAGTATAAAATCATCGCTGCAGTCAAGGCAGAATATTTGTCAACTCATCATCACTCGTGTTAGTGTCACACATAAAAATGGGCACCTGAGAAAAGAATAACAGATAATCTTAATCTTAAAAGCTCAGATGATTCTATTCAGAAAGCAAAAGTAGGCAGAATATGCATGTTTCAGTCTCTTTCATAGTGTATTCATAGACTGGATTTGCGAAGAGGAAGAAAGCATTATACACTGATATAAGAAGGCATTGTCACAACAACTAGGTAAGAGAAAGTGAACCAAAACTGGTAACTTTACTTGCAAGAAAGTACTTGTCATTATGTCTGATGGACATCATCTCTTGGCAACCATGAATAAAGGTCAAATTTTAGTCCTTTTGAAGGTCATGGAAAGACTGACTTTTACTTCCTTGGAATCAGATTTGATGCAAGAAATTTGATACAGAAATTGAACTTTTAATAAGTTCTGTGGATCAAATCCTGCTCTCCACAGGGAAAGAAAAAACAAACCAAAACAAAGACACTGAAGGCAGGTAATTATTCAGAGGACACTGTCTAAGGTTAGGCTACTAAAATATAACTGTTTCATCCTTTGCAATCAGTGGTGGTATATAGGTTCACATTGGTCACCGGGAGAGTATATTAGCCCCAGGAGGCCTCAGGATCTCTAGATAAGAATCTCGCTGTCAAGAAGCTTCATAGAAGGATTTTTCTCCCTCATATTCCACCTCTGGTAGCTCATGTGCATAATCTGCCACTAGGGAGTACTAGTAAACAAATGAAAAAAGCAAGCCTGTCACATCTCAATAGTTCCTCTTATAATGCAACTTCAATCAGTTGCATTATTCTATCAGTGGCTTTATTACTTGTGTCTGGTAAGAGCTCTTTCTTTAAGGGATTGCATGTATGAAGTGAAAATTATTTTTTGTTTAGACCATCATTTCCACTCAGATGACGATTAAGCAAATGAATTCCTAGTCTCATGGAGAGAGGACACAGGGTATATAGCATCTGCCCTAGGCACAGCACTCCTTCCTGACCAGTGGCTTAGATGCCTCCTTAGATTCAGGAGCAAAGAGGAGCACTCATGAAATCTACCACAGCCTACCTTGCATGCTCTTCTCCCACAAATACCTTCATCACACAATTCTGCCATCTTCACAGGCAGTAGTGTAGCTAGGGTGGGGCAAGCAGGGCACTAGATACCAATTTAGAAAGGGCACCAGAATGGCATCCCCCAGCAAGTCTGTGCTCTGGTAGCAAAATCTTGATGCCTCCTTCTCAACATAAAACCTTCCATTTACTGGGTCAGCCCATAGGTCCATCTTGCCCAGTACCATGTATCACACAGTGGCAGAGTAGATGCCGTCCCTGCTTTTCTAGTTCTTGGCACCCCCTCCCCCAGCATCTCTGCCTGCGGCACCAAAACTGCTAGAAACTCCTCTGAGTACAGGAAGAACATGTTATTTATTATATAGCGATTGATTCCAAAATAGATGCATAAAGTAAAAAAATACAAAATGTTTTATTTGTACGTCTATAAAATGCATATTTCAGCATTGACAACAATAAATGTTTTAGGAAAAAAATACTCAGTGTTATCACTTTGGGCCAAACTTTACATCAGAAAAATTAGTGCCGCCAGCCATTGAAATGTTTTTTGGACAATAAACATCTCTATTTATAACTTTTACATGGAAGTGGTGAAGAATTAAGGATCTCTCGTGGTTAATTCATTGCATTTTCTTTTTAAAAGACTGAATCACAAATATGGATTTTCCAGTGATTTCAATTGGATTTGTACTTGCTTATGCCTCAGCTGCATTTGGCCTAAGGTCTATATTTACCATTTATGTTATTTCAACTTACAGTAAACAGTTTATATTAAAAGACAGATGAAATGAAGTGCAATTACGTGGTTCAAAATTATTCAAGATGTGCTCAATTTCAGAGTCTCTGGATTCTGTCTTGTATACTTAAATAGGTGGGGAACCGAACACAGATGGTACAGTGCCTTGAAACCAGCTCTCCTTTGTTATGCTAGGCATGTCTCAGGTAGTTGTCTTGAACTGCTGAGTCACTAATCAGGGTTACACTTCACATATACAATCTAATATGTTCAACTGTAATCATTTTATTCTGAACTCTATCATTCCGTCTTTATTTGGGAGCATGTGCTTTGTGAATTTGCCCCTCATCTCCAGTGAATGTCTTTTAATCGAAGGAAAAATCATTCCTCCCTCTTATGCAGAATTTATTAGCCAGTTGTCCCTAAAGCACTTTCCTCCCTTCCTCCATCTAATGCTTTATGTTGAGGGTTTTTGAACACTCTAGAAAGAAAGTTTGATTTCTAAAAATGTTTAGCTTGCTTGGAATTTGTAAGTTTAAGGAAAGAATACACAGGCATCTTTCCTTTTTCAAACCTGCACTGTACTACCAGTAAAATATAAATCTAGAACAAATAGTATGTTCCTTTCAGTAAAGAGGCAAGCAGAAGTATAATAAGAAGCCTCTTAATTTATACTCAGGCAGCAAACTTGCAATGGATTTCTCTCTCCAGCCCAGAATGGTTAAGAATCCGTCCTGGACCGGTTACATATTTTGTATATATAAAAATGACAACATTTTTTTATACAATTGCATATATTAAATACAATCTTGTAGCTGTAGAACGGGTCTATAGGAATTGGGAACATCACAGATTCTGACCTACTTTTAGCAGCAGGAAAGTCAGACAATGGCAAACTTTAAAATTGATACTGTTTTTGGAGAGAACAACAAATTTTAGGTTATTTTTAGGATGTTGCATGGTTCCTTTTAAGCCTTTTATGGTTGGATGACTGATATCAAAAGCAACTTGCTTTACAGGTGAAGGGATGTGAAAAATAGCAATATGAGTAATATATATAGAATACTTGATAGTGGAGTGGCAGTAAAAAGGTTTCCTCAGAAGGAGGTTGAGATGACTTGTCAAAATCAATCTGGTTTAGGCTGATGAGAGACCAAAATAAATATTCTTCAAGGATCTCCTCCCAGCACTTTGTTTATATCCACCTTCTCTTGATTGCAGTTTATATTCCAGAAGCTTAGCCATAAAATATGTGTAATAATGTATACCACAAGTATATAATATGTATAAGCAGGCTAGTGGGGAGGAAGAAAGGACTGACATAGGTTTTTGTATGTAGGCTCATAGTCATGTGCTTGCACACTGTTGTTTGCTCCTAGAAAACATTCTACCCTGCATTTTCCAGAAAGTTATTCAGAAAATGACAAACTGATCAGAGGGTGGTCCTTGTTATTGACTCTCCATATTCCATTGAAATCTTGGAAATCTTGGGATATTTTCTCTTCTCTTTTTAAAGCCTCAGTTGCTAGAGTCAAAAGATTGCAGAAAAAAAATTATCTTTTATTTTTTAAATAAGTAAGTTTCTAGCCCTAGGTTTGCAAACAAACCTTGAAAGCATGATACACAGAATGGACTGGAAAATTTATCGCAAGGAATTTGTGGGGAAAGAAATGATTCAAGATTTTGGGTGCTTGGAGCTGGTACTACTGGCTTAAAGCCAGACCTAGTAGATATCACTGCCTACTATTGCCTGACTGCCTTCCTTGTTTTTGTTGTCTAACGTTCTGGCTTTTGGACTGGTTCATTAAGGACTGTTCTGAACAAAGATTGACAATTGTCTGTAATTATATCAACTTTTGCATGGTTGTTAATATAAAAATCAAGGCAGTGTTTGGTAAATTAAGACTTCTGTCTTATTCCAGAGAAGACTACAGCCATTTACAAACTCCGGCTTTGAGTGTATAATTAAGTGAACTACTTAGCCATCATTCTGTACTATAACATCAGATGCCTTCTGGTAAACATCAGCCCCTTCCTAAGTAATGACAGGGTTTCTTCCCACTCTTTCCCTCACTCTTAGATGCTAGTGTCTTCTAGCTCCCCAAACTCCCCACACTCTTCTTCATGTGCTATTACTTTCTCTCTTCTTGGCTATTGGGTAAGAGGGATAGCTTCTCGCAAAGTTAAGGGACAGTATTATAATTATAAGCTGTTCTTTCTTCCTTACAGTGTCCTTGGAATCTTCTACACTGCACTTGAAAGCTAGGGACAGAAGTTACACATAAACTGGTTTAAGTGATCAGAAACTGGTTTAAACCTGTAACAGAACAGAAGCTCAGTGCACATAAACCAGTTTTAAAATGGCTGAAACTGGGTTAAAATAAACCTGGTATCAGACTTGACTGATTTGGGTCAAACCAGTTTATGAAACTTCTGGCCCAGACCCCTTCCTGGTTCAAGTTAAATCACAGTCCCTCAGAATCCCAGCATGCTTTCCAGACCTAGTTGTGCTGTGCTGTGTGCTCTGGCAGAGAAGGGTTGGGGGTACAATCAGGGTACAACTTTGCAAAGATAAACAGATTTAAAAAATTCAGAATATAAAATATTTTTTTATGGCTGTTATTTCTTGGGACCACTGGATAAGTCAGCTAATGATCTGCAATTAGAGTAACACTCACATCAGTATTTTACAACTTCACACTTCTAGAGCTGTCTGATAGAGATGTGTGAAGTGGGCCCTACTCGATTCGGATTCAGCCCAAATCAGGGACAGTGATTCGATTAGTTGATTTGGATCACTGTCCCTGATTTGATTAGGCCGAATCCGAATCTGAAGATTTGATGCTGATTCAGAGAATCAGTGATTCAGGGAGAGAGACAGCTTTAAATGTTTTTTCTACATAACTTGAGGTACCAGCATGGCTCACGAATGCTGCAATGCTGAGGCAAATGGAGCATACCACAGAAGTGGGAGGGGGGAGCCCACGTGCTCGGTGGTGAACCCAGAAGTGGACCAGAAGTACTTTCAGTCCACTTCTGGGTCCTCCAGAGAGCGCACCCAGGGGACCCCTTCCCCCACACGCCCAGCTCAGCAATTGGTTGCAGGCAGGGGGCAGGTGCCCCCCGCATGCAGGAGGCACCAGTTGCCAAACCGGGGGGGGGGGCGGTCCTGTGCTCTCTCTGGCAGACCCATAAGTGGACCGGAAGTGCTTCTGGTCTGCTTCGTGGTCTACTGCTGAACACACTGGGAAGCCCCCTGCACTCCTGTGGGATGCTTCCTGAGCCCCAACGTCACAGCACTCACAAGCTGCCTACTACCTAGAGGTATGTAAAAAAAAAACATTTAAAGCTGTGTCTATGTCCAAATCTCTGAATCTTTCTGAATCGATTTGGAGGGTTCCAATTTGATTCAGAGAGATTAAAGGTTCTCTGATTTGATTTGGATTAAGAGATTCAGCCACCAAATTGGGCTGAATCTCCACCTAATCGAATCAGGGACCAAAGCTTCACACAGCCCTACTGTCTGACCAGTAGAAGAGAGAGTCAGGTAGCCACTGGAGTGAAGATCCCCTCTCATGGGCATCGTTTTCTACATCAAAACATCTATAGGATGTATGATAACTAGGCATGGTAAAGTGACGTGCTGATGTATATTCTTCCCTGGTAGTCCTTATTTTAGCTGTGGTTGAATGATACCTTGCTTAATTTTTAAGAGCAAGTGTGTCAGCGCTTTAGAATGGCAACAGAAAGGTGGATAAGGCAGCAAGCTCATAGTAATGAGCTTAACTTGAACACATTTTTTGAGTCTGGAAGATAAAAACAGAAGCAGACCAGCTATATCTCCAGTAACTCAAGCAAGTATTTAGGAAGACTGCGTGACTTAGCTTGGATTTTGCCAGAATTATGGGCGTTCCTGGTATTTTCTGATACCATGGTATTTTCTGCCCAAATACCTCACAGTTCATAGATGTGACACATTTTTTCCAATTTTTATATTGTCTTTATCTCTGAGTTATAAATCATTTTCTCCATTCTCTGTCCATTCCTGGATAGACCTACAGAGGAATACACAGGTATTCCAAGTTATCCGCCTGAGAGCAGGCAGAAAGCAATTGTAGCATGTTTGTTTCAAGCATGTGAAGAATGAGCACATAATTAAAGATGCTGACAGTTATGTAGTATGTTTGAATAAAGATATAAATATTTTGCAGTGAAAATGACTTTTAAAAGTCATCAGGAGATAGTTTTGGGGCAGAGATATTGCAATATAATTTTCATAAAAACCTAAATGTAATTCTTAAAAAATCTATGAATACATAGCCAAACGCATGCTGCTGCCACCTATTACTTTAGCAGTCTGAATTAAATGTGGGGTTTTTTTTTTTGCATAGTTTAGTAGTATATAAGTTACTGGATCCCTGTGGCCGCATTCACAGCTTTCATTGGTTATTAGTTGTTTCTATAAGTTTTTGTAGTATTTTGGTATTCGGCAGCTTTTAAATTTTTTCAGTAATGCCTTGAAAAAGTTTAGTTCTTCTGTGTGTTATGCCATAGCTAATGGTTGGTTATTCCTCTCTCCTGGAGTGAGGAAAAAAAATAAATGGGGCCTGGGAAGCCAGAGAATTGTGTTGTATTACAAAAATATTTTGCCTTGGAATGCTATAAGTTTCCATTTAACATACGAAAACTGTACAAATGTTATTACTCCTCAGTAATTCATTTAAGCAGAGACCAAACAAATATATTTTTTAAAATGTGAGTTTCTGTTCATAACTGATTCACTCCTAGACACATATTTAAATAAACCTGGCACACATTATAAGACGAAATCTTAAAAAAAAAAAAAAAAGTTGATTCATTTGCTAGATTTTGTACAAATGAGCCATTTAAATACTATGCATCCAAATATATATTTACTATGAGATTTTTGCTGCTTGGCAGCTCCCACCTTGGTGCCTCAAGGGATAGCCATATTTTCAGAAGAAGTCAACTCTCACCTAAAAAAAATGGTCAAATGTTTTAAATCCACTCAATAATTAAGAACAACAGAACCTGCTGGCTGCATTTTTGAAGAACACTAAACCAGTGCATATTACTAACCATTTTTGAGGTGAAGTTGAAGCTGGAAATACTTATTATTATCCAAACAAATTATGACAAACAGTTTATAAGAATGCTGTAATTGTACTGCATTAAAAGAATATTAAAAGAGGCTTGAAATTCCAAGCTAAAGATTACATTTTAAAGAAAGGCAAACATTAAAAACAGGCAACCAAATTATCTTAAATCTGCCCCCTTTGGAGCTTCCAGGCACCAGTCTTCCCTACTTTGAAGATGGAAGATGAACATGTCTACAACAGAACATTAGCTTTGTATTTGGATATTCAGCTAGAGGGATCTGGTACTTTCTCTCTCATCCTTTTCATGTGAGCAGCAGGATTGTATATGCTGTCTCTCCGTCTACATATTTCAAAAATAAACTGGGGTTTGCAGTCATAGAATACTATAATGTTAGGTGCCACTGAGTGCCATCTGAAACTAAAATCACCCTGACAATTAAGCCATTGGATATGGTATTTTAGAGATTTACTTTTAGACAGTCAAGTTTCAATGCTCTATCAGCTGATGCATTATCTCTGCCTCTGAAAAGCTACAAAGGGAACAGAACTTTTACCCTAGTATTTCCTCCCTTTTTGACCTATGGAGATGTTTCTCAGCAATCATTCTGTCTCCCTAGCCTTGAAATCAGGGTGGTTGAAGTTCTGGGGGAAAGAGTAGGAAAGCAACAATATGAGTTATAAAAACTGACTAAATGTTACCGGTTGTCATATCTCAGAGTGCATGGGATCTATAATTTGGGTAGAAACTATAGGAGTAGTAAAAGAAAACTTAAATTATTTCATCTGCTGGTGTCAAAAAACCCCATCGTTGTGCAAATAAGCAGAGTGGTGAACCATGCATGTGCAGCACGTGTGGTTTGTGCTGCCATGGACTGGTGTGCAGTGCCACATACCACATGTGCACTCATCTGGATGCACCCTTAGTGAGCTATGTGATATTGCTGTGTGAGAGGTTTTCCTGATAAAGCACTTGGTTTTATAATAAAACATTACATTTTCTACACCAATTTTATATAGCCTGCCTTTATTTTACTCAGTAAAAATGTTCTCTATGCTTAATTAATTTTTGAAACCCCCAAATATCCATCATTTTAAAAATTGCAGTAGAATACCTAAGCTTAATGTTTCAGTGGACCTGATACAGCGTAGTTGATATCTGTATTAATTACCCACTTGATTCTCCAAGCTATCCTACTCTAACCAGAAAGCTTTCTCTGTGAGTTTTTGAGGTATGCTATGTTCTAGGGCTATTTCAGCCTATGCTATTTTGAAATCAAGATCTGGTCTTTGTAAAGCTTGTAATTGCCTTGATTTCATTTCTGCGTCCTTATACAGCAACCCAAGTGGGCAAACTGGGACATTTTGCAATCTATTTTTGAAGTACTTTTTCCCTTAAGAAGCTGTCCTGCTTATAGTTAACCTTCCAATAAGGTTTAGTGGACAGATTGTCAGCAGTGCCATACTGAATCCTGATTTAGGGGATAATGGCAGCTCTGGGCCAAGACAAAATGCATGAAGATCCAGTATAACCATGTGAACAATACTAACAGAAAGCCTGGCACCAAGAAGCAGACAGGGCCATGGACAGGGGCATCACCACCTATGGCACCACCAGGGGCAGGAGGAGTGACTGCCAGGGACCCTACCAGAGGAGGCAGCACAGGAAGGCCTAGGACCATGATTCAACCAGGTGTCCAGGAGCAGATTCCTGCCCCCCCCCCCCCCCAAGCTTTGGGCAGTTAGCAGTGCATCTCCCATTCTGTGGTAACATAAATCTGCCTCATTCACACACCCCCCCCCCCCCCCCGCCTTATCTCTCAGGGTTATGTTCAGCTGCTGGGAAAAGCTGAGCCTCCTCCTAGTTGTGCAGAGCAGTGGTGCTGAAACAGCTTCCATATACTCCCCTTCCCCTTGCACACATGGCACTGAGAAAATGTATTCAGCTCTGCAGGCAAAGCATAAAAAACAGGTATAAGTGCTGGTGCTTGGAATCCTACCCCAGGCAGCAGTGCCATGGGGCAAGGTGGCAGAGAGGACACTGAGGTCAGGGACAAGAGATAACATGCAAATATATATAGGGACCTACCAAATCCACGGGCCCCAGCTTCCGATTACATGGCTGTGACATGGCCAGGCCCCTGATTTCATGGCCATATTATGACTGGGGCCACCATTTGGAAGGCGGAGCAAAGCAGGTCCTCCTGCACTTCTGATTGGCTGAGGGGCCACCTTCTAGTGCACACTCCCTCCCATACACCATTGGCTGCTGCTTTTGGGCTGAAGGACTGTGGAGCAAACCAAGAGACAGGCGGCTGGTGGGTGCTGGATGTCATGCAAGAGCCTGCCCTCTGCTTGCACATGTGGGCTCAGGCCTCCTGCTGCTAAATACCCCTTGGATGGTGGGACACGCTCGCTATTGCCATGGACGAGAGTGAAAAAGAGGGAGAGAGAGAGAGAGAGAGATTAATAATTAGCAAGTGGAGATGGAGCCTGCAAGTCTCCCTTTTTCTCTCTCTCGTTTGTGGGACAATTGGGAGTGCGTCCCACCATCTGAGGGGTACTTAGCAGCAGGAGGCCTGAGCCCACCTGTGGAAGCAGAGGGCAGGCTCTTGCACAATGCTCTGTGCCCAGCAACCACCTTCCCCTTGGTTTGCTCTGTGTCCCCTCAGCCCACAAGTGATGGCCAGTGATGTGTGGGAGGGAGTGTGCATTGCGGGGCGGCCCGTCAGCACCATGCCCGGTGGGAGGGACCCTTGGGCCCGGGGAGGAGAGCACTGCTCCCCTGCACATCACGTACACTACATGCAGGATGCCCACACCTGGCTCCTCCCCAGCCCTGCGTCTACACATTGCTGGCTCCGATCACATCTGCCCTTTCGCTTGTTCTGCTCCAGGTATTGTGGGCACCCCCCCACCCCTCCCCAGCAGTTTACTCCTTGGTGCTTAAAGCAGCCCTCTGTCCTGCCATGGAGGGGCAGCATCACTGCCCAGCCTGAGTCATGCGGAAGCCTTCTGGGCTTCCCAGGCTGACCCCTGACTGGAACCAATGTCAGGGGATCAGCCTCTGATTTGCTCTGCTCCTGTTGTCATCTGCCCCCCCCCCCCTTTCAGGATAAGGGGACTTTTGACAGGCTTTTCCCTGCCTTCCCCCCCCCCCCCCGCCTTCCCCTTCTGGAGACAGAGAGATGGGAATTTTCCCGGTCTGTCTCTCTCTCTTCTCCCTTCCCCCCACCCCCTTTCAGGAGATGGGCAATCTGCCTTTTTTTGTTCCTCTTTGCTCCTTTCCCCCTCCCTTGCCCTTCTAGGATACAGCATTTTGCCAGTTCTTTGCCAGGTTTTTGAACATAGCTGTTTCCACATGCTTTATCATGGGGAATCAGCTATTTCACAGGAGACTGCCAATTACACAATTTCTGTGAATCCTTGAAATCATGTATTTGGTAGGTCCCTAGCTATGTATGAAAACCACTGGAGTTGCAGTACAGCAGGCATGAGAAAAATCTCTCCTGCAAAACAATCCCTCTCCTTCTCTCTCTCCCAGAAGAAGAAAGGCACAGATGTGATGGCAGGAGTTCCACATGGGAACTGTTAGCCAGTCTGGTCCAACTGCCGGGGTGACTTCTGAGTCATGCATCTGGAGAGGCTTGCATGTAACACTCTAGGACCTTTCCCAGACCTCTACTCCTGTATCTGATCTGATCCCTGGGGAAAATCCATGGGTGCCAGACAATTCTGAGGTTCATGGAACAGGCAGTCACTGCACCGGCTCCTCAAGCAATCCCACCCTGCTCCCCAACAATTGCAGTCCTATCTTAGTCCTAAATAATGCTCCCCACACTACCAAAACCCCTGAAAGTGAAGCAACCCTCACCCCCATCCCCTCCCAGTGTATTCAAAGCATAAGAACTGTGCTGGAAAGCCAAGGGTAGCGCAAGGAAGGATTCTTCTTAGACAGTCAGGGTGTGGGGAACCTGTCTCTGGGCAAGGTTACAGAGTCAGCATTGCATCAATAGTTGTGATCACAAACCAGAAATTTGTCCATGGGTGTCAGCTCATTGTGGCGGACCCACAGATAGCATGCAAACCAGATTATCAGGTTGAATGGCAAGCTGGGCTTCCCGTTTGTGCCTTCAAAGCAGATAGCTCCCATCTAGATGTTGAACATCTCCCAGGAGACCATATCCTGGAACAGGAGCAGGGTGTACTGGCTGGTATTCCCCCCAAAATAGTGGTAAAGTTCATCCTTCCAGGCCCGGCTGACTTTCACCTGGGAAATTTTGGGAGCAGAGTACCACTCCTGCATGGACACAGTGCTGAAATGAAGGATGGGAGAGGGTGGGGAGGAAGCAGTGTAAGAGCTCTGCTGACATTTTCTGAAGTGACCAATCCCTGCCTGCCCTGGGGATGGTCCAAATCCCTGTGGGACTCTGTCCCCTACGTCTGTCTGAAGGAGTGGAGCAGGTGCCTGCCACAGTTTCTGAAGGTTGATAAGGCAGGTGAACCATTTGGCCAGGATATCCCAGCTATGGACTTGCCCATGCTGAACTGGCTGGCAATGTAGCAGAGACTGCTGAGTGTGGCCAGCTTCATGATACTGATAGTTATCCACTTCTCCTGAGTGAGGGGTGGCCTATATGGATCTTGATCATGCTTCTTGCATCATTTGGAACCTTCTAATTTAGTAATGGCCTTTTTGGGTGACCAATCCTGCAGACTGTGCTACATGTAGGACTATTCCATTGGATCATATTCACACAACAGTATTTTCCTATTTTCAGTGTCCTCTACAAGCAATCATCTTTACTGGTTGACTACAGCTGTGCGTTGATCTGATGTCTTTATAGAACTGTCTGCTGAGATACAGTGAACTGATATAGTTAATTTAGAACCATGAAAGGTAGATGAGTTCAATTTTTTTTCCTCCACTGCATGTTACTTTGCATGTATCAATACTGATTTTATTTGCCATTATATTTTCTATCCACATAGCTTTTTAGATCTCTTTAAAATTGCTTATAGTTCTTTCTGGTCTTATTAACCTGTATAACTTTGTTTCCTGTGCAAATTTTGCTGCCTAAAAAAGAACATAAACATGTGAGAGATGCCATACTGGGTCAGACCGCAGATTCATCTTTTCCAGTATTCTCTATCTCACAGTGGCACAGAGAAAACGTTAAAGTGAAGACCTATCTGCACCAGTCTGTACCCTGCTCTTCTTCCTTTACACTTTCCAGCATTCAGGGGCATGGAAGTCCTAATTTGGACTGATGGACCTGTTCTGAATCAATTGCTCTAATCCTTTTTTGAACCTACATGAAATGTCTGCTTCTATACCATCCTGGGGTGATGAATTCCACAAGTTAAATACATGGGGGTAAACAAATCAACTTTCTTTTATTTGTTTTAAACCTTATTTTTTATGTTCCCTAGTTATTTTGAGGGAGAATAAATAGTAAATCTTTATTTGCTCTCTCAACACCATTCATTATTTTACAGAGCCCTACTTTATCTCCCTGCAGTACTCCTTTATTCTAAGCTGAAAAATCCTAATTTTAGTCTCTTCCTCTATGGAAGTCTGTGCATGCCTCTGCTTGTCTTGTTGCACTGCTCTGCACCTTTTATATGATATAATTTGAAGTGGGGGGACCTGAACTGTACACAGTATTCAAGGTGTGGGCAAATACCATGGATTTAGACAGTGGTATAATTACATTTTCTGTTTTATTTTCAGTTCCTTCTTAATAATTTCTAACATTTCATTTGCCTTGATGGCTGCCAAACTGAACTGATATTTTCAGAGAACTATTAATAATAATTTCAAGTTCTCTTTCCTGAGTAATAACAGCTAATGAGGAATACATCATTGAGTATGTGTATCTTGGTTATTCCTTCCCTAGCTTCACTTGGCACTTATCAGGACTGAACTTCAGTTGCTATTTTGTTGCCTACTCACTCATTTTACAGAATTCTTAGGCAGTTCCTGACAATCAGCTTTGGTTTTTCTCACCCTTTGTGGATGACACAAATTCTGTAAAAACTGTCAGACTAGGCCACTTCTCTATTCACCCCTCTTTCCAAATCATTTACAAATATATTTAAAAGGCTGCAGTACAGACCTCATTGCTTGTCTCCTTCCATTGTGGGAACTAACCATTTATGCTTACTCTGGTTCCTTGTCCTTTTACCAGTTACTGATCTATGAATGGAACACCATAATGACCTAATTTAATTAAGTGCCTTTGGTATGGGATTTTGAAAAGTTTAGGTACACTCTGTTAAATGAATCCCCCTGGCTCAGACACTTTTTGAAAGCCTCAAAGAATTCTAATAGATTTCTGAGACATGACCTCTCTGTACAAAGCCCAGTAAGTCCTGTTCTTTCATGTGATGTACAATCTTATTTTTGTTATGGTTTCTACTAATTTTTCAAGAACAGAAGTTAAGCTTGCCAGTCTGTAGTTCCCACTATCTCTCTGGCTACCTTTCAGGTCTCTGGTTTAGATCTTCTTTCTACCAGTTGGGTGCATATTCAAATCAGTAGATTCATGATTTTAAGTTTGAGCTTCTTCATAATTCTTAAGTGAATAGCATCCAGTCCTGGTGATTTATCACAGATTAGTTTATCAGTTTCCTCCATGACCTCCTTTATGGTCACCTTATTTAACATCATCAGCTGGGGTCACACTAAATATGCCCCCTGAGATTTCTGCGCCCACAGCAGGGTGCAGGGCTGTAGCTAGGCTGAACCAGCTTCGGACAGAAGCCGCCTCTGCGGCACAGCAGGTGGGACCCATTGAGGGAAGGAGTCCCTCACCACCAAGGTGAGGCAGGGCAATAGTGGTGGCACAGAGTTATGCCTACTCTGCAGCTCCCTCCCCCCAAAGCTGGGTCCTGCCCACTGGGTGGCAGAGCCCCCAGGGAGAGGGCAGCAGGGTGGGGAGCCCCAAGTCTGCAGCAGGTAGCCTGCATCCTCGCCACTCTACCACAGGCTCCTCTGTGGCAGTGCTGCACTTCACTCTCATTGCAGCAGCTGCCACCTCCCGCAGGTGGCAGCTGGAGCTTGGGAGCTACTGTGGGGGGCAAGGGGCTGTGGGCCCTGGCCCTGGAGCACCTGGGATTGTGGGGGGCAGTGGGTTGGGAGTGAAGGGACATGCTGAGGAAATGGGGTCATAAATGTGGTTGCACTGAAGAAAAGTTTGGGAAGAACTGACTTGATCACTTCATCCTATTTTCTGCTTTCTCTCTTCTGACCAGCTTTTGATCCGTGACAATCATTTTATCTCTTCTGACTGCTTAGCTTATTTTGAGCTTCCTATACAGAATTTTGACAAAAGATTTTTTGGAAGTCTAAAATATGTCATGTCAACTACATTTACTTTATTTGCTTTATCTATAACCATGTGCTCACATGACCCACTTTGAAAGGTGTATCAGAAAGGAAAGAGTTACACATAGTGCTAATAATAAAGGCCAACCATGGTCTAAATGTATCTCAAACACCATAACTGAAAGTGGAACTTTCCAGATCACTTTAAATTAAATTGATTAATAATACATCATGTTAAAATGAATTTTTCATGGTTTGGGAGCTAATGTTCTCAATTATTTAGCAATGCAAAATGTAGGAAACTCGCATACAAACAGCATGTGGTAGTTGATCCGTGAAACCTGCCTTTAAAACCAAATAATAAATGGCCTATTTTGGAATTTTTTTAACATACTGGAACATTATGTTAATTTTTTCTGTTATATAATCATTTTTATGATAGAAAAAGAAAGAAATGAAATGAGACCAAACATAACAAGTGAAAAATCACTGTTATTTATCAAGAAAATGTATGAATTAACCAGCAAATATTTCTTGTTTTCTCATAAGTGCAATATGTGATACAAAACTCCTTCAGTTGTACATTTCATAGTTTTCCAGTGTCACTTTCAGTTATGAAGTGGAATTGAAACATAAGGTGTTTTCCTTTGGAAAAGCTTGGACAAATTTTGAAAATGTTTTAATGTTCATAGTGTACCTTGTACATGTTTCCTGAACCATTAAACATCCAACTCATTTCTGTCTAAACACTGGAGTACATAGCAATGTAGATATTATTTGGATACAATCTCATGTTTTGGAAACTCACAAATCCTATGACAAAAAGGACACTGGTTTAAAAAAATGTGCAATTTGAAATAGAAATAAAAATCTTTCATGGCTACTTAAAATACGAGTAATGAAGAAAATCAGTGGGACTGATTCTAATCTCACTTATTCCATGGTAAATCTAGAGTGGAGTGGAGTTCATCTGGTGGAGCAAGATGCTTTAAGAAACATGTAGAAGTGATATAAAAAGAGGATCATATGAACTGTGGTTTTGGTTATATTATTTTTCATTTTTTGTAGATACACAGGCCCAAATCTGAATGGTGCTAAGCGTTTGTAATTCCTACTGACTGCAAATGCTCTGCAGATGTTCAGGACTTGGTCCACAGAAATTAAGAGCAGGAAAGACTTGTGAAGTCATTGAAACTACCTTCTTGCAAATGAAGGATAATTAACTGTCCTGTTTTTTCTAAGGTTGCGTTGAACACGGAGATCTCCAACTGATTTCAATGGAAGTTTAAAGTGTGGAGTGCTTGCAAGACTGGTCCCCTACTGTGTTATCCATGTAGTTTTAAATGTCTCAAGAGAAGGTGCTTTCATTTATGACCTATTGGATTGTAGCCTATGCTTCTAGCAGCCTGTGTAACTTTTAAATGTCATGCCTACTACAAAATAAAGGGCCAAGTCTGTTGCTTTTATTCACTTTGGTACCTAAATAATCCTGTTGATACTGACAGGACTGTGGATTTGGTAAAGAATCGTGCAGTGACCCTGGACCTTATTATTTTTCATGGGAAAATCTTTGCTCAAATGCAAAACCCATATGGATCTATAGGCAACCCAGTGGGTTTCCAGGATTCTTTACGTAGGACAAGTTGTGAAATGGGGATCAAAACCATTGGAGATTTAAGCTGTATAGAACTATTTCTCATTACATACAAAATCAAATTGATTGTCAATTTTTCCCCATTCTGTCTTTCCTTAAAATCAAAACTTGATATTAATGACTAGTCATTGTTCTTGACCTGCTTAATATATTTGCTGTATACTGCTGAGATGTATTGTCATCCAGGAACTTCCATGTTCACAGTTGTATATCACTATAACTGTCTGGCTTCACCCTCCTCCCCACCCTGAGAATCATAAAATTGTTTGGGAGCTGGGCAACTGCAACAAAATCTGCTTAAATTCTGTGAAGCATATTTATGCTCTTCAGCATATAAAATTAAAGATGGATGATACTGGTTAAAGAAAATGTGAATTTTTCTGAAACTTGGAAGATGGATAGGCCCTTGGGTACAGTAACTTAACTAGCATAACCCCTATTCAGCACAAAAGGTTGATGGAGAAATTATTACTAATGTTATCCATTCTACTGTAGCAAAAAAATTAATTTTTGTCAAAAGTATTCAATATTGGTAGCTTTGGCTCTTTGTCTGCAGAACAGGCCTGGTACTCAGGAGGTCTGGATTCTATTATTGGTTTTCTCTTAAGCTTTCTTAATGCTCAGAAGAAAATCGCCAAACTCCTCAGTTTTTCAATTTCTCCTTTTGTAAAATGCGAATAAGGATAAATGGAGCACTTCTTAACTGGTGTTTTAAGACTAATATATTAATAGATGTACAACATTTTAATATCCTTAATGGAAACTAAGTACAAAGTTAGCTAGTTCTCATTCATAAGATAATATTCGTGCTGAATGAAAATAACAAAAGTGTCCAGAAAACATGTTTCCATAGCATTCCAAAGTGGCAGAGCTTCAGATTATTTTGTAGGTGGGAGGAGAAGTATTTGGGAAATGAAAATCAGAGTTCCAATGATTTGAGATTGGTTATTTTGCAGAGATATTTCTAAGTGGCTAATTATTTTAAAAGTAATTTTCTCTGAGCTCAGTGCCAGGAAAATGAATAGTTTAGCATCTCAACATTACTTCCATAGACTTGTAATGTTGTATAGCAAAATAATTCAAGTATGTGTTGAGATATCATTATAAATTTATGACTGTTCTCCATAGGGTACTGATATCCTGTTTTCAGGCTTCAGCACATAGCACGTTCACAAAAGTGTACCCTATATCACTTTATATGCCGGTATTCCAGAGTGGACAGATGACCTGCTCTCCCAGGGTAGCTGCTGCTGCAGTACGTACTATTAAAGCACCTTATCATTAGGTGGCAGGGGAGCAAGTTACAGCCTGTTTGTATTGACCAAACAACTACCCTGGGGTAGAACGAGACACATAATACCTATCCTATTGTAACTTATTCCAGTGTAGTTTTGTTGCATTGTTCCCAGGGAAACGATACTATATTCTGATAAGTTACAGCATATATGTTGCTTGTCCTGTTTTGTCATTATTGTTGTTGTTTGTTTGTTTGTTTATTTTTAAGCTGCTATAATGATACCTTATGCTCTTGTAAATATACCATGTCCAGGGCTTGGCACCTACCTTCCATTACGTTCCTCCTGTTATCATACAATCGGAACATTTTGTAATGTTTAATGTATTTATTTTCACAGTGCCTCTGGAAGGTATGGAATTACATTTTTCCTCAGTGAGCCACTGAGAGACAAACGCTCAGATCCCTTGAAAGGTATTCAACTACCTGCTCAGCTGATTCTAATTTGGACTATGTGACTTGCCCTAGGTCACATGGGAAATTCATGGAGGAGTTAAACCCAGATCTTCTATGTTTCAAACCAGAATCCTAGTCAGGGGACTTTTTCGTCTTTCCTTTTATCTCTCATCTCACCATGTTACCATTGCTGTGCATGCTGTTTTAGGTCAGGTAACCTTGACAATATTATAGCTCAGTCTCAAACACTGTGAAAAAAACAGGGTCACATTAAAGAAAGCTGACTATCGTAGCTGCTGTAATGGTTTATCCTCTAAGTTCTGTAACATTTGTCAAAGCTCTGTTGGAAATAAAATATAGAGCAATCATTTCTCCGCTGTTACTGTGAACACTTCATGGGAAATTGCAAACCAAAAGGAGGCTTCTTTGGGAACAGCGTGGAGTCAAAATTGAGAAGTTGGGGGCACTTCTGCACCTCACCAAAGGTTATGCAGCCCTTTTGTGTGGCATTCTAGGACTCTGTAAGACATGCAGCCTACAATGAGGGAGAACCAAGTAAGCGCTGCAGAACGAGGATCCAAGGGTGCATGCTCAAAATCCAAAGGAAATATTCTTTTAATCAAAGGTGCTTGAAGAGAAGCTTAGGGAATCTTTGTTACAAGGTCATCCTATAAGTTTTTCAAACTTCAGATGACCTTTAGGCAAAATCTAGGTAAGCAAAGTGATTAGTGGTCTAAATTCATTGTATAATCAAATGCATTGTTTATTGTGAAGTTGGATTATATTCCTTAAAAAGCAAGTTAAAAGGATATGTAACCTTTAAGAGGAAACTATAGGATGGTTCTGTTATATTCCCAGTTCTGTTTGCTACATTTAGGACAATCAATATCTTTGGCATAGCTTTCCAGAATACTCCTTTCTCCTGATGTTTTCCGGAACACTGTACAAGGAAGATTATATTAAATTACTCAGAGAGACAATGATATATATTATCTTTTTATTGAACCAAAAGATGTGTTTTTGTTGAAAGTATAAAATCACTAAGACCTAAGGGGTAAATATTCAGGGTGATTTAGTCACACAAATCCTATTAAAAGGAAATGGGAATCACACAGCTAAATCCCTACAAATTGAACTGAACAGTTACCCCTGGCATCCCCCCTGTGATGATCTTAATAATGGGGTAGTCATTTGATATTCATTGTAGTACCATTGATCATAATGGATTCATTCATTATTAATGCAGGTGTAGCACACTATTAAAAGACCTGTTGCAGACTAAGAAAGAAAATGACTTTTGCAGGGGAAATAGTTCAGTTAACATTAGATCAATAGTCTTACCTGCTGTGCTGTGCAGTATTATTATAGAGGAAGCTAAAGCATATTGATGGTGCATTCTTCAATAAACACATAGGAAAATAGATATTGCTAAGAGAGGACATTAAAAATGTGTTTTGAATGTTAATCTTCCAGCACAAAGACATAAAATCATAATAAAAAAGTATATATCATTATCTGCCACTACAACTGATACTGAAGCCAAATTCCCATTTTGGATCTATGCAGGAAGTTCCAGGTAACTGGAGTGGAAGCTGTGTATGGGCATCCAAGGGCAGAATTTGACCTTTGGAGAGAGATTTCTATGTATGTTGTTGCCATCCATCGTGATAGAAGCTAGCATTTTATTAGCCTTATGTGCTGCTGTGTATAGATGTAGAGTCTCTCTGTACATTAGAAATTATTTTCCTGTGCTCCTTTAACTAATTCAGTGCAATTTTAAGTGTGTCTACTCTACTTAGGTTTGTGATTATTCTTACCTAACTGCTTCACTTTGTACTGAGATAAACTGAGCCAAATTAATCCTTGGCACTAGTGCCTGGACTTCAAGAAAGTCCAGAAAAGTTAAGCATTGCATAGGACGATTACATTTCATATCCCACTTCTGCGCAGTCACCCCATGTAACTGGATGGTTCATACCTCTCTGTGGCACTGGCCTTTTCCTGGCTCCCCAAGGGTGACTGTGGCTTTTCATTGATTTCAACACAGGACAGTGGCTAAAGGTTATAATTTAACCTTTCATATTTTATGAGTGTACTTTAAAGATATACCCCTGAAGGAAGTTCCAAGCAAAGATGTTTAAATGCCTTTGTTTTTCTTTTCTCCCTCCCCTACTCTGTCACCTTTTAATGTTGTCTTTGGCTCTCCTGCTTTTGGGAGCAACAGCTGCCAGTTAAATATCCAAATAGACATAAGGGATAAGTGTTGAGAGCTTTGAGAGTTGAAACTCTTTTTGTCTTTGATCTTTCTCACTTGCTCAGTCCCTTTAGGAATGCAATTGCCTTCAGTTTTCTTGTTTTGGTGCATTGTTGGAAAGTTACTTTAAAATGCTTGTATCAAATCCTCAGCTACTGTGAGTAGAGCTATTAACTGAGGATTGTTCTTGTCTTTCTAGCTAAACAAATATAGATCAGGGATGTCAGAGGCACTCTATGCATGTTGCACCCCTAGAAATGCTTTTCCATCTTCATATTTACTTTTCAGGCAGTCAACTATCATCCCCTCAGTGTCCTGGATCTGAGACTTGCTTAGGGTGATGAAGGTGCTCTGTGAATTCCCTACAGGAAATCTATTTTCTTTGATTTTTGTGGAGAAAGAGGGAAATCTTGTGTATTTCTTTGCTTTTTTAAAACTGTTTTGTTTTCAGCCTCCAGTGCTACATGCATTAATACTGTTTTCTCAGCTCCAAGCTCCAACTTACTAACTAGTTTTCCTTCTTTCCTGCTATGTAGTTTTAAAGTAAAGACAGTGCATTTGCAGGGAACTGTGAGGTAACCCATTCACTTTAATTCTTGGCTGCTAAGATTCAAGGTGCTGAGCACCTTTGCAGCTAATGGAACTATGGCAGTTTACAAAAGCTGTGAATTTGGGCCTTAAAATCTGAAGTCATTGTTGATGAACTGTGTAAAAATGGCATTGCAAACATTCTGTTAAATCCCTTAAGTTGTAAGATGTCCTGTGTACAGACATTCAGGAAGGTTAGGCTGATTTAAAGTAAGTTGAAATGGGGGACTAGCAGGTGGGCTTGGGAGGTGGGGATTGAGGGAGCAAGCAGACAACAGGAGGGTGAGGGGGGGTGGTCTGCAGGGGAGTTAGAGGGGCAGGTGGGGTCTGCTGGGGGGTGAGGGGAAGGCAGAGTCCATGGGGGAGACTAAGGCAATTGGGGGGGTACGCAGAGTCCACAAGGGGGATTGGGGGATGGGGGGCAGGTGGAATCTGCAGCGGGGATTGCGGAGGGGAGGGGGATTGCTAGGGTCTGGGTGGGTTTGATTAATTCAGGGGGACTTGTGGGGTCCACAGTGGGTTTGGGGAAATTTCATAGACATTGTGGCTGGAAGGGACCTCAGAAGATCATTGAGTCCAGCCCCCTGCCCCAGGGGCAGGAAGTCAGCTGGGGTCATAGGATCCCAGCAAGTTAAGCATCCAAATTTCTCTTGAAGGTGTTCAAAGTAGGTGCTTGAACCACCTCTGATGGCAGGCTATTAAATTATGGAGATGGAGAGCTCTTTCCCCCATCCCCCAGACCAGGAGCTATTTTTAGGCCCTCCCAACCTCCCAACTCCCCAGACAAACACCCCCTCCCTGGCAAACCTACCCCTCGCACCTGCCCCTCCCTCTACCCCACCTTACTTGCTCAGCTCCCAGCACTGGCAAATGCTAATAAAACTGGTACTGGGAGCAGGTTGCGGGATGGGGGTTGTCCATTTGCGTAAGGTAGTTTTACTTGGAAGGCATGAGAGAGGTACTTGCCCACAGCATGCACCCTGGTGGTAGAGGGGGATGGTGAACATGTCCTGCTTTAAAAGGACTGGAGAAAATCTCTGTTATTCAGGTTTTCACATGGATCTTCAGATTTTTTTCATTCATCACTCAAACAAGCCAGCTGCTATAGTCAATAGAGTTTCACCAACATACATACTAATTAAAAATTACAAAAGGTAATTACAAAAAATTACCTCAATTACACAGGTTGAGAGGCGACCTTGTGGCTGCCTATAAGTTCATCACGGGGGCACAGAAGGGAATTGGTGAGTATTTATTCACCAAGGCGCCCCCAGGGGTTACAAGAAATAATGGCCACAAGCTAGCAGAGAGCAGATTTAGACTAGACATTAGGAAGAACTTCTTCACAGTTCGAGTGGCCAGGGTCTGGAACGGGCTCCCAAGGGAGGTGGTGCTCTCCCCTACCCTGGGGGTCTTCAAGAGGAGGTTAGATGAGCATCTAGCTGGGGTCATCTAGACCCAGCACTCTTTCCTGCTTATGCAGGGGGTCGGACTCGATGATCTATTGAGGTCCCTTCCGACCCTGACATCTATGAATCTATGAAAAGAGCTTCAGGTTTTGTCTCAGTAACCATTTAATCTTCCTGTTTGCCATGTTGCACTTCGAGAGCCTAAAAAGTTATGTATTATGTGTAAAGTCCATTGGGAGCTGTTGGATTAAATGTTTTTCTTCATAAAATCCTGATTTATCCAAACTAATTTCCACAGGTAAGAGCCATTTTTTATAAATTTCCCAGTTTAAAAGGGTTTTGACAAAAAATATTTTGAAGTCATCAAAATATCTTTTTACATTTTCTAAGAGAAAGTGGTTTTCAGTTAGAAATTACTTTTATTTCAATTGTTAATGTGTAAGGCATCATTAAAATCTAAACAAAATATTCTAAAACTCAAAACAAGAATTTTGATGACCTGATCTGACCTTTGACAAGCTTTTATATTTCAGATATTTTCAGATTTTCATTGTATAAAAAAAGTTATGGCGATTTTGATTTTGTCTCCCCAATTCAGAAATGGAAAATGTGTTTCCTGTCCAGCTTTATAATAATAATAGTGCATCAATAATATGAAAATGTTTTTTCTGATTTTTATAGTGCAACAGATTGTTTATTTTTACTATATTAGTACTCAGAATGGCCTAGGTACTCTCGAAATATGTAGGAACACGAGAGGTTTAACACCTGTAAAGCAACATAGCCCATGCTATCTATAGAACGGGAAGCAGTATATTTGCTTTAATGCAGCACTTTTTTATTAGAGTTGTTATCTGTGCAAAGTGCTCACTGATATAGCACTACTGTTTCTTGTTCCAGAGCCAGCATAGGATATCTCTGCAAGATACTGCTTTGTGCTGCTTTTACATACCACAGTCCTGCCTTCAACAGCTTACTTTCTAACTAAACAAAAAAAGAAACAAAAGTAAAAAAAAATGGCAGAAAGTTGTGTGTCAAGGTTGGTGCCCATCTTATAAATTCTAGTTTTTCTTTATGTGTATTTTTTTTCTTTATGTGTATTTTTCTAATCATCACAGTACAAGTGGATCTTAGGGAAGGCCAGCACTAGAAACAAGGACAGCACTTTGTGTATGACATTAATTGTAGTAAAACTCCTTATCCACTGTGCTTGGTGCTGTATAAACAAAGAGCAAAAAGACAGTTTATCTCAGTGAGTTTATAATCTAAATATAACATGATATGGAAGAAAGCAAAGATGGTAGTCAGAGAAGTGATGAATGGGTCAAAGAGGTTAGCATTGCTAAAGTGGAGGGGACAGCCAAAATGAAAGGCAAATTCAGCCAAGTAGAGAGGGACAGAATTGTGTGATGTCATGAAGAGAAGAAACACAAGTTAAAATGGGGCATCTGTGCTCCTTTTAGGTTGCTTTGCCTTTAAGGGAGCACCCCCTTAGGCCTCCAAGCACCTATTGGGGCTCTAGCTATCCTGGCCTTGGTCTCCTTTTTTCTCTGGCTGAGCCCTCAGCCTTGATCTACTGTCTGAGACCTCGACTCCCAGGTGTGGTCCTGACTTGGCTGTAATCCCACCTGGGACTCCAATTTCACTCCACCAGCTTCTGCCTCCTCAGTTTTGGTCTAGCTCCTATCCCTGATAGTGCTAGACCAAAGTGGAGTACCTCCCAAGCACCCCACTTGTGGCCTCCTCCCCTGCAGCCACAGCCTGGTTCTCTGATCAAACTCAAATAAAACCCCAAATCTAACTGGTCTGAACACAAATGCTTCCGGGTCCCCAGGTACCTATTTCTTCTGAGGTGGCTTGATTCCAAACTTCATCCAGCTCTACTGAAAAATCTGTATCGTGCAGAAGCTAGGGCCAGATTTTCCTCTCCGTGGCCAGAGGATGTGTTTATATGTCTCATCGCCAGCCCCCTTCCAGTCATGTAACCCTGTCTCCTACCCCCCCAGGGCCCAGGTGCTGTTAATTCCACCATTGGCAGCCTGCCCTCCTCTAGCCCCATGGCTCAGTTTACTTGGGAAACTCCTACCTGCTGCCACGTTGCCCTCAGGTTCTTGGAAATGCCTTACTATTTGACAGAAACTTTGCTGATCCATAGAAAGCACTGCAGCTGAAGTCTGTGGATCCCACTCAGACAGGACATGTTGCATGAACCAAAAACTTGTTTTATGTTTTTGCAGCTTTATTAGTGTCTCTCCTTTATCTAGCCAGTGAAGGACACAGTAAATCTATAATCCAGTCTTTGGCAGATTGAAAACCAAACTCTTAGCTGATGCCAATCATTATGGCTATACAAAATGTTTACTACATAGCTGCCTAATTAGCTATGCAGTAAACACCTCTGCATCTACACACATGCTCCTAGTAGGGTGCATGAAACAAACTCTGCAACAGGCTAGTACTTATATTTATTAGTACTTCAGAGTTTTTTCTTGCACAGCAGCACATGTGTAAATGCTGCCCAGATGGCTAGGGCATGAGGGTGGTTCATTGAGGATGCTGCCTGCTGGCTAGCCCCACACCAAAGCATTCTTGTGCCTCAGCCAGCCCCTCTGTGGCACATTAAGCTCGATTACAGCAGCCCCGGGCTGCTGCCAGCTGGGGTGCTCTGATTGGGCTTAATATACTGTGCATGAATATACTCTGAAGCTAATTGCTCTGGAGTTATTTGTTCCCAGATGCATTTTAGACAGCACATCTGGGAGCAAAAAGCTCTAGAGCTATAAGTTCCAAAGTTTATTTGTGTCCATTATTTGCATGTGTAGACAAAACCTATCAGTAATTTTTTCACCTTTGAAGGCCAGAGAGTTTCTTTATTAAAACAGCACAAGTTATGTTTGAGAGAGGTAGTTAGCCACATTAGTCTGAAGTCAGGCAGAAAGGCAGGGTAGAAATGCATGTTATAGACCAGGGGTGGGCAGTTATTTTGGCTGGAGGGACACTTAATGTGTGTTGGTGAGCTGTCAAGGGGTGCAAGGATAGGCCTGCCACTTGACGGGTCCCCCATCCCTGGTCACCATTTTGGGACAGGAAATCCTACCCCTAACCCCTGACCTTTGCCCCTTCCTCCCCCCCCCCAGAAGAACTTTTAAGAGCAGGGGGAAGTTGCCATCTTGGAACTGGGGGAAAAAATCTTATGCTAAAAATTGAACATTTTAAAAATGTTTTTGTTTTAAATTGTCCTAATTTACATGTGTTTGCATCATAACTCAAAAATAAAGTCTTATTCTTGTATATTGTGTCAGGGGGAGGGTGTGGGGTGTGGTTGGGGGCTGGGTGCGTGTGTGGTGGGTTGTGTGTAGCAGTGTGTGTGGGGAGGTGCAGGCTATATGGGGGAGGGTGTAGAGTTTGTGCAGAGTGTGGGTGTGTGAGAGAAGGGGAGGGCATGTGGGAGGTTGTGGTTGTGTGTTGGGAGTGTGAGGGGGGTGTTGGTGTGGGGAGGTGTGCCCCCCACACACCTGCTATTGCACACAGCCCCGCTGCCAGTGATAGCAGCAGCAGCAAGCAGCAGGTCCTCAAGGTGCTTATGGCCTGTGCAGGCAGAGCCCCCACTCTACTCCCCACTCCCTGGCAGCATGTGGCTCCAGCCACTTCTGGAAACTGCACATGGAGGCAAGAAGCGGAGCCAGGCTGGCCCACCTCCTTTGCTTAGGGCTCCCTGTGGCTCATGTGCACCTCCCAGGACCCAGCCTGAGCCATGCACTGTTTATGGGGGTCCCGTGCAATGGCGCCAGCAGCCTTGTGCAGCTCCCTGTCACGTGCATCTCCCAGAACTCCTCTGAGAAGCAGCGGGTGGGGCCGAACCAGCCTGGCTCCATTGTGCCGGGCTCCCTAGCACTTCCAGCAGAGTCCTCAGAGCTGCACAGTGGCAGGGAACAATGAAGGCCCTTGGCTTCATCATGCAGGGCTTCCCCGGGGCGGCATGAGTCCTGGGAGCTGTGTGTAAGCCATGCGAAGCTCTGTGTGGTGGAACTGAGCTGACCCAGGTGCCATGCTTCCAATGCCCTGCTGGGTACAGGCCCTAGGCTCTGCACTTCCACCCAGCTAAAGCTTCTCTCTGCCCCCAGAGCACTGCAGCAGGAACATGAGGAGGACCTGGGGGAGCCAAGTACTTCCACCAGCAGTGGCAGCAGCAGCCCCACCCATAAACTATGTACTGGCCAGGCCTAGGGCTCTCCTCTACATGAAAGTGGGAGTGCAGCAAGCTGCCCCGGCAGGCGTGGGTGGGGCTTGGGCCCCATACAAGCACAGCAGGGGCAGCCACAGGCCAGGTGGGATACAATTAATTGTTGGGCACTGCTCGGGCTGGGGCCTGGTCCTGGGCTGTGGTGTCCACAGTGCTAACTGAGGTTGGGTCTTGGGCTGTGCTCCTTACAGTGTTCTCTGTGGCAGGGTCCTGGGCCACACTCACTGGGGCTGGCTTTTGGGCTGTGCCACATGTGACACTAGCTTAGGATGGCATCCCACAGCAGCCAAGGTGAGTGCTGCATATTCTATATCAGGCAGGTGGGTGGTGGTCCACGGGGCTGATCCAATCCATGAACTGGCCACATGCCACTAATCGAGCCCACCTGGCCAGATGACTTTGACACCCCTGTTATAAGCTAACTGAAGCACGTGCTCAAAGGCAGCAGCTTGAGAGGAACAAGGAAGAAATAGATATATGACTTGAGATTGCCAGAGGGTGATTTATAGCTTGAGGATATAGGAGAAAAATTTTGCCCCCCTCCCCTCCCAAAATAAGTGATAAATCAGGAGAATTGAATATCATCTGGGTATGAGATCTGGTTGGCAAGTGGTGAAGCCAGCTGCTACTTTGCTTCGTCTTGCTTTTCTGCAGAACATGGAAACTCTATAGATAAAAGGACAGAGTGATTTATTTTTTTTAAAAAAAACCTTGGCTGAGCTCCTGAGACATTTGCTTTGCAGCTGCAGAGGATCTGGCCATGTATTTCAATGAAGGTTATATATTTTAAATACAGAAGTATCTTATTAAGCATGGGAATGCTTAAACAGTTAATCATGTAATAAGCTAAAAATAAATAAATAAAAACCACAAAGAACTATATTCTATTTTTGGTTCAATAAGTTTGAGCTAGTATAGCAATATTGCATCCCTGAAACCTTATAAGTTAAAAATAATTCTGCAAAAGCTGCTGTTTCAATATTCCTGGGCAGAAAACAGGAAAACATTGATTCATATGCTAGTTCTCTAGCGTGCCCGCTCTTATGCCATCTGTTAATGTGGCATTTTGCCAACTTAGAAAATATTCTTTCATTTTAGACAGAGCACAGGCATCAACATGCTTTCTAGAAAATTCCTGGAAAATTCAGCTGTTTTATTTATCCCTATTTCTGGGTGAATGTCCTCTTTTCAAGTAGTATCAACTTGGAACTGTGGTGACTCTTCATACTGATGTTGGGATTAAAAAGTTTATCAGTATCATTTTATGCCAGCAGTACTGTTATAAGAGAATGAATTAGGCTTTTTTTTTTGTTGTACTCTACAAATGGTGGGCAGAAATCTTTTGATCTCTTGTGGCTGTTGAAATCTAAATTCAGTAGCACTTCAAATTTAAAGTACTTTTAGAAGGTCCATGTCAAACCAGACCAATTAATCAGAGATTTGCAGATTTCTTACAAAAAAAGTCTCATCACTCTGATGAACAAACATCAGGTAGGAGAGGAAATGAAGAAGAAAACAATAATGCCTTTTGGAGAACTGAAATATAATATAAAGGAATAAATGCAGATTCTGTGCACTACAGTTGAATCCCAGGCAAGCATTAACAACACAGTAAAGTGTTGGGAAGAGTTTTCCAGTACACCTAAGTGTTATATTTACAAGTCAAACTGAAAGTTTTTACAAGATGCCAGTCAGCTGCAGAGCATCTCCTGTCAGACATTGAGCACATTCTCATTTCATTTGTTCATTCATCCCGGTGGATCCCTTTCCATTGATGAATTAAGAAATGTTTATTCAGAATCATAAGCTGTTGAGAAGGAGAGAGCCAGGACAAACCTGGCTAAATTGAGATGATTCAGTTGGGTAAAACGCTATTTAAGTTTCACATATGACATATTTAGTGATATTTTGGGTGAATATAAATGGCATGTGATTGGAATCAGGCTCCATGGGTGAAATTCTGACTTCATTGAAAGTGAAAGGATTTTTTGCTGTTAAATTCAATGGGACCAGGATTTCCCCCATATTTCCAAATCTCCAGCACAGGTCTCTACTTCCTAGTTCAAGAGCTGCACTGCTGAGGTTAAGCTGGAATCCTAGCATTAACAGAAAGGAACAAATATGAAACTAAGAAATATTACATCCTATGTGCTCTCTGAAAAAAAAAAAAAAATTTCTTGGGAGGAGTTATAGAAACAGGAGCCATAGGGGCTGTTGTGCTGGTTACCAGGGAGATGGGCCTGGGTTGGGGAATGGATAGAGAAAATGATGTGTGGTGGAGGACCCAGAGCTGCTTCCAGAGCAGTAGCCACTTGTAAAGAGCAACATGCTAAATCTGGGACTTTTTCCAACATTGCAAGAAGCTTTGGCAGTCCCAGTGAGGGCAGATGTCATTCACATCTGCTTGTCTCCCCTCTCTCTAGTCCCCATTCCCACAATTGGCTCTTAGAAAGATAGCACTTACCCACAGGCAGAACCCATCTATAGTTATTATTATGTCAAAAGCAAAGAACATGCAGCACAGTAATATTTAAAGTGGTGGTCTTTAACATTTGGCTTGTTGCCTACAATAATTACAGAAGAAGTTTTAGTCAGATAACCTCAGTAACATAAACATATGTGTTGCCCTGTAGGGTCAGGCCAAATCTCAGGATCTCAATATTGCGCTGTTAGACAGGAGGGTGACACACAATTGCACATATACAAATACACAAATCAATTAGGTGCATACACATGCACACTACCAACTCTGACATGCACACATCCAAACCAGCCTAGCCACATGCATACCTATCACCAATTCAAGCACATACACTATACACCCCAAAAGTTAGACACAGATCACTAATTCATATATCATGCACACGACGCCATATATATATATATATATGTATACACACACAAACACAGGTTAATACACATACAACCCATCTACACATACACACAGGTAAGATCCTAACTTGGATGGTGCAGTGTGTATGTGTGTGCTTGGGATACTTGGGGAAAGGTTCAGGTGAGAGAGAGAGTTAAAGTGTAGGGAGTGAAAGTTGCCAGAACTAGGATTAGAACCAGTAGACTACAGAGAGCTGGCTGAGGAACTGAGGCTCGGGTTTACTTAAGGTAGACTGGGGCTAGAAACTGAGGCAGACAGATGAGATATTGGGAGGGGGGCAGATCAGTGGTGGCAAGGAGGAGGCATCCAGGAAAGAAACTGAGGCAGAAACCTGGTTGCTCAGGGGAAAAGGAAAAGGCAGTGGGGATAAGACAGTTGCTAAGAAACAGGAGGTTTGGAGGCAGAGAGGAGCTCAGGACAGGTATTGGAGGTAACAGTGAGCCAGAAGCAGGAGAGGGAGAAACGAGACAGAAATTAGAGGTGCAATGAGCTGAACTTGGAGCAGGGCCAAACCATAGTAAAGCAAAACCCAACTTAGGGGTCTAAGTAACAGTTTTATTAAACAGACAACACACTACACATCCACATGAAATTATTGGTTCTCTCTCTCTCTCTCTCTCTCTCTCACACACACACACACACACACACACACACACACACACACACACACTGGCAGCAGGAGAAAGAGACTCAGTGGAAGGGCTGGAGTCCAGGTAGGGAAGAGAAGCAGAGTCCAAGTCCTTGGTTAAAGAGGGGGTGGCGGGTGATAGCTACCTATCCTGGCTGGAAAGGGTCCTTGTCCAGTAGGTGTTGTCCAGAGGGGGGTTGCCGGCAGGACCTCTGGGTAGATAGGTGGTGTGGCATGGTGCTGGTCCAGATGGAGAGGGCGTCCCCCTGGGTCTGTCTTCACTGCCCCTTTTATAGGGGCAGACCTTGTGTGACCCTAGTAACAGGAGGCATGCCCAGGCAAGAGTCAGCCCCTGGCGTACTGAGCATGTGTGCTCCATGCAGGGATGTGCAGTTTCGGGTGTCTGTAATGGTGGGGTACAATGGTAGAGCTGCTGGTTCTGCAGGGTCTTTGGTCTTTCAAATGCTGGGTTCTTGTCTCTGTTCCTGGGTGAGGTCCGTGGTTCCTGGATGAATCATTGCGAGGTGATGGCCTGGTCATTACAGGCCATTCAGTAGAGGCCTGCTACCATTGTGTTTCAGTCATTCCCAATCACTCTCATTCATCTGGGAACCAATTTACACGGGAGGGGTATGTGAATCATACAGTTGCAACACAGGGGATGCCCGGGCAGAGGACACAAGATGGCGACTTGACATACAAAATGGAAACTTGATATTACTTTGGTTCACTGATAAACACGGGCCTAAACCATACAATATCCATATGAAACAATAAAAATCAATACGAAAATGATAATAATACAATATACAACAGTAAAAATCAATACAAACCTAATAGTAATACAATATAAAACAGTGGATATCCAAAACCAAAAACTTGCTACAAAAATAAAAATGTTAAAGCTTATCCTAAGTCTGCGCTAACTTATGCTTGTCTATAAGGAATAGAGAGGGAGAGAAAGAAAAGCCAGAAATAATTGGGGAAGAGAAGAGAATGCATATCTATCATATATCTATCATATGTATTAAAAAAGAAAAATGGGAGGGGGGGGGTTGCTACATATGAATGTGGCATTCCATCCTCTAATTTCAGTCCCAAATTTGTCCCATTTAGGCTGTGAAGTATGGGCAGTAGGGGACCTGAGTTCTTACATGCCAGAAAAAAAGCATTGTGGACACTAGTAACTCTCATCTATATATAACACATCTTACATAACTGAATTTGATCAGTGATCCATCATCAGATGAAGAGAAGGATGGCATGGTCAGTGGAGCAGTGTCTGGTAAAAGAGAAGTGGGAGGGTATATGTACTTTAGTGAGAATATCTTTATAGCTACTAAGGAAGAAAGGACTTGGCTAAAGAATTTATTGTATTTTACAGTGTACAGGTTGACACGGTGTATAAGTTGACCCTATATTTCTGATCCAAAAAGTTAGGATTTTCATAGATCCAGTGTAGAAGTTGACTCCACCTTGCTGGAGCAAGCCACCTCCGGGGAAGGCTCCAGGGGAGGCTTGCACCATGGGCATCATGGGGGGTGGCAGAAGGGTGGTTTGTTGTGCTGATGGTGGGAGAAGGTGGTGGGGATGGTGTACAAGACGCTGGGGCAGTACCCAGGCCTCTGGCAGGCCACCCAGCTGAGCCCAGGGGGTGCTGCTGCCGCAGGTGTAGGGACTGGAGACTCCACAGCTCAGGCTGCCAAGTCTGCTGGCCAGCTGCCAGCCTGCTGCCCAGCCCACTGGCAGCTCAACCCTATGGAGAGGTAGCCAGGCTCTGCATAAAGAAAGATTGGGCCCCTCACCACATCTGCCTTCAGCAGGCTCCTGCAGATGCAAGGATGCCTGGGGCCACCCAGTAAAGGGCTGGCTTGCCTCGTGGGCAGCATGGGGAGATGGCAGTATTGTGGGTGGGGGTGCTGGAGGCAAGAGAAGGTGGTGGGGATGGCGTGTGAGGTGCTGGAAGCCTGGGCTTGGGGAAAAGTTGGATTGGGCCTACGCAAGCTGGGACAACACCCAGCCCCCTGGCAGCCCAACCAGCCAGGCCCAGGGGCTGTCACCACCACAGAGGGAAGGCCCAGGCCCTTCTGCAGCTCAGGGGCTGCTCAGCCCATCAGTAGCTCACCAGCCACTCTGTGTCCTAGTGCTGCTGGCAGCAGGCAGCAGCACTGTGGCTCCTGAGCTCTCAGGGGAATGCCTGTTCACCGAGCTCCCCATGGGACGATAAGGTCAAATGGTCACAAACTTCACCAAGACTGTTTCAGGCTGGACATAAGGAAGAACTTCTTTATAGTCCAAGCCCCCAAGACCTGGAACAGGCTGCCACCAGAGGTGGTACAAGCACCTACTCTGGATTCCTTTAAGAGTCAATTGGACATTTATCTTGCTGGGATCCTGTGCCCCCAGCTGACTTCCTGCCCCGAGGCAGGGGGCTGGACTCAATGACCGTCCAAGGTCCCTTCCAGCCCTAATGAAATCTATGAAATCTAGCTGGTAGCTCCACCCCACTGGCCATGATTTACCCGCAGGGCAGCAACGGGGCCATGGGTAAGTGTTCCCTGGCCAGACTCAGTGGGCGCAGGGTTTGGGCTCCCAGACTGGCTCTGGAGTGTTGAACAGGTGTGGTGGGGAGGCAAGAGCCTGGTCTGGCCTCAATCAGTGCTGGGGAAGCCCCTAGATGCCACCATACCATCACCACATGCAGCAGGGCATCGGTGTGGGGTCCAGCTGAAGTACTGATACAGTGTATAAGTCTAGGTGGAATCTTAAGGGTAAATATTTTGGCTTCAAACCTCGACTTATATACGCTGAAACACAGTACTTCATAACTGAAGACTTTAGATTTAAATGCAGGAATAGACGGAATTATTCCTGTTTCAAAAAATGAAAAGTAAATAAATGCAGTAGGGTTCAAAATAATTTGAAGCTGTTAAGTGATGTCCATCAGAAGCATTGGTACTACTTGTTTAGTCATATACACAACACAGGGTTGCACTAGGGCATATTTTACGATGTGCATACCAAACTTTTGATTATTTTCATGTTCAGAGCCAAAGAAAAGATGCTTTCATGTAATTGAGAAAGATCTTCAGCAATCATTTTCTATCTTTCCTGTAAGACACACACATTATTAATTCCTGAGCCAGCAGAGAGCTACTTCTTTATTATTACTGCTTATTATCATGTGACACACACTCATACACATGTATAATATGTAATAACAAGCCAAGGACAAAAAGTTAATTTATTTTTCTGAAATGTTGCCAGTGATGAATATTGGCTCTGATCTTGCATATGCAAAATAATAGTTTAACAGTTGCTAAATAGTGTTATAATCATCACTCTGTATGCACTATTGGCTAAGGATGCCAGATAAACTGTTCCTATGTCTTTGACTGTTCATTTGAATATGTTCTTATCTCAGTTACTTTAGTGTTGTGACTGAGAGAAGTATATGGCTGATAGTAATTTAACAAGGAAATGCTCATTAATCTCCTGGAGGTGCATATATTTCCAAAGATGTTTCTTAACAATAAATGGATCATTTTAAAGCAAGATGGCTTTTCCTAGATCATATATTTATGACAAACAACGGATTGCTGAGAATTTATGAAGGTTAGAAGGTCATGACATGTGCCTTCTTTGGAACGGGAACTGTATATGAGCATATGTAGGATATTATGCTAAATAGTTACAGACATTTTTGGGGGGAAAAACTGGTTCTTTATGATATTTCTCAAACCCTGAAGCTAGGGACAGACATTAAAAAAACCTGAGCTAGAAATGATTTAAACTTTGCAGGTTAGTCCAACTTGGCTAGGCTAAATCAGTTTGTAACTGTGCAGACATCCCAGAAATGCAGGCACATGCAGTGGCTCAGGCTAAAAGCCAGGGGGTGCTAGAGCAGCCCTTCGTTCCCTTCTACAGTGCTAAACATGGCCAGGCTCTGGCAGGACTCTCTGATTAGGGAGGGGTCCTCTCCCTCCCCCCCTTCCCCCCTCTTCTGACCAGCCCAGCAGAGAATTGATAACACAGTGTTTATCACCCTTAATGCAAAGTTCATCACCCCATTAAGAAAACAACAGAGGGACATTACCAGCTACCTGTTGATTCTGCCATTGTCCCGGATTCCAGAGCACTGACCATAGGCAGCATGTCATCTGGTAGCTAATGCTGAGAAGTGTTTGTGTAAGGCAGAGGGAACCAGGGAATCACTGCTTAGCAGGGAGTGGAGGTGGGGAGCAGGGGGAAGCCAGGCAGGCATCTACAGTTTCTGCTAAGCTCCAGCCAGGGAGCAGAGGGGAGGGGCCTGCTCTGCTGTGGAGCAGAGAGTAGTGCCCAGCCTAGAAAGCATGCCAGGATGCTTGGGGAGTCTGATTTAAGTTAAGCAAGCAAGGAGTCTGGGACAGACATTGCATAAACCAGTTTGACCTGAATCAGTTAAGCCTGGTTCAATCCAACCAAGTTTATCTCAAACTCATTCGAGCCATTTTCAAACTGGTTTATGTGCACTGAGCATCTGTTCTGTTACAGATTTAAACCAGTTTGTAATCACTTAAACTGATTTATGTGTAATGCCTGTCCCTAGCCAGAATGTAGGATTACAAAATTAAAGGGTCAGATCTTTTGGCTGATGTGAATTACCTGCTGAAGTGCATAGGTATAGGCCAGTTAATACCAGTGGAGAATCCTGTCTTTAAAATATCTAAAGGAATTATTCCAAGTAAAAGTATCTCACTGGTGTTCTATGTTGATTTGTGCATGGTAAGTCATATAAAGTTTATATCAGAGTACTCGACCACTGCGTATTGTAAACTCATTAAAATATATAAATTAGAAAATTCTTCTAAATTAAAGATTAAATATGCAATGCAACGTAAGGCTATTTCCTCTTCCATTAATGTAACAGCACTGATTTAATAAAATTCAGGATATATGAAGTCATGTCCAAATCCACCACTCAGGACAGAGCAGTATTTTTGCTCGTGGCTTGTTGGTGGGGGGGAGGCACTAAGCCATGGCACAGAAATATAGGAGTAGATATGGTGCTTTTAGCCTGCCCCCAGGCCCAGCCACAAATTGCACCTTCCCCCCCCCCCCCCGACTCAGGAGGCACCAGTCACCCCTGAACAAAACTAACCCAATTTAAAGATAGTTGCCTTCAAAAAGTACAAAGGTGTAATAATGTAATTTCTTCAAAAATAATTGAAGAATTACACTTCAAGAGGGATGTGGATAACCTGGAGAGAGTCCAGAGAAGGGCTACTCGTATGGTTAAGGGCTTTCAGGCCAAGCCCTATGAGGAGAGACTGGGGCACCTGGACCTCTTCAGCCTCCGCAAGAGAAGGTTGAGAGGCGACCTTGTGGCTGCCTATATGTTCATCAGGGGGGCACAGAAGGGAATTGGTGAAGTTTTATTCACCAAGGCGCCCCCAGGGGTTACAAGAAATAATGGCCACAAGCTAACAGAGAGCAGATTTAGACTAGACATTAGGAAGAACTTCTTCACAGTTAAAGTGGCCAAGGTCTGGAATGGGCTCCCAAGGGAGGTGGTGCTCTCCCCTACCCTGGGGGTCTTCAAGAGGAGGTTGGATATGCATCTAGCTGGGGTCATCTGAACCCAGCACTCTTTCCTGCCTATGCAGGTGGTCAGACTCGATGATCTATTGAGGTCCCTTCTGACCCTAGCATCTATCTATGAATTATCTATAAATATGTCACAGAAAAAGACAATTATCAAAAAATTCTTCTTACTAAAAAATGATTTAGAAGGACTCAAAATACATCAAAAGAAAAATTATGCAGTTTATTGCTAGAAAAATAATTGGTTGTATGGCATAGAATCTCATTATGATTTAAAAATGTGACTATCACTGCTGCAGTGACAAAAAAAAATCCAATACATTTAAATATGATTAATAGGTGAGGACAGATATCTTGGTTGGTGACAGTTCATCTGATCTTGTACATGTTCTCACCTGTTGCAGATTGTCTTAGAAGAGATTCCAAGACAATTAAGGACCAGTGCAAGGTTATTCTTTTCAAAGTTGGCCAGAAGAGGTAACAAGTCATTCTCTTCAATGTCTTTCCTAGGTATTGAGAAGTGTTAAGTCCTCTTCTCCAGTGGCAGAAAGGACAGGAATGATTTAACAGAGAATGGCCTCCTCCTTCATGGTCTTCTCTTTGTTTCTTTTCAATACCTAAAGGTTGTGTTCCTCTTCACTTCTTTAATCAAAGTCTTGTCTAAACTAAATGCATATGTTTAGACAAGGTTAGATATGTTCATATGTTTTTAAGTACAAGGCAATTCAAGGTTAACAACTCCTTTAGTTATTTAGGATTATGCCAAGGTTCCCTTTTGGGGCAGTGCGAATCTGATTAATATATTATTAAACATACTCAGAAGGTTACTTGATAGGATTTGTAAACTTGACTTATTTGCTAAACTAGTTTTTGGCCTAATATACTACTGTTGGAAATCCTGCCAGGTCATTTAGGATGCCAAATGTGGTGTTCTAACAAGACAAGGTTCCTTGGGTGAATTTGATATCTTTTATTAGACCAACCCAAATAGTTGGAGAAAAGTTATTAAGCAAGCTTTCGCGTTCAAAAACCCTTCATCAGGCTAAGGAAGTTTTAGCAGTTGGTGTGTGCTCTTTCTGAATGGAACGTACTAACAAGTACACAAAATGCTATGCAATGTCCAGTAGTAGGGAATATTTTTCCAAGTTTCCCACAGACTGTTATATCAGTACTAGTAGGATTCTGTCACGGGTGATGCATAGGATCAGATTTGAGCCTAAATATCACAACATTTATGTCATTTTTATTTCCATTGTCTCAAACATAAGTGTCATCTGTTTTAAATGTTCTGATACAGTTTAGTTAAATATCTGAATGTTTAAATCTTATTGCATCCTGACAGAATTTCAGGGTCTTAAGTGCTTTCTATAGGCTACCATTAGCTAGTCATTATTAAAGGAGTTTCATGCACTGTGTCCTTCTGAATAGCATTTGCTGTTCTTAACGTCTAAGTAGTGTTAATAGCTTTGGTGGTAGATTGTTGCAGATAATCAATAATTAACTTATGCCTCAACCATATTCCAAAGTTTGTCATCCTACACAACATACAAATACTGGCTGAAGCTATGAGGCACCACCTCAGATTTCACTCAGTCCTTATGTAGCTGAATCGTACATGAGTTTGCCTATAATTAAAACTGAGAACAATTCCTAAGATTTGGGTGAACATCAGCACTTGTTGAGTCTATAGCACTTCTCCTGACCTACCTTTACCAGTATAAGTAAAGTTGGGAAATGATGTAATTTATTCCAAAGACTGAAACATCTTGTTTTATTGTTTCCCATTCTTATCAAGGTAGTGGAATAAGCCTTAAACCCAGGTCTCCCACTAAGCAGCATTGTATGCTAATTGTTGGTAAATAACAGCATCTATAGTGTGACTGAATATCTTTAGTTTACATAGTATATGTCATACTCAGAGCATTCAAAACCATTTCATAAGGAAGGGAATTAGATGCTGATAGTTCAAGGAATGTTTAAGCTAAATTGGCAGCCATCCTACACATAGCATTGGCAATAACAACTTACATTACTAAAGGAAGCCAGGCTATCTGCTGACTTGTTCCTGTTGCTGTTGGTTGTTTTATGGTGACTGGATTTTGTTTTAGAAGTACTGTACAATCTGTCACTTTCAGCTCTTTTAACCATCTTATCTGAAGGTTAGTCCCTCAAATGGTAAAGTGTCAGTGCCAATGTATTCCTTTCAATTATCTAGTAATACAAGCCCTTACATTTAGACTCATACTCACCTTGGCTTGATGTCCCAGAAGCAAACTTGACACAGATTGAACTGTATCGACATTTAGTCAAGTCAGAATTTTGAAATTAGTGTTTTCCTAATAAGCTAATGCTGATTACATTGATGTTGGTGTGAATTACATTTAGGATTAATGTGACTGTAGAGTCTGAGTGACTGCAGTTCATAAATAAACAATGAATTCCAGCACAGGTTGCAAACCAGAATTGCTTCCCACTTCCATCTTTCCCTTCTTTTTGTATGTAGCCATGCAGACTATCACTCCAAGAAAATACAAAGGCTAATTAGATGCAATTTTTAAGTCATGCTGGTGTTGCTTCTGAGCTAGTTAGTGATAAGACCAACTTCTAACTTTGGTGGTAGAGAGTCCAGAATTCCTACCTAAATTCTATGCCTTAACAAAAGCAATTTTTTCACATGCTCTTAGCTTTCTTTTATTTTTATTATCATCAGTAATAAAAATGTCACAAACAGGAATGTAACAAACAGGTGTGGTGCTTGGGATATTTCCTCCCCTGGTTTAGCTAAACTCACGTTCCTTTGGTCCTGGTCCAATGGAAATTGATGGGAATTTAGAGTTTTCAAGCCCACGGTATATAACTATCTTCAGAAGTAATAACCGAAGGAAAATACTTCAGTATTTTTTCTGAGGATATTTTTTTTGGTGAAATGAAGAGCAAAAGCAGACCGGAGGAATTTAAGGAGGCAACTTAAGTAGTATTAATCAGTGCATTATAATGACAGTTCCCTTAAGATTTTAGAAGGTAAAAGGAATGTTAGGTCAATGTGAATATTATTCTATTCATAATCTGCACTGGAATTTTGAAGTTCTAGTTCAAGTTATTATTTTAATAAACCTAATAATTTATGTAAAGCACAAACATATGTACTGTTACTGCAAACCTTTAAAATGGACACGCTTAAAAAGTACCAGATGTATGAGTATTATTACTAGGAGTGTGAATAATGGACCAAGGGCTCATTGTGTTAGATGCTGTGAAAACACAGAACAAAAATGTGGTCCTCTTCACAATAATCTAATAACCTAATGAGGTATCTCCTATTTAACAACAGGGAATATCCCTAAAACTTTTTCTATCCCTTTAATGCATACTTGGGGAAAACCCTGTCAAACAGTATGGATCTGTTCTGCTCACACCCACCAGTACACCCATCTTCTCTGAGTAGGTTCCACTGAACAAAAATTTCTGAACATATTCAGGGAGTCTTGATCCAAAACTTCTAGTTCTGCCAATGTCCTTCCTGGCTTGCGAAGGAGAATCATAAGCACAGGATGCCACTCCTGCCTGAAAGAGATGCCACCTCTTTCAAAGAAGCAATCCTTTCTGTGAAATAGTCTGCCCACCACTGATAAAACCAACCCTGAATATATCAGTTATGGTCAAATATTACCCAGCATCAAACCTCCCATTCCTCAGTAAGCTCACAAAGAAGCTAGCCAAGGGCAAAGTAAAAGCTCATCCAATAGAAGCTAATATCCAATAGAAGCTAGTACAATCTGGATTTAGGCCAAGATGTGAAACAAAGCCAGCTTGTTACATTGAGAAAGAACCCTTGTAAATGGATAGAGGGCAGACATCCAGTCACATCCTCCTGGATCTTGTTGCAACATTCCATATTACTGACCACGTGATAATTCTTTTTCACCTGAGAGAGGTTGGAGAGGGCCAGGATAATGCAATAAAATGGTTTGAATCCTTTCAAGAAAGACACAAATGAATAGTGAAGGGAAACTTAATCTCTACTATTAGACATCTCACTGATGGAGTTCCACAAGGAGCAGAGATTTCTTGGTCCCTTTCAAGAATTAAATGCATTCCTTAGATGAACTGGTTGGGCTACCTTTACTTGCTACATTAGCTTTCCATAGAATATTAAATTAAGTACATTAGCTCAGCCATTATTTTCAAGGAGTCCCTAGCTTGGGCTGAGGCCATCTAAAATACCACCAATAGCTCCAGAAAAACAAACATTGCTGACAAATGCGTTCCTCTGGCATATTGAAATTCTGCATTTTATGAGTAAAAGTTCAGGAGACAGAACAGGAGTGCAGGAGACACATCTGTGCAGGAGACAGAGGGTATGGACAAGTGTTCCGTTTCAGTGCTTCATATTTTAGGGAAGTTCTCTGAAATTTCCAGCACTTGAAAACATGATGAGAGATGGAACATATAAGCATAGAAACTCCCCAGCTGAAAAATAGCCTCAAAGGTGAGCTCTCCAGTCAAGGAATGTTATAGAAACCCACTCCTTCACTCGTCTCTGCCATCATGGCAGACAGGCTATCTCAGCCTGATACTGTCTCCCATTCCCTGCATAGTTCCAGCTCTCCCACAGCTGAACTTGCCTGGGGCAGTGCCTGTGCATCTGGACTTGCCCTGGGGTTGGATCCAGCTATGGGAAAATGCCTCCATTCCATGCACTCTTCTGTGTATCCCTGGAGAGTGCACATGGTGGAAGTAAACTGGCTGTCATAGAGGACATTTCAGTTTTCTGCTACTCTGTTCTCTTCAAGAAAAATAGAGGACGTAGAGGCATTGACTTTTGTATCATTAGATGACAGAGGACAACCAGACTGTTCTCTGTGATGGCTACTCTAGTGGAAGGCAGATGGGTCTGGTGCTGGAACTGTCCTGGAGTCTGAGAATGGTTCTAGCCCTGGGGGAACGCACTAATCATCTGAATGTGGGCCGGGGATGGGGTGGAGGACAAACTGTACCAGAACCTTGGAATGGTTCCAACCCTGGGAGAAAGCCTCCCACTCCATGCACTTATCTGGTTCACCCTGGGATGAGTCCCACTGTGGGGAAGTGTCCCCCAACTTATGCACAGATCAGTTCCCCCATCTGTGGAGGGGTGGGAGGCAGAGGCAGTGAACCTGGACCAGTCCCACTGCTAGGATGGATCCAGTTATCCCCCCCTTTCCGACTTCCCTCCTCCCACATATACATACTGGGTCCCTGGTCTTTGGAGGAGATGGAAAGCAAATATGCTGCAGTAGCCTGTCATACTCAGGACCCTCCCCCCTTATACAGACCCAAAATGACATGGGGCTGTTCAGTGGATGGGGAGCATTGGCACTGACTGCAGGGGCTTCACAGGGGCCTGTTCAGGGTTGAGGTGTCAGGGAGCTACTGTTCTCCCTCTCCCTGGCAGGGGGGGATGAAGAGCATGAAACCTCTTGAATGGCTATACACTTTGTTTTTGTGACAGAAGAAAGGCTTTTCTTATGCTTTGCCCTGATTCCCTTCCCTGGATGCCTCTTCAGCCTGGCGGGCACAACCCAGCATGGCTGGGAACAGCAGGGCTGTGTGGAGAGGCTATGAGCTCCTTTCTTCATTGGGTCATGCCCACCGGGGTGGAAAGGCACCTGGGGCAGGGAAGCAAGGATGAGCAGGACCGCATGAAGAAGGTGCTTGCCCTGCAGTGCAAACAGCAGCTCGTGCAGAGAGCATTCGCCAAAGCAGCGTGGGGCGAGCACCTTCTCTGCATGGCCCTGCTGTTCCTTGCTTCCCTGCCCTGGGTGCCTCCACAACCTGGCAGGCATGACCCAGTGCAGCAGCTTGTAGCCTCTCCGCGCAGCCTCACTGTTCCCAGCCATGCCAGATTGTGTCCACTGGGCTGGAGAGGCACCCGGGGAAGGGAAGCAGGGCCACAGGGAATGGTGGCTGCTTGTCCTGTGCTGCCCTGGGGACACTCCTCCTGTGCCTGCTGCTTTTTGAGGGACACAGCCCTGTGCCATAGGAGGCACATGGCCAGGGCAGCGGGGTGCAGGGCACTGGGACCAGGCAGGGAAAAAAGACAAGCTATGCCCAGGATTGGGGCCAGGGCCCACTGTACCTGTGCATCCGCCCCTTCCCCTTGCAAGTGTGTGAGGCAGCGGGGAGCCAGCCCTCCCCTGATGAACCACCAGAAGCTCCATCCTGCTCCCTGCTGGAGCCCTGCAGCTGCATACTGTGGTCCTGGGCCCCAAGCACCCCTGGCTGGAGAGAAGTCCCAGCCCTGCCCAGCTCCCTCCCTACAGGGGCCTCAATCCCCATCTTCCCCCACCCACTTACCTGCCCTCGAGGCTACTTGGAGCCATGTGCATGTACTGTACATGCACATGGTGCCTCGCATCTCACCTCATTCCTTCCACTTCCTCCCAGCTCCCTGCAGGCTGGAACTCTGCATAAGATCCCTGCAGGCTGGCCCACTTTGCATAAGATCAGATTTTTCTTGCACGAAGTGAATTTCTGGTATAAATAAAGTCATTGCATATAAGCAAATTTGCACAAAATGAAGTTGCATAAAGAGAGACTCGAGTGTATTCATCTTGAGACACTGTAATCACCTTGGTCCTTTTCTACAGTACCACAACTAGCCATTCTGTATCAGTTTGTATGTGTGCATTTGATTTTTCTTTCCTAAGTGTAGTATTTCAGACTGTTATCACCCACTTGACTTTTACCCAATTGATTTGGGATCATGTCTTCAAATTTTGAGAGTCTGCTACTGCATTCAGCTTGGTGTCATCTGCAAATTTCTGAAGGCTACATTCAGTCCCATCCTCCAAGACAGTAACGAAGATATTAAACCTTACCAGATACAAGACAGACCTCTAGGAAACACGATTTGACCTCTCCCCAGTTAGACAGCTGGACCATTGATGCTCTTTAAGCAAAATGTTCCAACCAGTTATGGGTATTACAGAAATTTCAACTCGACTGTATTTTCTTTAGTTTACTTATGTCATGGGACAAGGTGTAAGCCTTGCTAAAGCTCGGGTATATCAAATCCACTACAAAGACTTGGATCCTCCTCTTTTCCCTTTTTCTTTTTTAACGTAGAAACTATATTTGCTCACGCAACCTCTTTGAATGGTCAAAGGTAATTGATGATGGCTGTGCCTCAGCCAGTTCTTTGAGTACTGGGATGAATTTTACCTGGCCCTGCTGATTTGTCCAACTAATCTTTAAGCTGCCCTTTCTCTATGCCCATACTATACTCTTCTGGTCATCTTGAGAAATACGACGTTTCTACTTTTTGTGAGATAGGAAAATCTTCATTGATTTGGATATTAAATCTATTTAGCCAGGCCAGTTTCTTGCTGCTCATCCTTTCCTTCCGTCCTCTCTTTGAGATAGATTACCCTTTGCCCTTAATATTGTCTCTTTAAGATACAACCCACTCTCCTAAACTCCTTTCTCCCTTAGACATGCTGTCCTTAGGATCCTGTCAATGAGTTCCTGAAGTGTGTTGTAATTTACATTTTATTCTGCTGATTTCTTTCCTTTCAATAGGTTCTTGAACTCTCTTTCAAGATAAAAATTTCATCTGTTTATATCCATCTCCCTCTAGAGTTCAGAAACTGTTACAAAAGACTCTTAAGAACTCTGAGATTTTATGTACATGCTAATTTCTTCAGAACTGATGATTTTCAGTCCTTGTGTCTGAGGTTTGGGTACACAAAAGCAAAATACCCTATTTATGAAAGAGCACTTTGTTTAGATGCCATGGAAATAATCTTATTTAGAGAGCAACTATTTTATTTCTTGAAAAAGCTATTTATTTATTTTTATTTGGACTATTGTGGTAATTGAGTTGCTCCTGCAAGTGACTCCTTGTCAGTTTTGTAAATTTGTAAGTTTTGTAATTTATAAATTTGTCAATGTCTTATTTCTTCCTCTGTTTTTCACATTGTGAATCACTATTGTCTGCAGGTCTAATAAGACTTAAAATATTTTCCAAAGCTGTATAATACACTAAAACATGAAGATAGTTAAAGTAAGAAGAAAGAAGCATACCCATTCACATTCTTTTTAGAATCTTGGTTTTTTTTAGTTAAAAATGGGTGATTCCTGCATTGTATGCAAAGTAATGTTGTTCTTTATATCAACAGCTGAATTTGAATGTATGTGAAGCATCATCTGGGAAATTTTAAAATTAATATATCATATAATACAATATAAAACTGAAGTGCTGTATACTTATGAAAAATAGTCAGTTTTGGTCTTAGGAATTTTTATCCAAGATGATCTAACTAATTTTTCTCATCTTCAGGAATTACCAGTTATGTAGTAGTATTTCTTAGCCTGTGATTATGATACAATGATTACTTATTTTAGTAAGTATACACTGGAATAAATTCTGTCCTCATTTATATCCATGAAACTTTTGAATATTTTTCCTGTTTTGGGAATTTGTTCACGCAATGTAGGCCAAGCAAGATTTAAAAAAATAAAAGATAAAAATTGGAGAATATGTCCAAATTAAAATTGATCTTTCCATTTGAAAAGTTACCAATACCACGGAAAACATCAATACACCTGGATATTAATGTATATTAAAAGGTTTTTTCTATAGTATGTAATTTTATAAAGATCTTTGCCAATGCAGTAGCAGCACATGAACCATATAATGCACAATCTGCCATGACAAGCATAGTTATTACTGAATAGTTCAGTAAGCACTCACATAAAATTCTGTGTAAGTGGCTACAACCCAGACTGCAGTTGTGCTATTTTTCTTATGTGCGGATCTTCCTTCTTTTTTTTATTTTCTTTCAACTAAATACAGTATTTCAGCTTGTACATACCTCTGGGACACAGCATGAAACCATTTATGCACAAGATGAAAGGTTCCTTAATGGATAACAGAAGCCCCAGTATCTGCCAAGGGCCACCTTGCCTCCCACATTGTAAGAAAACTATATGAAAATGTTGCATGCTGTAATGGATGCTAACTCTTTAATAAGTAGCCACTATGATCAAACTTCCAATAGTTCATATGAAGAGTCAGTTTCCACTTTGAAATGTTGTTTGTTTGTTTTTTTAGTTTAAAGAACCTCTAGAGATTTTTATGGTGCCAAATACATAGAAATTATTTTTTTTTAAAAGCAATTTGCAATGCTTATATTAACCGTAATGCAAGTCGTCATAATGCTGACAAGGAAAACTTTAATAGGTCATAACTTGATTCTGACTCCTCTGCACCTGGAGCCCTCTTTCTTGTTTATATTGAAGTCAGTGGATACTTCTACATATGCTATTAGGGTGGGTGAATAAACTGCAGAACTTATTGCTGTGTATTTTATTGTTCCCAGGTACTGTGTCTGCACGTGTGACTGGTAATGCAGCATGTTGAGCTGGATCAGAGCAGCCCCAGTTGGCAGGGGACCCGAGGGGTCAGCCTGCCAGCCTGGAGCTGCTCCCCCTAGCTCAACGTGCTGCAGAGGGGCTGGCTGGGGCACAAATGTGCTTCAGCATGGGGTTAGCCAACAAGCAGCCCCTTGTGCCCAGGCCAGCTGGGACAGTGTCTACGCATGAGCGTACTTGTAAATACAAATACTGTCCTGCTGTGGAGTAAATTAATCTACTCTGGCCTAATAGGGGCACAGATGTAGATGTGCACCATTTACTGCACAGCTAGTCAACTGCACAGTAAACATCTCTTGTAGACACTCAGTGGAAATTTAGCTAAAGAGATAGATGACAGGAGAATCAGTTTTCTTGTTATCTATAATATCAACATTATTTTCTTTATAATGTTAATTTTTTCATTGAAGCCCTTCTTTATGTTTATTTGTGATTATTTGTGTGTTTATATCTACAGTTATGGTTTTGTATATCAGACTATTTAGGAAGCTTGCCTCATAGCCTTATAGAACTGCTTAGTGGAGAATGCAAGGATTTTTCTCCCTGTTCTGTGTGTTCACTGCAGAATGGGTAAAGTCAGTCACAGTACAGGAGAAAAACAGGGACTGATCCTTTCACATGTATCATGAGGGATACATAAACCCAGGAATGTGTTCACCGTCTGCCTTTACCACATTTGGTTTCCTCAGAGAACATGAACAGTAGCCATACCTCCAGGTGGACATAACTGAAAAACCAGATGCATGCTAGAGAATTTGGGAAGGTATGACTGGCCTCAGTGAAACTCAGTTTCCCTATTTCATGCACTGGCCAACTGGGCAGAGGCATAATTGGGAGGACTGACTTCCTGGGATAACAGCCATGCATGGGGAAACCCCTGTTTTTGTCTCCTTCCTCCCAACACTGGAATTGGCACCACAGGCTGGTACCTCAGTTTTCCACCTGGAAGTTAAACTTCTGCTACTAGGCACTATCATCTAGGCTTAGTTTTTAGTCACAACAGTTGAACTACCTCCATGTCTAAAGTAAAAATAAATGATTTTTAATGGCCTGATAAGAAACAACCTTCAAATTTACAAAGCACATGCTTCTGAAATATAAACCGATCTCATGTATTCCAGACCAGGAGAAAAAAGAAAGAAAACAAGGTTACTACTTTCAGATTATATGATGTCTCTGAAACCCTCAGTTTTGTATGATTATTTTAAAAAGTGATTACAGATGTAACATTTTGAAAAGTTCATGTTGGAAACATGTATATAAATGTGCAGGTGTTTAGCATTGCACTATGTCTTTGCTTGCAAAAGATTTATACATGGAGTTATTAAAGGGCTATGCACATTGTACTGGAGTATTTAAAAAGCTCTTCTGGTTCCTGAAATGCCAAAGTGACAACTGGGTATTTAATAAACATAAAACTACTTTCCTGTTGTAATATATGTTGAACTTAAGAAGTTCATCTAAGATTTCAAGATAAGCAGACTAAATGTTCTTTTTTTAAATTTTTTTTTTCTGATCATTTTTTTTCTATTATTGAACACATCCTTTACTGGTCTCCTAATTAAATATAAATCCAAAGACTCCATTCAGCCTGCAGTGAGGCTGGGCATTACAGCTATGTCAAAATTACTACATTTTATCTCAGCTGTAATAGTCATAATCTTGGATTACATTCTCATCACATACATTCTTTCTACAGGGGAAATTCCAGTGTATTTTTGTCTCAGTAGATCTATAGGACTCTTCCCTGGTACACTCAGAATTCCTGTTTGGTGGAATTGTAGATGTTTCTTAGCCTTGTTGAAGAACAGAAGTACAACACTTCTAATGCAAGCAGAGGGGCTGCCCAAGTAACCCCTTTGCAGGATTTGCCCAAAAATTAACAACCAATCTGAATTTAACTCAATAAAAAGTACTTTAGGCAGTGCAAACAAAACAGGGTTGGCAAAATTAGTAACTGAGAATGAAGTCACAGCATAGATTAAAGTAGCTATAAAAATACCAGAACTTGCAAATACATTTACAATTTAAAAAAAAAATGTGTCCCCCAAATGGCAGTGGACAAACAAGGAAGATTTATAGTCTGATTTTCAAAGACGCTGAGTAGTGCCTGCAGCTCCCATCGACTCAAACAGGACCTGTGCTTGTTAATTAGGAAACTGGGTAGGGAATTTGATAAACAATGAAAAACACTGTACCTAAGGAAAAGCTGGCAATTTTTTTGCTTAAATGTCCTTACTATTTAGGAAATGCATATTTCTACCATCATGTTAACCAGTTTCCAGTTGCAAATATATAAACAGGTCTGGAGAAGCAAAGATTTGTAAGCAAAGTAAATAAGTGACCACATATTGACAATGATTGAGAATATTTGTTGGTGATATGCAAAACAGCTGTGTAACAAACTGTCACTGTCCCCAATCAACAAAAAAGCCACTTGAAAAGAATAATCCCATTTTCTGCCCCAGTATACTTCCATGCTGACTGTCAGTGTTACCATTATTGTCCATAGTTGCCATGACACGTCTTTGTTTGCATGTAATTTAGTAGATGAGGAGCATGTTGTACGTTATGGAGGCAGTCATGCGAACTGATTGATGATTGGGACATCATCATCTGTTATGCACATTACAGATCGAGTAATTTGATTGACTATATTAGTGTATAAAATGTTACAAATTCTTTGTTGGAATGATTGCTGCAAACACACTTTATAGTTAGAATATGAGCCAATAAACATTTAACATACATAGAGGCACACAGTATAAATTGCTGTTTCCACATTTTGCCTGTCCTACCACACGTTTCACAGATTGCTCTAAATTATTTTCTTCAAAAATAATTTAATAAGGGACTTGGTATTAATGATTTTAGTTACAGTGGTTGTACAGCTAGAATTTGGGGGCCAGATTCACACCTCAGGTCCCCAGGAGTAGAGTGCCTGATTTTATGTGTAGCCAACGGTCCAAGCCATCCACAGTCCTCATTCTACCATAAGATGGTAGTCTTTTTGGATAGGGCCGTGTTATTTCCTTCAACAAAGTCGACCGCGTGGTACAACACTCCCTGATCAATATTTGTATTCTACTAGTTTCTAGGAGATTCAAACAAGATTAAGGAACCACCGTGGCAGGTAAATATATGTTAGAAGAGGGGAGCCCTACCCCAAAATTTGATCTTAGTAGACAGGTCAGGCAAAAGAAGGAAAGATGAAAAAAAAAAGAGAGTGATGGAGCCAGGAATGGAATCAAAGTACTGTACTGTATTTTCTTGCATACCACATGCACCTTTCCCTCCCAAAAAATCAGCCCTCTGAAGTTGGGGTGCATGTCTTGGATGGGGGACCTGATTCTTTTTGCCAGAATAGAAGCATGGAGGAGTAGAAACATGAAGACTGTGCTTCACCACAGCTGCCAGCTACTCCCTCACTCCCTGCTAGCAAGCAGGAGAGATGCACTCCAGTGTTAACCCATGCCCAAACTGAAAGTAGTTTTTGACTGCTTGCTGTTAAAATGAAGGATTATTGTTTCATCTACATGTTCACTTGTTTTCCTAACTAAAGTAAGCAGGAGCAGAAGTGGGCCCTGTGTTTTCAAGCTGATGAAGTCCACTTGTATTTTTTTATGACAGCTTCTGAGTGAAGTTAATCTTTTATGTAATGCTGGGGCTCTAGTCTGTTGTTAAGCAGTGAAGTGTACATTATCTTTAGGATGAAATGAGACTGAAACAACAGAGAACAGGTTTTCAGTTGACTTTCTCTTTGAATGCTGCTGGGACTATTGCTTTAAAGGCAGCAGTTAAATTCCACAATTGCAGGGTGGATTGTGAATCATCATTTTAATGAAGGCATTTTAAGCACATGTCAAACTGTATGGTAAAGTTCATAATCATAGACCCGAAAACTCCACAGAGCAGATTGCTTTTTCCTGAATTATGTTATGTTCTTGAACAGCTCTCCACACACCCATAGGAGGTTTTATCCCCTATTACTATGTGTCCGTGTTTCATACCAGTCATGTATGCATTTGTAGCTACACACATATACATTATCTGAAAATTCCTTAAAGAGGCAAAGTTATTAATATATATTTCTCATTAAACTAAGGAAATTGAGTAATCCTTGTCCTTAGTGTAATTTGTCTGTTGTTTGTTCTTATTCTGCTAATTTGTGTTCTCAAATTCCTTCTGATCATGGGAAAATGTTATGAAACAGGACTGCACCATTCATTCTGTCAAAGGGCAGGTTTATAACACTTGGATGGTTTTATAGCAGAAATAAATGGAAGCACTGCAGGAGATTGCAGTGTAACTATAAGTGGTGATGAGCAATCTGAATATAACTAAGTGCTTTAGTTTGGAGAAACAAACAATACTTTGGACACATATCCAAAAACCTTTCAGCTAGAAATTTTGTGGGGGGATTCTGAAAAAAACTAATTTTCTGATAAGATTTCTAGTGCATCTTGTTTCTAACGAGGTATGAAATAGAATTGCTATTATTAGTACTATCAATTCATAAATGATACATATCTTTACCTTTTTTATTCAAAATACTTTTAAAAATAGATATTAATGAAGAACATCCCACAGTTTCATTGTAGGTAAATGGTGTTATCTATAGTTTACTGTTAGGAAAAAACTGAGGCAGAGAGATTGAAACTCCATTGTTATAGATTCATAGATATTAGGATCGGAAGGGACCTTGAATCCAACCTCCTGCTCTAGGCAGAAAAGAGCGCTGGGGTCAGACGATCCCCAGCTAGGCGCTTGTCCAGTCTCCTCTTGAAGACCCCCAGGGTAGGGGAGAGCACCACCTCCCTTGGAAGCGCATTCCAGATTCTGGCAACCCTTACTGTGAAGAAGTTATTTCTGATGTCCAACCTAAATCTGCTCTCCATCAATTTATGGCCATTGTTCCTAGTTACTTCATGCCCTAGTAAATAGAGCATCTCCTATTCCCTGCTGCCCTCCCCTGATGAATTTATAGGCAGCTACAAGATCACCTCTCAGCCTTCTCTTGTGAAGGCTGCAGAGATCTAGGTCCCTCAGTCTCTAGCCAGTCACCAGTCTTACCAGTTATAGTTACCAAGACCGACATTCTTCAACTCATTGAAGGATCAATCTCCCTTCTTATATTTTTATTAATTTAATTTTAAAGAGATAAAATTAATTCAATGTTAAAGAACTCAAACTGCAAGTTTTCACAAACAGAAATTCAAATGAAAATCATTTTCAGGATAATCAAATATTTCCTTTTGGCAAATTCAAATTAGTTTCGATTTTGATCCTTTTAAAATCAGAACAAATGCATTTTAAAATTAAATAATAAAATACTTTTCAGAATAAAAAGTGAGACTTTTCTTTTAGAAATTAGATTTTCTATTTTCCTAGTTTGAAATCAAATTTTAAGTTACAATTTCTGTTAAAAAATTTAAATTCCCTGAACAAGTCATTATCAGTTTTTAGACCAGCCTGCTTTTGCTTCTCTTTCAGACCTGAGGAAGGGCACCCAATGCCTGAAAGCTTGTCCAACTTCTGTCCTAACTGTATAGTTGGTCCAATAAAAGATATCATAACCTTCCTCCCCACCAAACCCCTCCCCCCCCCCCAACAAACCCCAACCTTGCTTCTTGGATATTTCCCTGAACCATTATGGCTATAACAACACACCACCCCTACTACCCTCTCTATTGAATATTTTAATTAGTATTTTACAAGCAGCACCATGAGTGACTAGAAAAGATTAGCACTATATGGTACTTTGCATTTGTATTCTAGTCGATACAAGAAAGTAAAAATTGAAAAAAGGAAACGTTATATGAGCATGGAGAGAGGACCTTAGTGGTGACAAAATGGTAATCATAGCTTAAATTGACCAACAAATCAGTGTAAAGGGTAAGCCAGTTATTTGCATAGATGTGAGAGTACATATGAAAGGTAGATGAAATACATATAATATACTATTATCTACTTTCTGTGGGGAAATAATTCTATTTCAGCACAAGCAAGTCAAATTTCAGCTAATTCAGGAGTTTCTGTTATTTATATTAGGGCTGATTTTTACCACAAGAATGTTTACAAAAGAGGCATAATTTAAAATGAATCTTCTATTTTATCACCACCCTGTTAATCTCACACTTTGGCTCCCTCCCAATTTGAGTTAGAGCTGCTTTCTAAAACCACTGAGTACTAATTGAGAATAAGTTTTATTGTTTTGCCACTTACTTCTTTACAGCTAGTTTATAATCAATGTGTAACTTCCTTTTCCTTAAAATAAAAAAAGTAAAATAAAATCTTTACTCCATAGTGGGATACCTGTGATAGAACAGTAACTGATACTTTCTGTAATTGGAGCAGTGTATAGAAATCTCTCTAGTTTGCTGCTGCACCTTGTTCACAGAACAGCAAATAAATTATTTAAGAAATAAGGCAAGACAGACCATGCGGCTGTGATGATTAAAGCCCACTCTGGGTGTTAGCCTCATTCTTCTATCACATATGAATTGTGCATTGATCTGCACAAACGCACACATTTTCGTGTCTTACTGTGATTGCACACTATTTTCCACCAGAGTAAAGCTAAGATTTTTTTTTTACATATGGATATTATGCATCACGGATCTTACTGATCAATTGTCAGTAAGTTTAATGTCCAGTGTTTGTAGTGCTAAAAATATATACAAAACTATTTTTTATAGTATTATTTCCTCCTGGATTTTGCTTTCTTTTCTTGCTGGCTAAAAACCCTTGAATTCATATGGAGAGTCCGCAGGTTTGCCCCATGGTCCCACTTGACTAGCCATTGGAAAATTCACTTTAAGAAGCACTGCATAAAGCATACATTTTAGGCATGCCCATGTCCGGAGTGACTTAATGACATCAAAAATCCCAGTTTTCACTAAAAAGAGTTTCAATATTGTATGGTTGCAAAGGAAAGATAAACTGAATGTAACCAGGATAGAAATGTCTATCTGAGTCTGTACCATCCTGAAATAATAATGTCAAGAGGTGCAAAGTACTCTGTGCTGCTGAAGAAGGTGGCCTGGTCATCAGCATTTCAACTGAGGGCAGAAATAGGTCCTGTGTGAAGGGTTGGGTCATGGGGGATCTTCAGCCCTGCACTAGTTTAATTATGTCTGTTCTCAATAAAATAATATGCTGAAGGCCAGATTGCAATTTATGTTTCTGTCAGTGTAAAAGAGCCTTAAAGTGCATGTAAAATTACAACTGTATCTACTTTAAAGCCAATTGGTACTCTAAGATAGTGGTTCCCAACCATGGGGTCTGACCCCATTTGGGGTTGCAACAATAAAAAATGGGGCCGCAAAGACACTAAACAGTGTTGACCAATTATGTTGCAAATCACAGAAAAATGCAGAAAATGGTGGGTTCCCCTTGCAGACTGGCAGAGTTCCAGCCTGCAAGGGGCTGCTTGGGGCTGGGGGAAGCAGGAGGATGGCAGTCAGGCAGTAGAGGTGTGTGAAACAGGCCCCATTCAATTCAGATTTGGATTCAACCTGAATCAGGGACAGTGATTCAATTAATTGATTCGGATCACTGTCCCTGATTTGATTCCACTGAATCCGAATCTGAAGATTCGATGCTGATTTGGAGAATCAGCAATTCGGACATAGACGCAGCTTTAAATGTTTTTTTACATACCTCAAAGTACCAGGTGGCTTGTAAATGCTGTGATGCTGGGGCAGATGGAGCGCCCCACAGGAGCATAGGGAGGCACCCGCGTGCTCGGCTGCTTACCAGGAAGTGGACCAGAAGTACTTTCTGTTCACTTCCAGGTCTGCCGGGGAGCATGCAGGGGGGCCCCCCAGTACCCCCCAGCTCAGTGATTCACCACAGGGGGACCATGGATGTCCCCCCAGACCCAGGAGGCACCAGTCGCCAAGCCAGGTTGGGGCCCCGCCAGTGCACTCTCCAGCAGACCTGGAAGTGGACTGGAAGTGCTTCAGGTCCACTTCTAGGTCTGCTGCCAAGCGCACTGGGGACCCCCCCCCCCCACCCCGCCACACTTCTGTGGGACACTCCATGTGCCTCAGCTTCGTATCACTCACGAGCCCCTGCTACCTAGAGGTATGTAGAAAAACATTTAAAGCTGTGTCTGAATCACCGAGTCTTTCCGAATTGATTCTTAGGGTTCTGATTTGATTCAGAGAGATTAAAGGGTCCTCTGATTCAATTTGGATTAAAAGACTTGGCCACTGAATCGGGCCGAATCTCCACCAAATTGAATCAGGGACCGAAGCTTCGCACAGCCCTGTCAGGCAGGGGACGCCACGTGGCAGCCAGGCAGTGTGGAGAGCAGTTTCCACAGCTGGAAGCCTGTAGGGGGATCAGATTGAGGCTGGTGCATGGGGCCCAGGGCTGGAGCAGAAATGTGGGGCCCAGCTGGGGGAGCAGGATGGAGCCACAGGCAGCTCATCCATGGCATGGCAGGGGGGCTGACTCCCCACCACTGTGTGCAATCATGGGGTGGGAGGCATGGGGAGTATGTGCCCCCCAGATTTGTGTACAGGGCAAGGGTGGATGTGGGCTGCCCTCTGTGGGCTCGGGGCTCCCTGCCCTTCCACCCAGGGGAAGGGCAGCAGGGTGGGGAACCCCGAGCCCACAGTGAGCAGCCCACATCCATCACCACCTCATGGGCTCTGCTCTGGCCGTGCTTCCCACAGCGGGATGGGGTGTTGATCTTGTCTGCATCATTTTGGGGTTGCAGAAAATTTCCTATGTTTAAATGGTGTCATACTGGGGAAAAGGTTGGGAAACACTGCTCTATGAGGTATCTTTTTAAAACAGCAGCTGAGGTTGTTTAAGCCTGATTGTTTTCATTATGAAATGAAACCAAACAGATTTATAGCCATGGTTTGCTCAGCTCATAACCTCATTTTTCTCTTTTGTTTCCCCCTTGCCAAAAAGATCCTGAATCCCCATTGCCAAGTCCTATTCCAAATTCCAGCAATTTTTCATCTAACCTCTTCAGCCTCTGATCTTTTCTCTTTCCACTGTACCCAAAACACTGGAACCTTGACTGTTATCAGTTGCCATCACTCTGATCATTTTTCCCAAAACTTTTCCCAACTTTTTTCCTTATTGATCCCTTTGGCACTCATCCCATTCCTAAGTCTGTGCCTTCCTACATATGCCAGCAAGTACCTGGACTCACAGTGAACATTTACCAAAATTCTTTTCCTGGGAAAGCAATCATAAAGTCTTACATTTTCAGAGAAGTCTGTCAGAATGTGTTCATGCCAAACCACCCACTTGAGAAGAAGTGTGCTAATTTTGGTTATCTCTGACAATGGCATCAGATATCTAACAGATCTGCAAGTTCTCCCCGGCAACATCTTCAAGGGGGCAGACTGGAATGCAGCCATGGGATTAGGGTTTCTGATCCTCATATTTATATGTATACATATCCCCCAAAATAAGAGGATCACCATTTTGTTCACATTTTCTGCTCCCAGTGGATAGTGATATATGCAGGGGTGAAAGGCTGGGTGTGAGGCTGCTTCTGGCTATTATTATTGTTTCTGCAGCATCTGTTTTGTGTGTCCTTTTAAGAAATAGTATGCAAAGTTTCTAAACTTATGGTAAAATTTTAATTGTGTTATTTAAAAATAATAAAAAAGTTGTGGGTTGAAATACTTAAGATTCCATTACAAACAACAGTATTTCTTAGATTATGCATTCAGTTTTCTTTTAGGTGACCTAAATATTGGACCTATATGTAAACCACAAATCATTTTCTCTTGAGAGCTAGTTTGATAGTAAAAACCTGATACTCCAAAATAGAAGAGCATCCACAGGTTTAAAATAATTACTAGATATAGCTTGACCCATGGATTTTCAAACACTAGATAGTTTATCTCTAGAGCCTTAGTTTGACCTTTTATAGAGCTAGTTGGTCATGCATGAACTTCATATGCAGGATTTGGACCAAACTGATCCATGTATCTAAATGGCTTGGCACATTTAGAAGTGTCATTTCATTTGGATACATTTAAGAAAATATATTTACTGTCTTTTAAAATTAATATCTTGCAATATAATTGTCTGTGTTATATTTTAAAATATATATTGGTTTATATATAAAATTATTCTGATGTTTTGGAATTATCCAAAAATCCTACAGCAAGAAAAATAATGAGCACATAAATGACCTCTGAAGTTGGTGCTTCACCGAATGCTTAAGGGAGGAATAAATTCATACTTCTGCTGCTAATGCAATGGAAAGTTGGAAAGTTTTTCTTCAGAAGGTTATATTCAGTTATACATTAATGTAGCTGAAGCTACAAAGTGGGCTATGCTGTTTGGGGTAGGGACCATCTCACTATTCTGAATTTGTTCAGTGTTGAGTACAATGACAGTTCTGGTCCTCGGTGGTATTGCAGTACAGATAATATTTCATAGAGCAATATCTGAACTGGAAAAAGTCATGTTTGTGAAAATGTAAAGCCAGTGAATCTACATGCCCTTTTCCATATATTCATATAATTTTCTCCGGTCCTTATCAATGTGATGTCAGGTCTATCATATCAGGTCATATCCTAGTGGCTAATACTGATCTTCTTTGCTAATTGTCCAGGAAAGGACTTAAAATGTAATCCACATCAAACCCTCATTCTGAAGCGTAGGGGATCTGTGCTTTATGAATAAACATTCTAGGGCAGCGCTACAGCTTGTGTCACTTGTCTTCATCTTGCTGAAATCAACAGACAGTTTAGACCACTGGAAAGCATGCCTCCTTTCTCCAAGACTACCAGGTTGATACTTGGAATGAACATAAATTTTGCATAATTTAGCCATCACATGATGATTAGTATGTGTACACAGTGTGACAACTCAGTGGTATTTAGTTCCTCTTTCTAAAGAAAATAGACTGAGCAGCTACAGTGGCACTCACGATTCAATGGAAGTAAGTAGAATATAAGAATTTAGTGAGTTTAATGAGTGTTGGGCCCCATTCATCTTGCATTTTCAATATGTGTAGTGCCATATATACAGAGTTGCACCTGTATATATGAACAGAACTTGTCCTTTTGAGACCATGTGTCATCTTAGAGTTCCTGAACAGTGATTGTTTTTCTTAGAAATGGAAAAATTATACTGAGGGAAGGAGAAATATGCTAGTTGGAAGTGCTAAGTTATTGCAGGACATTTGGTTTCTGTTAAGAGGAGCAAAACTGAACAGAGGTTGGAATTTCAATTGGAAAAATATTTGTGCACAATAAAGTATTGGATATTGTGTTCTTAATGTATGGGTTGTATGTGTTTGTTTGTTTTTGCTCGTGAGAAAATTAAGCTTATTAGGTAACTTCATTATTTGATGTTCTTGTACAAGACTCCTCATTGTTTTCCTGTTACATGATTCTTATCTCAGTTCATAAGTACTATAAGCAAACTATATTCAAGAGAAAAAGCTTACTGAATAATATGTACTTGAGTACACATGTGGAGGTATATCAGAAAATGTATAGATGGATGTTCCTAATTTTAATGGTGTCTTTGTGCAAGTAACATTTCTACTGTACATCAGATTGAAGGGCCATCATTTTAATATAGTCTTCTGTATGTGATCACATTCTTTCCAATCCATTTCACAGGGAAATTGTCCATTGTTAGAAAGATATTGTTTGCATGGTTTGGTACATCACTGTCACACTATTAACCTTCAAATATTATGCATGCAATTGACATACAAGGAAAGAATCAAATCAAGACATTTTCACTTATTTTTGGTGTCTGGAGGACACATGTTAAATAAGGTGCATTTAATTTGACAAAGGGTTGAGCGTGTGATACTTGTATGTTACAGAAATCTGTGATCAAAACTTTAAAAGATGCTTTTAGAAGGTTTTTCTTTGTATCTAGATGCCTGATTTTCTCAAATATGCTAACAAATGAGTTAATACCCAAACTCAGGCACTAACCTATGTGTTAGCCTTAAGTGGGAAAAATTATATTCAGATATGCAGGGTATATTACTAATTAAATATAAACAAGATCATTGCTTGTCTTGGTGAAACTATAAAGCCTAGGTCCTGTCATTTCCATCATGTTCTGTCATAAAGTGAATTCAATATTAATTTAAGATCTGGAAATTTCCCTGTCTTTTATATTGAAAGTGGCTGCTATTGTTACCAGGTAAAACACATTACAATGAAAGCATATGTAGGCTTTTCAAAAGATGTTTCTGTTCAGGTAAAAGATATGTAATCCTAATCCACTGGGGGAACAATGTTTCATTTTGTATGATCCAGAATCTGTGAAGTGCTTTGAGAGAAATCATGTATCATGGAGAACAGAGCGCACAGCCCTCCCTGAAAACCAAGAACATAGGCCATAACATAGGATTATTATTGACTGCTATGTTCCTATCAGTTTATTACTTGGTTGCTTCTCAAAACTGCCCCCATTTCTCTCTCCCTTCTCCCCTTCCTTACCTTTTGTATTCAAATACTCTCTCTGTTTTATAGCCTGCTCTTTGCATGTCCTTTCATAGCATCTGATAAAGTAAGATCTTGCTCACAAAAGACAATGCATTCTCTGATTCCTTTAGTCTAAAAGGTGCATCTCTACTTAGCTTCTGATAAGAACTGCATACCAGCCTGAACATTTGGGGAGGGGGGGGGGGGGGGGTGAAGCTATTCAGATGCTAGGCAAGGAAGAGGACACTGGAATTTACTTCTCATATAATCACAACCTGCCTTGTCTACCAGTGCGAGAAAACCCCGTTACATACCATTTTCTTTTTCCAGTAGCTCCCCAAAATCTTGGGAATCTACTAGTTTCAAATTAATGAATGGAGCTCTCCTATGGCCTGAAGTGTTTACATCAGTGGCAACGCATAGGGGGTGCACAGGGGTCCACATGCACCCCCTGAGAGTGCTGGTGCACCCCTGACTGGCCACACTTGCTGCTTAGGTGATGGTGGGGGGGCAGCAGCTGCAGCCACTCCCAGAAGTGGCTGCAGTGATCGGCCGCAGCGATAGGTCATCACAGGATTGGCCGTGAGGGTCCCCCCAGGCAGTGAGATTAGCTGTGGGGGGACCGTCGGCAGGACTGGTCGCAGGTAGCACATTTGCCCCTCCTGATTAAGGTGGCACCAGTCACCCGTGATTTACATGATGGCTTCTTCACCCCAACATATTTTAATTGAGATCGGCAAGACTTTCCCTATTTTGATTCAATTGAAAGAAGACCATTTCATCCCATAAAAGAACTCATACAATTCCTACCATTCTGATGTCACTGGAAACCAGAATCAAGTTTACACATTCAGTGAAACAGCTTCACAGATGCTGCCAGATAAGCTAGCTCCTGACTGCCAATGTGTGTTTATAAATATATATTAGCTAATGAAAATACTGTGGAACAAATGTTGCTGTTCAAAAAGTTTGGAACTATGTCTTCAATGATCCCACTGGAAAACATATCTCTATCTATAGATAGAGATATAGATATAGATACAACATGAATATGTTGTACACAGCAATAACAAGTCTATTGCATGTTTAGCTAAGAACATAAAAATTTGATTCAGTGAAATAATAAATCATGGAATTAACTCTCACTAATGTAAATGAAACCTAGGTCCCTTCTAGACATTCAGGTAAATGCTTGATAGAATCTGAAGTGCAATCATACAATTGCACCTCCTGCCATGCCACATTCTTGGCAGGAGGCATGATGTGGGATTCAGCTGATAGGACTCCCAGCCACAGCAACAGATGGTGTACCCCTGAGGGACTCCCAGCCATGGGGTCATAGACCCTGCTACATGTGCAAATTAAAGCTGGATAGAAATAATCTACAAAGTTATTACACATTTTTCCAGCTCTAGCTGTATAACTGGTTAGACCTTCTTAAGGCATGACAGATAATTTTCACATGTAGCCAGTCTAAATTAATTGGACAATTAACCAGGTAATTGTGCAATACATGTAACATGTAGAGGGGGCCCTAAACACATGCTTAGGTAATTTACTGATGTCCCAACAGCAATTTACCATGATCCACTTCCCATCAAAGTTGCTGTAAAAATGATACTACTTTCCCCTGACCATCACAGATCATAGTGTATACTAAGGAAAAGAAATGTATTGATTTTTTTTGTTGCTTCTTTTAAAGAGCTCTATATACATAGAGAACAAGTCTCCTTTAAGAACCAGTACTATGGTCAACATTTTAAAATAGGGACAGAAAAAGGCAACATCCTTCAAAGGACACCCAGGCCCATGCTGTCTGTGACCATACTGTTGATTTATCTAATTCTGTTTAATCTGAGTTACTTTTACTTTCTCCAAAGAAAATTAATTTAAACATCATATTGCCAGACCTCAGTTAAATATTTATATATGTTTGTAAAACTGCTCCTACTGATTAGTGAGCTACCTGTTATGGGAGAACAAAGAACCTTGAGAGGCACAAATTAAGGTCACAGGTCAGCATTCAGGCAAAATAGAGCTGGGCTACCAAATGATTTCCTGTTATTAAGCCAATAAATCAGGGCGATGTTGATAGATGCAAGCACTGGGGCAGTGTGTCAGCCTCATGGAAAAATTGTTTAACAGATTCAGGTGATCAATGCTGTCAGAGTCTTGCATGTGAAAAATAAGATGACAAACTAAGCTGTTAGAAAATGACGGTGGAGATTATGATGTGCATCAAAATGATTCCTACTAGCACTACCACCATCAGCTGAAAAACAAAGGAGCAGCAAGCAAATATATAAATAAAATTATGGGTCCATCCATTTGTGTCCCTTGAAAAAGCTTGCAAGTGAGACATGAGGCTAATGGATTTTCAAAGCAAATGCAACCTGCTGCATAAACTCTGATAGAAAGGCTCCGAAGGGGAAGAAAATAGATGAAGGGGGTTATTGAATTATTAATGGCCTTTATGATAGTGGTCTAATTAGATCTAAAGAGGTATCACTTTTTACTAATGGGATGATGAAAACAAAGATAACCCATCATAAGTTATCATGAAAGAGATTCTGTTAACAATAAAAACCTTTCATGGCTAAATAGTATTTACATTCTGAAGTATTGTTTTGTTTTGCACCTTATGCTGCAAACAGCAACAAAATCTGCAGTCCCCTTTAAAAAAATGGAATAGGCAGAGCGGGTCCTTGAGGCCCATGCAGACTGCAGCTTGGCATTTGTCCAATGTGAAGAGACCCAGAAAATTAAGGGAAAAATCCTAGTTTTCTTTCTTTTGGGGGGGGGGAGGGGGGGTTGGAGGCAGAAGGATAAGGAGGGGGAAGTAAATGTCTAACCATTTTCTCCATAGACGAGTATAAGCTTAAAACATGTTCAGTTTCTAATAGACATCCAAGGATGCCCTTTAGATCCATGAAAACCATGGTCCAAAGGGTCCTTGTTCTAATTTGAGTTGGTTTGGAGATTTTCATTTCAGCTTGCTATTGCAAGGCAGGGCCACTTTAGCTCATGTTAGCATAGATCTACTTCAACTCTTGTCTAGCTGATTGTCTGCTTTTAGGGCCATCTACTTCTGATCACCAGGAGTGATAGCTAAAAATAGTTAACGATGACATGGGGTTGTCCACTAAACAAGGGACTGAGAATAAAAGGGCACATCTACATGACACACTAAATGTACAGTAGACTTATTCTACTGTACATTAGTGCATCATGGCAAAAGCTGTGCTAATGAGCTAATGTGCAATAGAATTAGTCTACTGCACATTAGCATCACTAAAAAAGGTGTGTGCTGGCACTACTGCATAGTAGCACCAGTTACTGTGCATTGAGTTAGTACCTGTTATTACAGGTACTAAACTTAATGTGCAGTAACTATAGCACATTAATACAAGTGTAGATGTACCAACAGGGCTTGTCTACATGTTGCGCTATGGTGATGTACTGATGCTCCATGTAGCTGTATGGTGTGCTAGAGTGATATAGCAATTACATGGGGCTGCATGTGATCACTAGCTATGTCACTGTAGTGGCACACTTCCTGGATAAAGTGCGCCACCATGGTGACATAGCAGGGAAACCTAAACATGTGCTGCCTGTGCAGTGCAATAATTGCCCGTATTGTGCCATGTTTTAGTACTTCCAAAAGGAAGTCATAAAGCACAGCACCATACCAGCATTGCCATATGGCAACATGTAGATGCACCCAAAGACTCTTATTTGCATCCCAGCTCTAGGACTGACACCTTCATGACTTTGATGAAGTAATTTAAGCTTCTTCCATACTTACCCAATCTGAAATACTGGGATGGTAATATTTACTTGGTGAGTAGATGCAAAAAATCATCAGAAAATTAATGATCCCTTTCTCCTGCCACTTCTTGCCCCCCTAGTATGTTTGGTATAAGTTTTCACAATTCAAAAACTTTTGGCTTTGCCCTTGCATACAAAGCTGAGTTTCATTCGTACATCAGGAGAGATGAAGAGGGAATTACAGAATACACCAAGCCATGCTTTCTTAAACCGCAGTGTATTTAGGTTGAATTATGACACAGGAACATCTTGCTCAGCCTCTCCCAAATTCTCTAGATGGACCTCTTCATAATGGTGAGATCTTGGTGGATATGTCTTGATGATTATTTGAAGAAGAATAGTAAGCAGTAAACTTTTTTTATGTAGAAGCACCGAAGTCAACCCTTTATCTAAGCATTATATTGGAAAAACAAAACATAATTTAAGAGCCAGTTCAGTAGGATAAAAAGGTGTGTGTTTTTTTTCTCACTTTGATAGAGAGAGATTCCTGGCCAGTTGTAATCATAATTTTCCAACACAGCAGGTGCATCTAGAAGTGCAAATAATTCAGAAGCAGTTTACTCTCAAGTAAACTACTTGAGAGTAAAGTTTCTCGGACATGTGCCTACACATGCAGGGAAGTGGGAACAGATTTACTACTTCTAGCAGCAGACTGCTCCTGCTCCCTGCAGCCTTGCAATGGGCCCCTGTAGCATCCAGGGAGAGCTCTAGGCTCCCCCTGTGTGCTAGCCCAGGGGGCAGGAGACAGCTGTCTCCTGGTGGGGGATGGGACATTACTTCCTGCCCCCAGGAGCTGCTTGCTGCTGGGGTGGGCTTCACCACTGGAGCCCAGGTGGGGACAATGTCCCCCTGCCCCAGCAGCAGGGAACTCTCAATCCATGCTCTGTGATCACATAGCCCAGGCTGAGAGATCCTTATCTCCTAGCCTCCGTCCACCAGTCATGGGACCCGAGCTGGCAGATCCTTCTCTCCCAGTATGAATTCCATGGTCACAGGGCCCCATACACCAGCCCCATGACCTCAGAGCTGGTACTGGGAAAGAAGGATCTCCCAGCCCCTGGGCCCTGTGATTGAGTTGGGGCTGGGAGCTCTCTGCTGCCAGGGCAGTGTTACCAGATTTGCCCATCACTTTGGGGCGTGCTCATTTATTGGGGATGCATTTCTAGGGTCTTTGTAATTCTATCAATATGCTGCTTGTGTTGCTTGTGTTTCTATACAGAGCTGTATATCTCCCTTCTGTAAGTCCTCACCCCCAATGGCGCTATCTTGCAGGATTCAGTTTCAATTGGGCTGGGTTCCTCCAGTCACCAAATCAGTCATACACACAAACACACACAGATTAACATGACACACCTGACCCGGCTGGGTTGATCAGCATGGACAGGCTGATACCCTCATATGCCAAGAATCAGTTAATCAGAGCAACAATAAACTGCAGTCAGACACAAGCACACAGGTAAACAGAATAACTCTGAATCAGGCTGGGTGTCCAGCTGACACCCTCATGGGCCAGCATTCAGTTCATTAGGGCACGTCTGAGCCAAACTGGATCAATCAGCCTGTACAAGCTGATCCTCTTATGTGTTTTAAACTCAGTACGTCCCAATCTTTTGTCCTAACTGTCCTAGTAGGGGTAGCCTCTTGATGAGCAGACCCCACAGTGTTTCTGGGCTTCACAGGGATCTTTAGCTTAGGTAGAAGAAGTGTTGCTGCAGAGCAACTGGGGAAGGAAAAGTAAAGAAGGAAAAATACACCCGGTTACCACCAGTTTGACTATAAAAGTTATTTATTGCTAAGTATATGAAATATATAATGGTACTAGTAGTAATAGACATGCAAAGGAAAGACAAACATAAACAATTACATTACTACCCTGGTTTCACTAAGTATTTGAGGAAACTTAGCTCAAACTTAAGTAATACAGTTCAGGTTCAGAAATCTATGCCTAGAGAGAAAAGAGTGAGAGAGCGAGAGCTGGGGTCTCACCAGTCCAAAGCACTCAGGTTCCAATGCTGACAGGTAAAGTTCTTAGCACAGTCCTTGAAGGGAGATGATCTGTTTCTTCCAGCTTTTTGGGAACAACACCGGATGGTGTCAGAGAGATTTCTCCTTTTGAAGCACACGCTTTGCTGCTTTTTTTACAGATTTTTATACCCTTAGTTCAGCTTCTTCAAAGCATTCTTTTAATAGTGTAAATAATTGTCTTTTCTATTGACAAGGGGTTTTTTGGTTTGGAACATCTCAACAAACTGATTAACAACCAGAAAAAACATAAGTTTTTAAGGAGTAACCAGACACTTAGGAGCCAGCTTGAAATTCGTATGGATAGCAGATATACTGGATGGGATACCTCGTTGTTTCTGCAGAAACAATAGATAGCTTGCAGCATCAGGGTTTTGGATTTTTACCTGTTGTGAACAAGCCTCAGCTTAGCATGACTTTTCCAGACCTTACTGTAGTCTTTTAACAGACTTAAGGGGATTACTTGGAGTGTTCATAACCTTTGTGGGGAGGACTTCCACCAGTCATCCCAGGAAAAGTATGACAGCATTTGTGGTCAAGGCTCCAACGGACCGGACGCTGTGATGAACCCTTTACCATTGTTCAAATGTTGCTCATACCCCCTCTGACTCCATCTCTTTGCTTCAGCATTCCCTAACCCAGCAACCGAGTTTTAGTCAATCAAGTTAAATAGGCCTCCCGTAGTGGGACTGGGGAATGTATGGCCTGAGATGCCTATTAAACTTTACTTCCGCTTAGTTTCGGTTAGATGAGGTGTGTGTGGAGGGACGGAGATGAAAAAGTCCTCTGTAAACCCAGACTAGAATTGGTCTGATAATTGCTGAGCTTGGTGTGTGTAAATGTGGGTTGATTAGCATTTGGAGCACAGATTCCCCATCATGCATTGCTCCCCTGCTTTTCTGATCCCAGAATTCACTGAGGTCTTTGCTTTGGGCTTTCTGTTCTCCATCTCCCATGTAAATGAATTGTCATCTGGTTCCATCTCAGATGCAAATGAGACCAGGGGAGTTGCTCCCTTATCTGGAGAGCTTTAGGTGTGTCTCCCACTGCATCTTCATTGTCTTGAGTAATCAGTTCTTGTTCATGTTGGGGGGAGGGGGTCTTTGTGTGTCAGACAGGCTGTGTCCTGTGCCAGGGTTCCCCAAGAACATGGAGCTGAGAGGTAACAGCAGGGGGACATTGTCCCCGCCCAGACTCCAGTGGTGGAGACTGCCCCATCAGCTCCTGGGGCCAGGGAGCAGTGTTCTGTCCCCTGCTGCCCACCTAACTGGGAGCACATTTGCTTCTGGTCAGGCATCTACACATGCACTACTGCACAGTAAGTCATCTCAATTAAATTTGCTACTTGCATTTGCAGATAACAGATTGACTCATGATTAGAGCTAGTTGCTGCACAGTTAGCATTGGCATGTGTAGACACGGATGCTTACTGTGTGGTAATTAGCTCTACTGCGCAGCAAAGCATCTTGTGTAGATGCACGCAGCCACTTCCTTTGGGTGCCTCAGTGTCTTTGATAGAATTTTTTTAATGAGGCACCCAGAATCAATGACCACTCTGGAAAATGTTGGCTCTTGTAGAAATATCTCTGAAAATATAGGAATGATTAAAAAAAGAAAAAAAGGTCGACAAATTGATCTATCTGTATGGCTGAAATACATGAACCAGTTGCATCTTACTGAAACAAGCCTTCCCCTTTTCTTTGATATTCAAAGTGGGCAAAACTGGCCAGACTTTTTGTGGCCCAAACAACCACTTCTGAATTTTACTTAACAAAACATGCTACTGAAGTGTGACAGAGATTGGAAACTAAAAATGACTGTATGGCAGTCAAAGCAAAAAAGCAAACTCCCACTTCTTCCAGCCCACTGTCACTTACATATTCAATCATATGGAACATTTTTCTGCTTCTACAATTCAGTTGCCATAGGTAAGCATCTAAACAATATAAAAGCTTGGAATTCATTATTTGCATAATTACCCCATAGCTTGTTATAAAAGTATGCCCTTCTATCTTACTTTTCACATATGAAGCAAATGGAATTTCTGCAGGCATTATTCACACAAATGCCATTGTTGAGGTGCTGACACTGTCTGTATCATACTTCTGGAATTGCACACAGTACTAGCATACATAAGCTGTTCTGTCATGCAGCTGTCATCCAGCTGTCTCTTGTATCTATAGTATGATGCTCTTGGGTTCTTTAAGGCACAGTCCTATTTCTTTTTGTTTTGTAAAGAAGAAAACAATAAGAAAGGGTAGAAAGAAACAGTTTGTTAATATTTTACATGCTCATAAAATATTGCTTCCCTTGCAACCCTGTAAAAATGAATGAGCCACATAGATCAGATTGTGAAGTTAATTCTTTCAGGAATTTCTGTGTGCTGAAGGAAAATTCATAAATACTTCATAGCAGCACCATTTTCCACAATGAAGTAACCATTTATTTTTGAGAATTTTAGAGCTATACTGTGAGATGTTTTGTTATTAGCCCCAATAGCCTTTGCATAAAGTTGCTGTTACCATCTTTCTCTGGATACACATAAACCTTCTTCTATCAACCTTTAATTTTTGTACATTAAAAGGATTGGAAGAGACCAACTCTATACCCAAAGGTTTTAGGGTGAAAGCATTTCATGTGATGAACGTGTGGCTTGTAATGGAGTCATTGTTTTTTAATACACTGTGTAGCGACAGCCTTCAATGCTGGTTAAAAGTTGCAGGTGATACTTTTAGTGTAGTACACAAACCAGTAGAAAACTGTTATAACAAAAAGAAGGACCATGTTCCTCTTATATTAGTTTTATTGAATCAACTCTCTTGACTCTAAGCCTCTTCTCACAGGTAAAGCAGAGTGTAAGATGTAGTACACTATTTATTTTTTAAATTGCACATGCACATCTGCAAATTATTAAAATACTGTTAACCTAATCAGAACAACCATAGAGCCACTATAAACATGACATATTTACTTCTAGGGTTGGCTTCACTGCTATGTGCTCTATGTGCTTTCACCAGTTCCCTAAGGATTCCCTCTCTGTTAGGGGAAATTTAGGGTAGCATAATAGCTCTGGGCTATTCAACTTCTCACATATAGAGCATGACCGAGGTCAAATAAGACATTTCTTCTGTGTGAGTATCATTTTGGGTTGTGGCAGCCAGGCAGTAAGTCAGTATTCCATGAAAGCTGTAACTTGCCTTATGAACTTGAATCTCCCTAGATGGCTCCAGGAGTCAGGAAAGATAAAGTGGCTTCACACAGCTCAGCTGGACTATAAAGAATCTACCATGATGCTTTTAGAAGCTACGTTAAATACCTACAAGTTGTTAACCTGATTCTCTACTAGTTTATATTCTCCATAGGCCCATGCATCCATATTACAGGCCAAGTTGTTGGGTCTAGCAGCACAAAACTTATCTTTAGTGGGCCCCACTAAAAAGACAATGGGCCATTTTCAGGCTTAAAGTAAGAAAACATTTGTTACTGTAAAAGCTATATATTTTTAAATGCTTCTTTGTACTACTCTGTGCCTATATGGTAACACTTATCCTTTCATCACGTTCGCTATCCATCCCTCAATTTCACTATGCAATATTTCGGATGTTTCATCACTTATAATGAACATGTGGTAGAAATGATTTACAACTTCTAATTTGTGCAGAAACACACAATGCTGATGTTGTTCAAATCATCCGAAAAGGTTTTATTCCCCCATCATGCATGTTCTATATGCTATTTACTGTCATGACCCAGTGAGTTTGGTGCCTCGGCACTATGGAATTTTCTTGTCACTTGAGAGTCTCTTGCACAGCGAGGGTTTTTGCTGCATAAAGAACCCGCGTGCAGGAGAGAGTTCCCGCCAATTTGCAGCTGTCTTTGCAGGATGCATTTCTCTTTGCAGCACAGAAATGCACGGTGCAAAGAGTTCCCACCATTCGGATGCAAATTTGTGCCCCGCAATTGGCTAGTGCTAAATTATTCACATATGGCGACCGGTAATTGGCTTGCTGGCCGTTTAAAAATTAGTGCGACTTCCGCCCAAGTCGAAGAGCTTTGAGCACACTGCAGAGTGCCTCTTAGAGATCCGACTTGCGGCTAGCTGGTCGATAGACTGATCACCTATCAATCCCTCTTCCTGTCGCCGAACGCAGTCCCAGACGTACCCTTTTCCCGCCGGCTTGAGTCACGGACGGATTTACTGGCACTGGCCTCGCCAGCTGGAGCAACTCACATTGTTGTCCAGACGACCGAACCGTTTCCATCGCAGCCACCCGTGACATAAGTAGTTTTTTACAACCATTAAACCTCGTCTGCCTCTCCATTCACCAGCCTGCCCTGACGAACGAGTAATTTCTGAATCACCTCGAGTCGGCTCAGCCCGGCTGAGACATGGCAACGGGGATGGGATTAAAGGGCACGGTGATGGAGAAGAACTTAATTGGGTGCTGCCCCTGGCGCACCGGGAACCGCCACGTAGAGAACGCTAACAATCTATGGGCGCATATCACTTATCACCAGGCGGTAGAAGGGGAGGAAAGAAGTACTGATGGTTACTTCTCCGTAAAAAGAGAAGAAGCCATGGTGAAAGAATGGAGAACAAAGCTATCCCTTGGGGAGTTCGGATGCATAATGGGGAGCGACCAGGTTTACTATCGGCCCCAGGAGGAAACATCAACAATATCCCTAGCCGGGGTGAAAGCACGGAAGGCAGAAAAGCTGACCCCCACTCAGGAGTTCGCCCAATGCACCTGATACTTAAAGGAGGAGGGGGAACCCACCCCCGCGGACTGGTTCAACTGTCCGGATTTGGTGCCTGAGTCGCGGGGCCATGAGCTCCTCGTTCAGCTACGGGAGGATTTGGAAACTAAGGGCCGTCACAAGCCGAAGTGGGGTCTAATTAAATGGAAAAAGGGAAAGAAGATAAATGTGCTGTTCTGTGCAGTAACGGGCCTACTAAGGGAATACGCGAATTTGGAGGCTCAGATGCATATTGCGGGTAAAGAGTCGCTGGAGTGGACAGCAAAGGGCTCCAGAGCAGCGTTTGTTAACAGTGCCGGCCGCATGATGCTGTTGGCAGAAAATGGCGCCGAAAGAAGCGCGAGCTACCCAGGGAACCCGGAAAGGAGGGGCGGAGTTTTGGAAGACCTGGCAGGGATTCCCTTGGTGACTCCACCTCCTGAGGTGACGTCGTTCCCTGCAACCACCCCTCTTTACCACAGGGAGGGGACAATGGGAGGAGGGATATACCCAATGCTCCCAAATACAGAATTTAACCCTCTCTCTGCCGCAGCTTACCCGATAGCTGTGACGAAGCATGTTGAGGATGAAGAAGGTACCAGGCGTACCACTGTTATCTCTCGCACACGCACCAGACCAGAGATACAAGAGCTTTGCAAAGAATCCAAAATAAGGCCGGAAGAAACCTTGGCCATGTGGTTAGGAAGACTGATAGTGGAATTTGGATCTGACACTCTGGATAAGGAAGAAGCGACACGACAAGCAGCGTGGAGCGGAGGGCGTGCTACTGATTTGAATGTGGTCACGGACAGTGCCCACTGGCCCATCCTGCTCCCGGCACTTGTGGTAGGACAGGTAACCCACAAATTTCATACCTGGCACGAGGGTTGCCCAAAGAAGGCTACTGCAGAACAACTTCTCCTGGCCATAGTTGGAGTGTCATATCTCTCATGGAGCCCAAGAACAAATCCAATGGGACTAACAGCAGTCCAGCGTAAAGAGAGATGGGCTCATCGTCACCTATCGGACCCCAGGGCAATTCCAACGCCCTTGGAAGCCATAGATGCCTGCGTGGAGGTGTACGGAGGAGCGAATGCTGTTACACTCCAACTCTTCTTGAACCCGATGGCAGGTGAACCAGTAGGAAATCTTTTAGGCCATCTCCCACGATTGCAGGCACTTGTGAAGCAAGGTGAGGAAGCTTCTAATGACACAAGGGATCGACCTTCAGCGTACCTAGCTGCAACATTGAGGCCTAGGCGTCAAGGGTATACCCCTTGGCGAGAGCCATGGGGGTCACCTCCAAGGACCCCAAAAGAAAGAACCTCCAAGGAAAGAACTCTGAAGGAAAGAACTATGTTCGGATTTCTTCTTGCTCGCTCCGGACTAACAAAGGCTCAATTGAGACTTTTGGGAGACAAGACCCAGGCTAGTATGGCTGAAGCATTGGGATTTAATTTTGAGGATCCGTCAAAAAATGAGTAATGGCCGGTGGCTCCACCGGCGGCCTTCCCCAACTCAGACCTGATCCTACTGATTCTCGACCATACGCTGAACTCACCTTTTACAACCCTACCGATCCGGATGACAAACAACAAGTATCCTTCCTTCTTGATACTGGAGCTCAGACCAATGTGATTACCTCAATGATACCTCATCAAAAGACCACCAAGACGATCAAGGTACAAGGGCTTAATGGTATCGCCGTCACAATGAAGGTCAAGTTTTGGGATCAGGATCACCGATATCCCCTAGAGGCTGTTCTAGGGGGCATCAATATTTTAGGAATCCTGGGGATAAAAGTGCTTGACCTCAAGGAGCAAGTGCTACAGGCATTACCTGTAATTATCCCAGAGCAGGACTGGCATCGACCAACGCTTCGTGACACTTCCACCTGGCAATATCGGCCAATCCCAACTAAGGATTCTCTAAAACAGTCCCTTACTAACCTTCTGCAGTGACTCGAGTGATGAGGCTGTATTAAGACTGTAACAGCCAGCACCTACCTATCATCAGTTTGGGGAGTTGTGAAACCTGGGAAGCCTAATGAAGCCCGGTTGGTCGTGGACTATAGAGAAGTCAACAAAAGATGCCAAGTACTTCAACAACCTAATCCGTCTACTCTGCCACAGTGTATGTTTGAGATGGCACAGTTCCAGCAAAGTCCATGGGTTGGAGTCACATTAGATCTGAAAAATATGTTCTTTTCTATCCCAATAACTGACCCGGAAGGAATACTGAATATGTGTATTGATGGCATCATGTACAGGTGGACAGTTTGTCCGCAAGGATATCGCAACGCTCCATCATTAGCCACTGGTGCCATGAATAACACCCTGAAGAATTTTCGAGCCTTGCACTCTCTTCCCCCAGAAAAAGAATTAAAAATTTGGAGTTATGTTGATGATATTGCCATCATGGGTCGCGATAGCTCTGTAGTTGCCAGTGTAGTAAACCAACTAGTTGCTCACCTTCAAAGTGAGGGATGGACAATCAACGAGGAAAAGTCAAGCCTACATCCTGTAGATGACATTACGTTCCTTGGCACTCGATACACCGGTTCCATCCGCCACGGAGTATCGCATGAGGGTCCTAACATCGATCCGCTAAAAACATTTCACCCTGTCACTAAGAGGCATTTTCAACAGCTGTTGGGTCATTTAAATTGGTATCGACATTATGTTGAACCCAGCGATTTGGCACTCCTCACTAAATTACAGCGACAGATTCATGACAAGTCCTGAAAGTCCACTCCCTGGACGGAAGAGGATCAGCAGAATCTGCTTTGCCTGCTAACCACGGTTAAAGGTACACAACTCCATGCCATCGATATGGGTGAGTCACTAACCATAACCCTTGGATTCACCACCAACCACGTGTGGGCTGTCATGCACAACCCCCGCAATGAGCTAGTATACACGGCCCATAAGACGCTTCAAGCGGCACAACATAGATATGGAGCTATAGGAAAGATTCTCCTAGCCGAACAACTGGTGGAGCCGTTAGCAAGGGGGCATGGGACGTTACACGCTCCTGGTGCCACATTGTTACCCTTGCTGGACGCGGGAAGAATCGACTCACATTTTCAAGGGGAGTCTAAAACCTGGAATGCGCTAGTACTAACCCACCATTATAATTGGCATTGTTGGAGGTTTGAAGACACGGTACCTGATCCAAGCCCAGAAGGTGAGGAAAAGGTTCCTACACTGTATGGAACTTCAGCCCCAGCGTGGATGGCCTCAGATGGAACCTCCCGACATGAAGGAGGCTATGGATACTACTGTAAAGCTTGTCATGATAAGCGAATTTTCCAAGCCGACCCAGATGATAATTCATCCCAAAAATGTGAATTATTGGGATTCCTGGAGGTACTAGAACATTGTTTGATGTATCATAACGATACACTCCCAGTTCCGATCATCGCAATTGATTCGCAGTATATCTATAAAATTCTTACGGGCGTAGCTTTTCCCTCCGAGGGTTTGGATGATTGGCTAGACATCTGGAGGTCTACCACTGATCCTGAAGTGAATCCATTTCTTGCGTGGCTTCACGAGAGTTGGGGTCACCCGGGACCACGGGCTTGTCATCAACGTTGGTGCCGAACCATTGCAGAGCCAGCCTCATATGGAGCCCGGCGGGATTGGGAAGAGGTAGCTCAGGCCTGTGGGACATGTGCTAGAGAGAAGTGTCACGGAACTGGGCATCAGATCGGAGCTTTCGATTCTTTGCAGTTTCGGGCAGGAGAAGTTTGGCAGGTGGACCTGCTGGGACCCCTCCCAGGGTCTAAACCGCCAAATAAAGGACTAGTTGTGGTTGATTTGGGGACCAGACAGTTGCAGGTTGTTCCCTTGCGGAGGAGCAATGCCACTGCTGTTATTGCTGCCTTGACTGCTGTATTTGCCACCTGGCAGCCTCCTCATGAAATTCAGTCTGATGGAGGACCTCCGTTTAACTCTAATGCTCTGGATAAATTTGCTCGTCTTCACAATGTGGCATGGCATCTTCATCTGCCATACCACCCACAGTCCAACGGCGTTGTGGAGAGACACATAGGTCTATACAAGGAGCAGCTTCGCCTTAGAGGAGGAGGGACGTTTAAAAATTGGACTAAATTTAATCATGATGTCCTTATTTCACTAAACACTGCTAAACCATTATGGGATGAAGCTGATATCTGGAAACCCCCACCTTGGGAGCCCAAGTTCCAACCTGATGAGTTAGTGTGGATTTCAATACCTCACCCTCATCAGTCTCATCCACAAGTTCACAAAGGGACAGTTCAACGGCTGGGAGAATATCCCAATACCTATTCTGTCCAACTGGAAGAGAAGCCTGATTGTCCCCCTATTATTGTTCATCACAACTGGATGACTCGCCGTTCTGACATACACCCAGTATCCTTGCAGTGAAGCCAGTTATGATTCTTTCTTGTTTTGTTTTGTCTTGTTATTCTGTTTTCTTCACAGGTTTGGCCCCAGCAAAAGTGGTGATTCACAACTACCAGATTATGAGACCAGACTGCAGTCCATTCGAAGCCAGAAAGTGATAGTTGTGAGGGAGGCACTGAGACGGCAAAGAACCCATCTGCTCAGGACTTGTTATGGCACTATTTTCATTTGTTGGGTGTTTACTAACATTGTTTGTTATAGGAGAAGACGGACTGAAGCGGCTGTTCTCCAATCAGACGATGATCAACCATTGTTGTTATGTGTTCAAAGTTATTTGTTTATGTATTTATATATATATATTGGTTGTGAAGGCTTTGCCAAGTCAGTGAATCCTCTAACAAAGATGCTGTATGATGTGCTCATGTGTTGAAAATTCCAGTTGTGCCGTCAGCAAGGGGGCATGTCACGACCCAGTGAGTTTGGTGCCTCAGCACTATGGAATTTTCTTGTCACTTGAGAGCCTCTTGCACAGTGAGGGTTTTTGCTGCATAAAGAACCCGCGTGCAGGAGAGAGTTCCCGCCAATTTGCAGCTGTCTTTGCAGGATGCATTTCTCTTTGCAGCACAGAAATGCACGGTGCAAAGAGTTCCCACCATTCGGATGCAAATTCGTGCCCCGCAATTGGCTAGTGCTAAATTATTCACATATGGCGACCGGTAATTGGCTTGCTGGCCGTTTAAAAATTAGTGCGACTTCCGCCCAAATCAAAGAGCTTTGAGCACGCTGCAGAGTGCCTCTTAGAGATCTGACTTGCAGCTAGCTGGTCGATAGACTGATCACCTATCGATCCCTCTTCCCGTCGCCGAACGCAGTCCCAGACGTATCCTTTTCCCGCCGGCTTGAGTCACAGACGGATTTACTGGCATTGGCCTCGCCAGCTGGAGCAACTCACATTGTTGTCCAGACGACTGAACCGTTTCCGTCGCAGCCACCCACAACGTAAGTAAAGTTTTTTACAACCATTAAACCTCGTCTGCCTCTCCATTCACCAGCCCGCCCTGACAAACGAGCAATTTCTGAATCACCTCGAGTCGGCTCAGCCCGGCCGAGACATTTACTATTTCAAGTTCATGCATTTTTTTCTCTTAAGCAGCCAGAGCTCTCCTGGAGCTATAAATAATGACTGCTCCTGGAGTCTGGTTTGCTAACATAAAAGGAGTACTGTGGGAACTCTGGCCTTGATCTTACACCCAGGTCTGGCTCTTTCTAGGGTTGCCATGTCTCAGTTTCAAGTCATTTTAAACTAAACTTTGCAGCCAGATTGGTTGTTTCTATTGCTTCTGCTTCTCCCTTAGAACTCCAGGGGATCTGGACAGACAAAACATTTGAAACACTTCAGGTGCCTTTGTAGCACTTTAGAGAGTCAGCTGGACCAGATGTGCATGCCTTTTGAAGTGCTCTGAAAAACAGTGAAAGTACTCCAAATGTAATGTTAAAAGAAGAAAGTACTATTTAGAAGCTCTTCAAAATGAAGCACTTCCTGTCACAACAGGCCACCTACAAAAGCAACACATGCTTGTGGAGCACTACTGTGGACCCCTGGTTTCTCCAGCATCCCAGTGTCCCATTCTCCAGCCTATAGCCCTTACTGTGGGGGTTGGGATGGAGAGAGGGACACTGTCAGTGAGTGCTGTTTTATTCATTCAGCCACTGCCCTCTGAGTGCTCTCCCTTCCACCCCTCTCACTCCCCCCCTCCCCACCCCCAACCACTGCTTTAAAATGGAGAGACCCTCTTCCTTCCTGCCAAAACCTGGGTTGCTACACTCTAATGCCCAATCCCCATGTACCTCTCCATTTCTGATTTTCTAGTTCTGGTGGGGAGAGCATTCCAGGAGAGCAGAGGCAATGTGGACTGGATAGCAGTCCCTGACATCAGCCTCACCTCCCTGTGCCTCACCTCACTCCAGCTTGTGACCAGATAAGGGGGAAATGGACCTGCAGCTACCAGGAGACTGGGAGCTGCAGAGCCACAATGCGTGCCACCTCTGCTCATTATTTTCCCTCACACAGTGGTGGGGAATAGAGCCACGGGTCACTCAGTTGCACTCTGTGACTAGAGAGCATGCAGCTATATGCAGCCATGGCAATTTTGAAGTGCTCCAGCTGGGGGGCATGGCAGAAGGCTGAATGTCTGTCCATGGCTGAAGTGTTCCAGTTTGAAGAGCTTTAATGTTTTCTTCTTTCCTGAGGACCCATTGTCACCAGCAGTTCCTTCATAATGAGATTGATAGTTTTCTGGTAAATAGGGAAGTCATGAGGAGGCCATAGATGACTGAAGAGACCAACCTGAGATCCATATATTTGATTGCAAACTTAGCAGATAGTTCCAGGAGGAAGAAGGAGATCCTCATGATGTCAGGCCACAACTGTTTCTCTTTGTCTGTCTTATCTATCTGCCTCCACAGTGAGGCAAGTTTGCTTGATATGATTAATGTCTTTTGGTACATCACAGTGCCATTAGGATGATTCACTACTTAAATTGCCCAGGTATTGAAGTTAATATTTTATTTTTCAGATTAGTCTTCAAGGTGTTCTTGAATCTCTTTTTCTGCCCACTTTTAGAGCAGAGGCCATTGGTAAACTGGGAGTAATGGAGCTGTTTTGAGAGCTGGTTGTCAGGCATTCTTATGACATGTATCATCCAACAGAGCTGGTTTTGTATAAACAGGGCTTCAATGCTGGTGGTGTTTGCTTGAGCCAGAATGCTGGTGTTCGTTCTGTTGTCTTTCCCACAGATATAGAGGATTTTCCCCCAAAATCACTGATGGTTATGTTTCAAACCTTTCAGATGTTCCGATATGTTGTCCAAGTTTCACACCAATCCAGCAGGGTAGGGATGACAACAGCCTGGTAGATGGGAAGTTTGGTTTGGGTCCTGGTAACGTGATCATAGAAAATACAGTATCAGAGACAGCCGAAGGCAACACTGGCAGATTTTATCTTGTGGTGATTATTGTCTTCTATGTTTACTTTTTGGGAAAGGTGGCTACCTTCTTGAAGGATTGCCCTATTATTGTAATATGTAGAAGACCAGCTGGTTAGTTTGGGATGAATTGGTAAAGTATCTAGGATTTTGTGAAGTTGACAGTGAGTCCAAGGATTTCATGTGCTTCACAGAAGCAATCAAGAGTGATTTGGAGGTCTCAATTAAGTAAACAGACACAACAGAATCGTTAATATATTGCAGATCAGTAATGGAGGTGTTGGTTATCATGGGTTTGGAATGTAACTGGATGGTGGTAAAGAGATTTGTGTCCGTGAGATAAAGGATGTGGCCTTCAGATGGAAGTCTATTGTCAACAAGACGCAAAATAGCTTTATATAGATAGAGTGTTGATTCAATCACACATTCTTACTTGATTCCAATGTTATAATGAAGGGATCTGTTTCTGTGCCATTGATTAGGGTGATTGTTGTCGTGAAGAAATATGATAATGATAACAATTTTTTGTGGGAATTCATATCTCATCAGGATCTTCCACATGGCCTCTGTTGATTGAATCAAAAGGCCTTAGTTAGGCCTGTGAAGGCAATGTAACGATCTCAGTGTTGCTCACAGCACTTTTCCTGCAGGTGTCTAGCAAAAAAAATCATATCTGTTATATCCCTGAGTGTTCTGAAACCACATTGGCTAAAATCTCCTTAGTGAGGAAAGTGAGTCTGTTGAGAACAGAGTCACTTATGGGTGAGGATCTTCCCAGTTATAGACAAAGTGCAATACCACTAATTGCTGGAATGACATCTATCTCTTTTTTTGCGTATTGTTATGACTCTGACATCTCTCGAGTCACTGGGAATCTGATCATGTTCTCAGATTTTCATAATAATTGTGTGTAGTTGATGAGAGAGCTTTTTACACCTTTCTTATATATTTCAGCTGGTATTCCATCAGGACTATGTGCCTCTTGATAAATTGGTGGATCTGCAAGGTAAACCTTAATGGGGTGTTGTGAAATAGCTTTGAAGGTATTGTCTTTGATATTTAGAATCTCAGTTCAGGCATTCTTGAACATACTCCTTCTCTCGTATGTTGATGGTGGAGCTGTCTTTAAGGAGTGCTATTCCATCCTTGTACCTCAAAGGGACGGCTTCTTCTATGCTTGGCCCAATATATAGCTTTGGCTGCCTTGAAGAGACTACACATGCTGTGGTTGTCAGCAAACTTTTGAATCTCTTTTGTTTTTTCCTCCCACCACTTGTTCTTTCACTCTTGAATTTTCCTCTGGGTCTCAGCTTTAATGCAAGAGTAAGTGTCAGCTTCTGTTTGGAGTTAATCTCTAGGATTCTTCATAAAGAAACAATAGGCCTGGTTCAAGAAGAATGCTAGGGAAATACAAGCTGTGACTGACAGAAAAAGGATAGGCTTCAAAGTTTTGGCAGAATTAAATTTCTGAGTACTACCGGGTTAATGAGCCAGCAAAATCTGCTTAACACTGCTAGTAGAATTAGGAAAAAGTTACAGCTTTTTCTCAAACAAATACTATTAGAAAATACATTAGAAAAAAATGACGGAAAGGGTTGGGAGACTAGAAGTTTAAAATCTACTACCCTGTGGCCTTTTTCCTTCAAATACAGTTCTCCAAACATTTGAGGTTGGTTTCTACAGGTACGAGGCATCAGGATAAGGCAAAGATGGGCACATTTAGTTAGCCTAGTCTCTTGCTGATAGTTACTGGCAATTTACATCCATAAAGCACATTTTCCCATATATTAATATCTGCTCAAGGAAATCATAGAATGAAAAATCAAAGAATAAAGTGTATAGGGATAAGATATGTAACACCCTATCTCATTATAGGGAATATTTATATAAAGAGCCCACAGCCAAAGTTTCTTACTTTTGAGCATGGATTTCCTTACAAAATGTTGGAAAAATTATTTGTAGTTGCATGTGTTCTGGGACAAACAAGATAATTGAATTATGCTGATATTGGGATTTTCATACCTTTATGCATAATATGATCCCAATCTTATTCAACATTATCAGAAGAGTTATAATGGATTATACTGTCTGTCAGTTTTGCAGCACTTTATGACACCCTAATTGTATAACGAGATACCAAAATGGTCAGGAATTGCCTCCTTAGCAGGGGCATCCCTGGTGGATGTAGAGATACTGTACATAAAGGATCTGGCTTTGCCAGATCTGCTCCCATCTTCTAATGTAAAAATAGGATCAGAAGAAAGTTGGCAGCATGGCCCATATCCTAGGGTCTACAGAGGAGAATGGGAAGCAGACCATATTTACACTGGGAGGCAGGCAGGAGCCCTTACAGCCTTGAAATTGAGGGAATACCGAAATGGTTTAAAAGCTATTGATACAATCAAGTGCAGCAGCAGAGTAACAGAAAACCAGGTACAGTATATTTGTCCTTAAACACCTGAGTTATTAAACATAAATAAAAAAGAATATTTAGAGTTGAACTCTCCCTGCCCCAGCCAGGAGCAGCCCCACTCAGGGGGATAGTCACACCTTTATGCTGCCATGTTGTCATAAAGGGGTTTGGAGATAACAGATAATGTTGCAGATAATGGCCACAAATGGGTGTAAAATTTGTGCTGAAAGAAAAGCCTTTTTCTCTGCACAAAAAGAGAGCCTACATCCATCCAGTTGATTTATTGCAGAAGAGAACTGGATCTATCATAAGAAAGATTGATTCCTATGAGGAAGATCTCCCCCCTCCCAATCTAACTTGAGCATCTGTCCACTGCTCTCATGGGTGGAGGACACCCTACATCCCAGAATCCTTTGCTCCCTCCTTCTATCCCTCCCTGCAACAATGAGGGATGGAGGGACAGCACTGGCTTAGGGGCAGTCTGTCAGGCAGCCCTGTGGGGACTCTAAGGGAAAATTCCCCTCTTCCTGTCAACCAGCTGATCTTTTTTGTGGGGTGGAAGGATGCATTTTCCAGCTGCCTGGCTATTTCTCTAGCTATACATGAATGCCTACCCATGACCAATGTTAGCCCAGATTAGGATTGTGTCATGTGAAAACATATGGCTGAAACAGTTCAGAAGATTCCAGCCTCAAGGAAGTCAAATCCGAACCCAAAGTCAGGGTCCTAATTTTGCACAAGCAAAATAATATCCACCAAACCCAAAATCTGGATAAAAGGTTTTGAGATCAAATGTTGTGGATTGTGTCTATATTGGATGATCTGCAAGGGAGCATCTTCAAGAAGATTTTCAATAAGTGACATATCACCAAAGGGTCAGGTATCATGTGATTCTTCCACTGAGATATCTGTCAAGTCATGTATCCTGTCACAGTGCAGTAAGGTTTGCAACGTTCTGTGGCATTTGGCACAGATATGCATGGCAGTAAGGTAAAAGACATGTCACAAACCAGCTTTTCAGCTTTAACATGGTATTTCTCATAAAGAGCTGTGGTTGTTTAATTTTTCATAAACAATTTTCATTCTTTTATGTTGTTGTTGCACATGTTGGGTTCAAGGCAGAGAGGAGGAAATTGTTCCTATTTATCCTGCAAGTCTGAAATTGCAGAATAAGTTGTCATAGAGATTATAAACAACTTGACCATGATGCTCATTTACACTAAAGCCCTTTCCCATTGCCTGAGCAAAGCTGGCTCACTCTAGATATAAATCACCACTTGAAGTGTAAATGAGAATTGGGCCCCATCTATTTGAGATTTTTCCTGGTAAAGGAATCTTCTTTTGAAATAGTGTTGTGATGATCTAAGAGAAATGGTTGCAATTTCCTTTAAAGAACACAAAATATCACAAGTAGAATCATATCGGAACTAGATCATGTAGGCACTGTTTCAAACTCACGCAGAGCCCTTGAATAGTGATATTTTCAGTGGGAAACATAGGTGATTAAATGTGTGTTAAAATGTGCCTAGATACTGGGGAGATTGGTGCACAAGAAATAGATGAATTAAGATTAGATAGAAACGTTCAGCTATGTCTCAAGTGGCGTTGGATGTAAGGGAGAGCCACATGTCAGCGATGCCACCTAAAGGCTGAAAAAACATTGTTCTTGTCTTAGTGTTAAAACAATGACAGCAAAGAAGAATTGTGCACAGTTGGGTACAGTGGTTGCACTCCCCAGCAAGCCACATTAAGTCCGAACCAGTAAATGGCTAGGCATGCTTTACCTCAGAGTAGAAAGCCCCTTCCCTGCCCACTCCATATTTACTGACAGTAAATAAAAAAAAAGGTTCTTTGCCTGAGCAGAGGCTGGGTGAGAGAGGCATTGCCTTACATGTATTGCTCAGTGGACTAAAGCCCTAGATCTGTGTTACATTTGTCATGTTATATATGCTGTTTTAAGACCATGGAAAGCAGGTAACCACATGTCCCTGCTGTAGGCTGAACTAAGAAAATGGCTGATATGACACAAAAATGGTGGATCCACTACAATGAAGTTGCTGCTTCAAACAGAACATCTTTGTTACGAGAAATTTTTCCATGACATGTTGAATGTCCATATAGATCTCTCCAGGGCTCTCCAGCCTGCAGTATCCCACAGTGGGGGATGAGGGAAGGGAGCGAGCAAAGGAGAGTGGATGGCTTTGTGATAGCCCACCCAGCCAATGAGTTATCAGGGAGCCCTGCAGAGACTGATTTGCAGGCAACCCCATCAGCTGTTGCTTGCCAGTCAGCAATGACTGATGGGTCTCTAGCAGCAGCAAAAGCTGTTTGGATGGTCTCTGTGGCCTAATCAGCCCTTGCCCCAGTGAGTGGTTTGATGGTAGCCCTATCTCTGGTGCTGGTGGTAATGGTGATAACTGCAGAGGCTGCCTAAGCAACTAGTGCCATGATCCAGTCATATTCCAGTCAGTGGGCTTTGCCCATGTGTACACCCTTATAATAATTTGTTTTTGTAACACTACAGATTTGTAGCGCTACAAAACCAGCATGTGTGTCAGGCCTAAGGAAGTGCTTAACTACATATTTTCTTGTTAGTCTTAGGTCCTACTATTAGCCAGGAGTTATTTGATGACTGAATAAATATACTCTTGTGAATTTAAGATTGGGATTCCCTGGGCCATCTACCCATTCATGGTCCTGTTCAACATCCATGCACTGAGAGCTTTACCTATTGTCCTGCTGCCTTGGGCTTTCTCTGGGCTGCTGCCCACTTAGGACCCTCTTCACCGTTGTGTGCACCGAAGGCTTAGCCTTTTGAGCTGGAGTCACGGGCTGCCTTGTGTGGTGCTGCGGTCCCTGCCTTCTCTCCAATTTTCAGTTTGGGCATCCGGTCTCCAAACCTGTAATGAGGACTAAGTTCTCATTACTGCAAATGCATCCTGGAGCAGATCAGCTGATGGTGTAAAGCAGGAAAGTACAGTCCCTGCTGTGAATATGTAGCTTTGCTATATCAGAAAATAGTTTTTGGGGGCTGCAGAAAATCTGAAGACATTTTAGCTAAAATGAGTGAAAAAGAAAAGAGGATATTTAGCCTATAATTTTAGAAACTGTATTCAATAACTGATCCTTTCTTTTCCTAGGAAAAAGCATCATTTTGTTTGGCTAGTTCTTCAAAGATGACAAGAGTTTCAGAAATGAACTGCTGAAAATGCTAAATCCCAATGAATTATGAATGTACCAAGAAATCTTTAAACCTCTTTACTTTGATAAATCTAGACAGAACATTTATTTTGTGTCTCTACTCCTTCGCTATATAAGCTAGAAGTCTGTCAAGTGCAGTTAAAACTTTACCAGATTTTTAGCTAAAGTACCCTCAGGAGCGTAAAAAAACTTGTGATAAATACACTCTCTCTTAGCTTTGCATTTATATACATTAAATACATTTTTTTTTAGAATTTTTTTCTGAAAGATTAACAATATTAAATGATTAATAGAATCCAAAGTGCACAGTCTGTGTGGTTCTCATGCTTTTGCAAGGTGGTCATTTCCATATGTAACCTTTCTGCATTACCAAGATTTTACACACTTTTAACATGCATTTATATTACTGTACATGATGCAAAGCAGTGAGACTTAAGTCTTGGCTGTAACTTTCAAAAATCACAAATATCATATTTTATTGGTGTAGCCTGGGTGTACTTGGGTATGTACTCCCTTCTCCAATTGAAGGGGATCATTAGCAGGGCAGGTGTGCTGTAGGTGGAAACTGCAGGCTGAGCACAGTTTCCCTCCATTCCCTATAGAGCCAAGCCAGGACAATCTGAAATGTAACTATATACAAATTTATTACTATAATGACCCATATATATATTATCATGTTACTTACCTGTATAGTTATTATACTATATTATTATATTATATATATATATATACGCACGCATGCATGCATGCATGCATGCACACGCGCGTGACAACATAAACTCTGGATAATATCTACACAAACCTATACCTCCACTCAGGATACAGGTAAGTAACATGATAATATCCCAACCAGGGTTTCAATAAGGGCCATGCAACTTTAAACTCTATTAAAGTTTCACTTACAAATATAACTTACAAGTTCACAAAATATAAGGCGCTATCTCACAAAATATCAGGCACAGGAATATCAAATTCAAACCACTCTTTAAGGGACACCAAGGCCCCATCTGTCTTGGAACCTGACTGCACTCCAGTGACAGGGTGGAGAAAATCCCCAGTGCTCCTCAGGCCTGCCTCACCCCAGTCAGAATACCCCCCCTGGGAAAACTAAAAAAAAAAATCCCGGGGGGCCCCTCCCTTCAGGGGTCTTCTCTCTAAAGGTTAGTATTGCAGGAGTGGGGGGAGATCCCTCCTCCCCTGTGGGAATCCCCTGTAATTCATGGCTCCAGGGTTGGAGCAAGGCAGTGCCTTCTCTGACTGAGGTTCACTGCCCTTCTGGGCTCCCTGGACTGTCTGCCCATTCATGGCTCTGTGTACCATCATGTGCACCGAGAGCTCTACCTATTGCCTAGCTGCGTTGGGCTTTCTCTGGGCTGCTGCCCTCTTAGGGCCGTGTGCACCATCATGTGCACCGAGGGCTGAGCCTTTTGCTCAGGGTTGGAAAGCTAGGCCACCTTGTGCGGTGTTGTGGTCCCTGTCTGCTCCCAGATCCTCCATGCGGTGCCGCCTACACCAAGTTCCTGGCCTCATACTGGGGTGGAAGACCCAAGCTGCTTCATGCAGCTCCCAGGGTCTGGGTTTGCTCCTGGACCCTCTATGCAGCACTGTCTGCACCGGGTTTTGTGGCCTCATGCCAGGGGTTGGAGACCCGAGCCACCCGATCGACTCCCAGGGTCTTTCTCCATGCATCACTTGTACATTGAAAAGCCTGGCTGCTTGCCAGTGGTTATAGACCCGAGCTGCCTCATGCAGCTCCCAGGGTCTTTTGCTCTGTGCACGGAGCTGTGCATCGTTTGCTGCACTCCTCAGCGGTAGGGTTGTGGATGCAGCCGCTTGCTGCTCCTGTCCAGCAAGAGGGGTTTTGGGGCTCTTCAGGCCAATGGCTCCACCCCACTGGCCAGCTCTCACCAGCTCTTCTTGCCCCATCCTCTTCTCTGTCCCTTGATGCAGCCGCCCATGTTCTGAGCACGCCGCTTTTTTATTCCCACTGGTGGCTCCTTCCCCATATTGCAAATGGACCAATGAGGTGGAGTGCTGTCTTCAACCAGGTCCCAGGTCTTCATCTCGCCCTGGGTAGGGGCGGGGCAAGCCCTTCCCCAGCAGTTACCCAATTGGTGGGAATGCTCCACCAATCACGATGAAGCTTCTCTGAGTCCTGAGTACCAGGCTGTTACCAGCAAGATCGCCACATTGGAATATTTTAAAACATCTCTATTTGTAGTATTAACAGATAAATAAATAAAAGGGAACATGCTTACTGTTTTCAGCTGTTGTTTGGGATCTTTTTAAACCATACTTACAACCTGGAAGGCAGCACAATTTGGCACAACACAAAGTGGCTGATGCATAGTAAGTCTTATTTGGAAAGATTGTTGTGTAATTCAAACTTATGTCCATTCATAATAAAGATAGTTTAATACATCTGAGTTTTTACAGGGCTGTACACCTGCATAACACAAAACATTTTAATAATTTGTCTTTATGAATTTTCTTGAAGGAGATAAATAGATAGTACTCATTTTATGGAATGGAGAAAGAAACAAAAGCCTTGGTTCAACAAAGTGCTTAAGCACATGCCTGAATATATGCACATATGTAGTCCCATCAACATCCATTAGACTGTTCATGTGTTTAAATTCCTGGTCAAATGCATTTTAATGTTGCAGCCCAAATATTTTAATTTGCGTTTCTCAATGCCACAAACCTACATGACCTAAAAATTTGTATGCCCCACATTAGATGTCTTTGAGATAGGTGTAAAGCACATTTATCAATCTGATCTTAGGTGTGTCATGTTGGAAATGAATAAACATCAGCCCTCAAGACTGCTAGACAGTTTAAAGATGTTGCACGTAAAAACTTGCCCAAAACCATAGAGCCAAGCAAGCACTCCTGGTTCTTAGCTGAGATTTTATCTGCTAGATGATTTTTTGATCTTCTTTCCCATTTGCTTTATCAAGCTCAAATCAACTGATGGTGTATACTGGAGTAAATGCCACTGAAGTATATTGATACCTTCTCTCACTATAGAGTTTCCTGTGGTTACTTCTGCTGACACAAAAGCTTAGCTTGCCTCTCAGCTCATGAGGCATTTATTATCTTAGATGTTTCTTTACAATTCTGTTGCTTTCCTGTCAGCGTTAACTTCATTCTCATGCTAGGAGGTTAGAGTAGGAACTTAACTCCCCATCTCTTTTTCCCCTATCTCAATCAGAACAGCATTTTAAATAAATATACCCATTCAGGTTTAATAAATAATATATGGCCTACTATTGAAATATGATACCCAGCATCTTCTGGGTTCTTTTTGGTGACACCTAGCTTTTCAGTTTGTGACATTGAGAAAGGCATATTAATATCTTCGTGCCACAATGTAAAAGTTGTAGCATGCCTTTAATTAATTCATCTTTATAATACCATTTGAATTAAAGAGTATTAAAAAAAATAATTAACAGAGGTGTTGTGTACCTTAATATTTAGAAGTGGTTTAAAACCCTTGGCAAAATGTTTAAATAATACAAGATATTAACATAATTAGCAAACTCCAACTATATAAGTGTGTGTGTGCATGTGTGTGTGTAATATACATAATTATATACTGTTTTAACATATTTCATACAAAATACAGTTTTCCAAATTAATGTGATACATTAAATATAACACTAAGTCCTCATGAAATTCATTAGTTTAAAATAGTTATATGAACTGGGAAAATATCAGTAAAACATACACATACCAACACACCTAGTAGTTTATAATGAGAACATTTCAAATTCAATATATTCTCTCAGATAGTCTTGTAAGTACTTTCAAGGTTGTAAAATAGCATAATAATATTAGCATCAAACTAGTTTGGCTTCATTTTCCTGGCAAGTTTTCCTGATACTAGTGATGTTTAGATCATGTTAGAATTTCCTGTTTCAATATTAATAATAAATGTAAGTGGTTCATTTCACAACACTGAAATTTATTTGTTAATATAAAACTAAGGCTCTGGTGAAATAAGATACTGCCGTAGAAGATTTAGGTAAGCAGAAGTTTACTCACAAAAAGCAAATATGGACAGGGTAAAATTCTATTAGCATGCTGAAGGACTTGTTTATAATCTGTGAGTAGAATAAGAGTGATTTGCCATTGCAGTAAATTTAAGTTACTTGGCAGAATTTGATTTCAATGAATAAAAATCAGTATTTGTTGACTCTATAGTCACCACAAAAAGCTATGGAAAAATGAAAATCTAATTCAGGTTTCAGCATAGTTAAATTACTTCATTTGGGATCTGATCCCAGTCTTATGCAAGTCAATGGAAAGACACATTTGGATTTCAGCAGAATTTCAAATAGGTCTATTGTTGTCAACCATGGTTTTTTTTCTTATTTTAGAGGGTCTAACAGCTTAGTTGACAGCATATAGAGATGTAAATCAGTAGAAATGTACAGCATGGTGGTGGTTTTCATATGAAGCACTTCTGAGCTCTCCTGTGTTCCAGGTACTACTAAAGGTAATATGTTAAAAATGTGTTGTCTAAAAAAAAAATCAATATAGGAAACCAGCATAAATTTCAGTAGATTTTGTGTATGTGTCTTTGACATAGGAGGAGAGATTGGAGGCATAAGGAGCAACTACATTATTCCCTGTTTCTATTGTTTTGATTATCTAATTATTATTTGATTAGTATTCTGTTCTTTTTATTATTGCCAAACTTTTTACTTAGCATAAATTGAATTTGTGATGGCTTAGAAATATATTCCATTTGTTGTGACCCAAATGAAAGTGTAACTATTCTCTACCTGAGCATAAGTATTTGGTTCACATTGGGCAGCATCTACACATGCATTAGTGTGCTGTTGCTATGATGCATTAAGTTTAGTACTTCTAATATGAGGTACTATATATATGCAAAGAAGTCAGCTCTAATGCACAGTAGCAATGGTGTATGGTCTTTTTCTGGCACTTAATATACAGTAGACTAATTCTACTGCACCTTAGTATAGTTTTTGCTGTGATGCACTAATGCGCAGCAGAATTAGTCTGCTGCACGTTAAGCATCTCATGTAGATGTATCTAGTAAGAGAGAGAAAGAGGAAAAGAATTTGGCCATTGCCTAAGAAAGAACTTGAGAAATGTGGCTGCATTTCCTGAATCAAAGGTAAATGTCTGTCCACTTCTGTTTCAATTTAATCTCTGCAGTTTAAATTAACCTGCAAAGACTGAATCAATTCAGCCTTGCGCTTTTGGACTCTCTGTACTTAGCCTTAGAGTTTGATGAGATCTAATGTTGCACAAACAAGATATTCATATCATATTCATCTGAGTAAGAGGAGGCAGAGAGGTGACTTGATAGCCACCTACAAGTATGTCAGGGAGATCTGAGGTAGCACCAAGATCTGAGGTAGCAACTCTTTAGCACCCTTTAGCAGGACAAGGACCAATGGATACAAACCAACAGAGGGAAGATTTAGACTGGACATAAGGAAGAACTTCTTCTCCTTAAGGGTAACTAGAACCTGGAACACACTTCAGGAGGAGGCTGGATAAGTTTGAGCTCATTAACCTCCTGCCTTTGGCAGGGGACCAGACTTGATGATCTTCCAGGTCCCTTCTAGTCCATTGATTCTGAGTCTAGGACTATTTTCCACTCATAATTCTTTTTAAGAAAGGGACAGAATTGACAGAGGAAAATATGCATTATATTCCATTTAGATTATTTCTCTTTTATTCCACACCATCTGCATGTGCAGTCCAACATGGTCACAGTTAATGCTAGGCATCATTATGCTTCCCCCCAATAGGCTTTGAGACATTTTAGTCAGGTTTCTTATCTTCAGATTATAATTCAGAGTTGCTTTTCAGATGCCAAGACAGCATTTTTCTGTCTTGATTCTTTCTTAAATGTTTTGACATTTGATCCAAAGTTTACTAAGTCTATCAGACTATTTTTTGTTAAAATCTTTTTTAAGGGAAGTTTGAGTTTTTGAATCAAGGAATATTTTTTATGTAAGGTGCCCACTTTTTCTAATAAATTGTTAACATTATGAAACAGAAAACGTTTTTCTGAAATAGAAAAAGTATTTGTTTGTTTTATAAATTTAAATAAATTGATATTTTCCCCTAAAAATTTCTATGAAAACACTATTTAAATTGAAATTTTCAGTGTTTATATGGCAGAAGAAATTTCCAGCCAGACCTAGGTACACTAAGTATTCAACAGCATAGGAGTCTAATAGACATCATAATTTCAAGGGTCATAAGTAAGTTTTTAGAAGGATAACAGAACTGAAAGATATTTAGAAGCATGGAGGATTTAAACATGAAGTACCTATTACTGAATATGAAGGATGACTGATTAATGCAATGCTGAAGAACCTGTCAATCTTGAAAGCAATGTAGAGTGACTGTGAAGGAGGTAGGGATATGGAGAGACAGCATATCATGTCATATCTGGAAAAATTTTAGCCTAATCAGCAATTAGGGCTACCATTGTGTGGATCACACACCAACTAGTGATTGGTATCAGGTAACTCCCAAGAAGCAAGCCAATATATCCCTAGTAATTAACCCAGAAATCTTCATACACTGTATACAATATGTAAGTAGTAGGCAAACCATCGATCCTCTGGTTCATGGTATATGTGTAAGAGGTCTAGCCAAGTGCCTCATGAATTTACTTGAACAGAGTTCTGAGACCATCACACTAAGACCTTTAATGTATATGCCTATACAAGAGTATGGAGGAGTGGAGGCTGCCTAAGACATACTACCCACCCTTTAGACCAAGGATAGGACCCCTGGCATACATCCCAATTAGTGGAACCCAGGAGGTGCGCCAAGGAAAATGTTAATTTTTTTTTTTTAAGTTGCTGCTCCAGGCTCTCCAGAGCAGCCAAAGCTCCCAGTGCCACGGCAGGTACTGTGGGCAGAGTCAGAACACAGGAAGTGACACTGCCTGCATTTGGCTGACCCCACCCCCATGTCCTTGGTGGTGCGCAGGGGAACAGCAAAATCAGAGGAGCTGCTGTGTACCCCACTCCTGTGGATTTTGCAGGTTCCCCCGCGTTCCCCACCCCCAACCCTCCTGACTGCTCACTCCTGATCAGTCAGGGACAAAAAACATGGTTTTAAATATAATACAGTTTTAGCCTCCTGGTAGGTCAGCAACACACAGCAGGGCTGCCAGGGCGCCTCTGCCAATCAGTGGTGAGTGGCAAAAATAGCGCCATATTTAAAACTTTTTTCTGTCTTCTTTTTCTTTCTTCTCTTTTTCTCTCTTCTTTTTCTTCTGTTCTCTCTCTCCTCTTTTCCTCTTTTTTCTCTCTCTTCCCTTTTTTTGTCTTTTCTCGTCTCTTTTCTTTTCTTTTTTCTTTCTTTCCCTCTTTCTCTTTTTTCATCTTCCTTTCTTTCCCTCTCTTTTGTCTTTTCATCTTCTTTCCCCTCTTTTTCTCTCTCCCTCCCCTCTGTTTCTCTTTTTTCTCTCCTCACAACATGCTTAACAAAAAAAGAATACACAACACAGGTAGTATATGAAGTTTTATTTATTGTCACCAGGTTAAGAATTTTTCAAAAACCTGGTATTTACCCTTAGAAAAACAAAATTTATGCTTATTAACTATATTAATATGCAGTGTGTCCTGCTATGTACCCCCCTCCCCCCCCCCCCCCCCGGCCCCAGTTTTGTTTTTCTGGTATGCCAAGACTCTGGCACCTTACAAGACATTGTGTTTTTTTTTCAGCACTCCAGCCAAAAGCATTGCCTACTCCTGCTATAGACCTGTGAGACAGAATGCAAAGGCCAGACCGAATCCAGATATTCAGTGTCTCAATGGCTGTAGCTTCTGCCAGAGAGCAACAGATAAGAATTGCTGCTGACTGCCTAATACCTCAGCAAGGGTGAATTTCTGTCAAGGTGATGATCCCTTAGCCTTTCTGCAGGCAAACAGTACCCACAAGGCAGTGGGGCCTAGGGTTTTGAGACCCTATATTTGCTTTATTCTGGAGGTTGCAACATTGTGCTATTTTATAAGAGCCACCCCACCATGAATAGCCCTGCTATTTTGCCACCAGGCCCTCCAGTCAGATGCAGTTTATAGTCATACCCAGGACCATATGTAGGGACCGATCTCTAAAACTGGAATTTAAAAATGCATTTGGGGGATGTTTGAGGGCTTTCCCATAACAGTTTCATTAGGTATAAAGTCTTTAACCCATTTTCTCATTTGTACTTGAAGAGCTAGGCTTTTGGTGCCTCTTTGAAATACTTCTCTCTCTCAATTCAGAATAGCCTTTTAGGCATTTTTATATTGTTTTAATTATATTCTGGAGTAATCAGTCTGCAGTGGAGTGATGTTTTTCTAAGGAAGACCAAGGAATTATATAAATATGTTGATCAGGTGTTTCATTTGATTATATTATAGGACATCACACACACTTATGAGCGGTACCTTCTATTCCTAAGGGGCTAAGAAGCAACCATCAGACAGGCTTTTGATAGCTTAGTCAATGGAAGAAAAATATTATCTGTAAATACGCTACCAAATTCACAGTTCACTGAAAGTGATGGATAGATGAGAGACTGTATAAAATTATTTAAATTACGCAACATTGCAGGAATTGATAGCATTTTATCTTATGTACACAAATGCATGCAAGATTTCTTTCCTGAAAACCATCCAAGAACTTACCTTGAACAATAATATATCATGTACATAGATGTGGAAAGATAGCATTGCCTAATTGATACAACAGGTAGGAATAGCTTGTTTTCTTTCTTTTTTTCCCCTTTGTGTGTGTGTATGATTATCTTACAATACTTTTTATTATTTCCATCTTTTAAATGCAATTGTCATGAAATTATATTCACCTAAATTTTTATGGCTTTTACATAGAATACACAGCTTATTACTGCTTTTATATTTTAGTTTCATGAATGTAGAAGGTTTTTCTTTCTTTCTGTTTTTTCCTCCTCCCTAGAAGAAGAGAGAAGCTGAAAGTATTGTGAAATTGACTTGAAAGTTAAAGTCTTTGAAATGACTGGTTCTGTCATTGACAAATCTTTTTTTCACTCTGATGCATTTCATGGTAATTTAGAACAAGTTTCAGAAATTTTACAATAATAAATACAGCTCTGCTAAAAGCATACATTATACAAGCAATAATTTAAAACTGCTCATGACATCAATTATATTTTGTCATAGTGAAATATATAACACATTAGACTTCATCAGCACAATGAAGAGATATATTCCAGAATCATAAAGGTGGAAATCAGAATGGTTTTTTCTCTGCCTAATGGCTTTAATTGCAGGATACAATAGAACAGGTTGCTCCTTTATTTAAAATTTCATTTTATCAACTGTCTATAACCTGTCATACCATGCCCAGTGCATGACGGTTATATTGTCCCATTCAGTTCCACCTCAACAGATTTGTGACAATATAGTGTCTGATTGTTTTTCCTCTTACCCCCAAAATGTGTAACTTCTGCATACTGCAGCTTTAGTGAATTGCTGTCTAAAATCCACTAGGAACAGGGATTATCTATCTATCTATCTATCTATCTATCTATCTATCTATCTATCTATCTGTAGCTATGCACTTATAACTTTTGTTTTTAATATTTTTAATAAAGGTCTAAAATTGAAAAAGTCTGTCTCTATCCATGGTCTATAATTTACAGACATTAATTACTGTTTAGAAGGACCACCAAATATATATAAGAATTATCCAAATATAAGGGTTATAGTAATACACTGAGTATTATACTCAGCGTAGAATATGTTATTTAGTAAATGTATCTTTGTGTATGAATTTTGAAAATACCTGTGCAGAGCTGAACCTTATGCATACACCTGTGGAGTATTCACTGTCCGTGCAGCCTCAACTTGATGATACAACATTATTGTACAGTAGTGGATCCAGGAACAGGGCAGTGTTGAGGGGAGGGAAGGGGGATCCTCCCACTTTGCTTTTGCTGTGCATGTATTGTATAGTAATCTCTGAGCTCACATTCTGGTCAGTAATGGCTGCTGCTGGTACTCTGTGGGCATGTCCACCTGTGCATATTAATGTGAATCAATAAACTCTGGAGCTTATTGCTCTGGGCATGCCATTTTCACATGCACCTGGGACCACAGCACATTGAGCTGGGTGGGAGCAGTCCTGGCTTGCGGGGGCCTGTGGGCATCAGCCTCCCAGCCTGGGCTGCTGTCCCCCACTCAACATGCTGTGGAGAGGGGCTGGCTAGGGCACAAGGGTGCTTCAGTGCAGGGCTAGCCAGCAGACAGCCCCCGCATTGAAGCACTCACATGCCCCAGCCAGCTGGGGCAGCATGTACAGGTGTGCTGTTGTGGAGTTTTTTACACTTTCACAAGCTAGTACTTGTATCCTTATCAGCTGATCAAGGCAGGTGTGGTCAAAGCCCCTGCTTTCATGAAGATTTGGAGCACAAGAAGTGAATCCTACTACTGTTTGCCCTTCCCTTTCCTCCCTTCTCACTGCTGAATTCATCAGCAAAGGATGGAAGACAAGCAGTAGCAGCAGCATTTCCTCCCTCATTTCCAGAGCCATGTGAAAGCAGATGTTATGGGAAAACTTCACACCGCTTGGGTGCAAACCAACCTCTGAATCTGCCCCTGTTGTACAGTATGCGTGATGCGTATGTGCAGTATGTGTGTGTAATATTTTATGCATGTGTATGCATAAAACATATAATTTATTTCAATACCTTGTTCGAATATACCATATAGTGGGGCTTATAACAGAGAAGCACAGAGAGGCAGTTTCTTTTTCAACATATATGTGCAAATTAGCAACTATAGTTGGGTGACTGCTCTGTAGGGTCAAGAGTTAGGTAGGTGCTACTGGATAATTAAGAAAACCCAGAACTTTGAGTCATATAGCAGCTAAAATTTCATTTTTAAATCACTAAGAAGTATAAACCTCCTTTATTTGTAGAGGCAGGATAGGCTAAGACTTGAACAAAGACATTTTTGAGCATATTATCACAAGTCATTATAAAAAAGAATGTTTGGGTCATGGCAAAATCATACTTTTCCCCAATCCATGGCTGCTTAGCTACTCTAGAGACATTGTGGCTTGGATGTGGAATGTGTTTCAAAGTCATCATGCCTTCAGACACTGACTGTAGGTAGTGCACTTCCTCATTTTTTCCATCTCTGCTGTTGCTATTATAATGCATAATTGAGCCCCAGGAGAACATAGTTACAAGCACCAAAAATGTCGAAGCTGAGGCATGCTGAACATTCATTGTGGCACAGAAATTTCATATGCCAGTTTAATATGTCACTTTGGTTTTCTCAAAGTACTAAGCTCTCAAAAGCCACTTCAGTATTTTCCATCAAAGTAGTGTTTTAGCCATCTTTGAATTGTGTTCAATGTAGTGGTGGAAGAAAAGAAAGGAGAAAGGAAATATAGACATTTAAACAAATACATAAACATAATTACTTTTTCTGAGGAAAAGTTAGCTCAATAGAAATAGAAGTGATTGGTATATAAATACATATATACTTCTAAGCAGCAAATTTCATTGAAAGGCATTAAAAGGCCTTTCTTGAGAAACCCTTCCTTATATACACACGCATACATACACTGATTAATACAACATATAACAGGGACTATGACATTGATAACTCAACAGTACCCATAAGGCAAGTATGATATTGTGGTGTATCCATTCGAGAAGGTAGCAATCAGCTCCTCCAAGCACCTTTGGTTCTCAAAGATAAAAATACTCTTAGTACACTTGCATTAAAAGTGGTGCTGTGCTTAGGAAGAAAACAGCCCACAGAGTATAATGATGTAATATATGATATAATAAAAGAATGAAAAATAATGTTCAACAGAGGAAGAAAAAATAAGTTCCAAAGGGGGTTACATGATGGGTATAAAAAAGACAATAAACTCCTTGGCCATGTAATTATGAGCAAGTAAACAAAGTCAGCGGCCTAAATGTGTTAGCTGTAATTATGTCTCGCTTACAGGACATATATATTGGGCCTCTAATAAGGTTACAGTGAGAGGTGAAGAGATGCTTGGAGGCCAGTTACCCATAGGACAGAGCGGTATATGATAGCATGATGTAAGAATATAAAATCTAAACAAATGTCAGTTAGAAGAAATGCAATCAGCTCAGCAGGCACACAAACAGGACTATTATACAAGACGGTAGGCTGGAGAGGTTCATGTGTTTGATCCTTTTCAGAGAATGGGCAGCTTGTAGAATTGTAAATAAAATCAATGGGAAGCTTAGGGATTCTGAATTAAAACTTTGGTTCCCACTGAAATGAATAGTAAATAATGATTATTTCCAAAGATATGTAACTATTTTTTGAGGTCGGGAAATCTGGAACATGATCTTGCTACTTTGGAGAGAATGTGTTAATTACAGCTTCTCTCTCAGAGAGTCATAGTCAAAATATCAGAGAACCTGGAACATTAAGCTGAAGATTGTTCAAGCTCTACTACCCCTGATTAAACCTCAAATATGCTCCTAAGTATACATACAGTGTTTTTCATGAATATCCAGAGAAGGAAATAATTCCATGATCAACTGCATCATATGCTGACTAGTTCATAGGATCATAAGATGATAGGAAAGAAAGGCTGGAAGAAACCATATGAGGGTATCTAGTCCAGTTCCCTACTCAAGGCACAATTGTCCCTAAGCCAGCCCAGCTAAGTATCTGTCCAATCTGCTCTTAACAACTTCCAAGAATGGAGATTCCACAATTTCTCTAGGTATCCTGTTCCAATACTTGACCAGCCTCATAGGCAGAAAGTTCCTCCTAATTTCCAACCTACATTTCCCCTGCTGCTATATAATAGTTATACTAGAGTAAAGTTGAACTAATTCAGTGGTCAGTCAAGACCTATGTTTCTTTGAATCAGTATGATTTAGATAAGAGAGGCAAGGATTTTTATGGGCAATATCTTTTATTGGACCAACTGCATGGTTGGGAGAGACTATTGGGATAAGAATTTGATAGAAAGATAACTTATTGTTAACTCTAGTTGTAACTCTATGTTGTAGCCAGTGGCAAACATTGTTTTGGATGATATCCTTTATTGGACCAACTGCATGGTTGGGAGAGATTCACACCAACATTTAGGTACAAGAGCACCTTCTTCAGGTGCCCTGAATACCAGGGTTGGCATTGTTGCTCACCAACTTCGTTATCCTAAAATTAACAACACTACAGAGTTCTGAAAAAGGTGACCTAAAGAAGGGTTCTTCAAGAAAAACATTTTAACACCTTTCAGTGACATTTGCTGCTTAGAAGAAGACAGTGTGTATAAGTGGCATTGTAGATGATTGAGCCTAAAGAGCATTGGCAGAAGTTTATGAAGACGTTTGTACTGATGCAATGAATGTTGAAAGGTGTTTTTCAATTTCTTTGTTGTTCTGAAGGCCAGAAATGCCAATTAAGACACTAAAAGCAGCTCAGTATTTCACAGGTTCATGCCTATAATACTTTTATAGAGTTGGCATCAGCTCTTCACTTCAATAAGAAAGGAGATTTAATAAATTCATTCCATTATTTTTAGTGTTACAAAACTGTAAACTGATATCAAACATGAGATTGATAGTAGTGAAAATGAAATCCTTTATTAAGTCACAGAATGGGTATCTCATATCAGCACTGTAATATGGTGATATAAATGTGCTAGCATTTATAGAGTTATATTTTAGAAAACATGAAGAGTTCAATTTTCATGCCTTGTCTAAAATTGACCAGTGTAATCCAATAGCTAATTAGCAAATTGAGATGATATCTTTATCAGGAAGGGATGTATTTTAAAAGACATAACAATATAAGTATTAATAACACTGGGAAAGAAGGGCTGGAAGTATTGCAAGTACTTTAAGTCCTCAGTAGTTTTTAAAATCAACAGTAGTATTCACATTGCATAATGCTAAATGTATAAGTATAACTTGAGGTACAAGACAAAATGGTACATGCATAACTTGAATCAGGCAGTTTATTCTAGGTGAGACGCATCAAGACCCACGAAGCAGATCAGTTGAGGAACAGTTTCCACTTATTTGTGGCTTGAAAATAACCTTCAGCCATATGTTCTACAGAGTACCCATTTCATATACTAGCTATTTGTAGCTAAGTAGTGTATTTAAATACAAATTTAAGCTGAACTCTTGAGTTAAGATTCAACACAGCTTGCCCTTTAGGCCTTGGGCACACATTACTTTTGTAACGTTATATTCTCCCATATAGCACTACCAAAAATGAGCATCCATATATTCAGGCTATTTGTAGCACACAAAAGATGTGCATAAAAATGGTGGATCTGCCATAAAAAGTGCATGTTTCAAACAGGAACTTCTTTCTGGTGCTACCTTTTTTAGCACCACATGTAATGCCATCTTGGGGGAGGGACGCAGAGCAGCTGGCTCCCTGGAAGCCAATGAGGAGCAAAGTGGCAGATCTGTTTGTCTTGGAAGCTATCACAGAGCTTCTGCTGCTGTCTCACTTGGCTGTGGCAATAGCAACAGCTGTTTGGGCAAGACAAACAACTTGATTAGCTGTTACCATCGTAACTCTGAGATAGCCCAACCAGCTAAAGCAGTCTGGCTGCTTTAGCTGGTTGGGCTATCATGGCAGCAACAGCTGATACAGTGGGTGTGTGATCAGCTGGAGGCAGCCTTATTGCTCTGCTTTCTCACTGATGGGCTCCACTGGGGTGGGGGAAGCAAAGAAACAGCCACTTACACCTCCTGGCTAGACAGCATGCCTCTGAGGTAACTTTGTCATACTCCAGCAAGGGGTCTGTGCACATGTACACACTCCCATCGTGCTACAAATGAACATGTGTCCATGGCATTAGCTGGTAAGAGTTTTGCCCAAGTAACTGCCCCATGTGGATTGTGCCTGCAAGTTACTTTTGAGTACAAATTGTTCCCCAGCCAGGTACTGATATCAAATTGTCTAACTGGTAATAGTTATAGGTGAAAAAATGCAAGTGTAATTTTGTGGGTCCATGTTTCATCCCTAAGGAAGCTGATTTTTTTTTCTTTAAAAGATGCCTTAATTTTTTTTTCATATACATATTTGGCATGTAAGCTAATTTGTTATAAAAGAAGACCATTTTCTCAGTGAACTTGTAGTAAACAGAACTAAAGTAATACAAACAAGCATGTGAGTGCTCTGCAACTTATTTAGGTGCTTGTCTATGTTTTTGTGCTCCCAGTGTCAGATGCCTTTGCTTGAAAACATTGATGCTCTTGGTTAAGATGTTAATAGGATGCTTTCTACATTTTGCTGAACTTTCAAATCTTTCAAACAGTGTGCAGCATTATGGGCAATTTATCTAAATGTTTTTCATTTCAGTGATGTAAAAAATTAGACTCACCGGACATTTTCTGACCTTTTTTTCACTTCTCTTTACCTTATTTGTATTGTTTTACTATGGCCTGTGACACACAAAATGCACTCTACAAATTTTATGCCCACTGTCCTTGTAGCTAGTGAGAAACAATTGACATATTAATGTTAAAGAGGAACACACCAACTGTGTACAAGTATTTGAAGGGAATAAAACCCAAGGCAGGGAGAAAAATCTTTTAGAGGGCTATAAAAAGTCTGATTTAGATCGAAAGTGATGGGACAAAATTCATCAAAGGAGAATTGAGTCTGGAATATTTTGTAACACTGAGGTCTAATAGACTGTGAAATGATCGAAGGGAAATAGTGGAATCTTCATAGCTTAAGTCATTTAAAATGACACAGAGTTCTGAGTTCCAATTTGGATTTTTTCCAAACACCCAAAATGAGGAGAATTTTGGATCATGAAACATCTTAAACCTGTATCTAATAAATAATAGATTATATAGATATATTATTTAAAACAGATATATATCTATTATCTGTTTCACATCAGTCTTCACAGTCAAGGTCAACTCCCAGCCTACTGCACCTGAGAACACAATTTGGGGAGGAGGTAAGCAGCCAGCAGTGGCAAAAGAACAGGTTAGAAACTATTTAGAAAAGCTAGATGTATACAAGTCCATGGGGACAGATGAGATGTACCTGAGGGTGCTGAGGGAGTTGCACAATTTGATTGCACTGTAGCTGACCATTATCTTTGAAAACTCATGGTGATTGGAAGAGGTCCTGAATGATTGGAGAAGGGCAAATATAGTGCCTATCTTTAAGAAAAGGAAGAAGGATCCAGGGAACAACAGATCAGTCAGGCTCACTTCAGACCCTGGAAAAATCATGGAGCGGGTCCTCAATGAATTCATATCTAAGCACTTGGAGGAGGAAAAGTTGTTTAGGAACAGTCAGCATGAAGTCACCAAGGAGAAATCATGCCTGACCAGCCTGATTGCCTGGTATGATGAAATGACTGCCTCTGGATATGGGAAGAGCAGTGAACATGATATACCCTGACTTTAGCAAAGCTTTTGATATGGTCACAATGTTTTCATAACATTCTCACAAGCAAGCTAAGGAAGTGTGAGTTGGATGAATGGACTGTAAATTGGATAGAAAACTGGTTGGATTGTTGTGCTCACAGAGTAGTAATCAATGGCTCAATGTTTAGTTGGCAACTGGTATCAACTGAAGTGGCCCAGGGGTTGGTCCTACTGCTGGTTTTGCTCAATATCCTCATAGATGATCTGGAAGATGCGATGGAGTGCACCCACAGCAAGTTTCCAGATGACACCAATTTGGAGTACTAGAAATGCTGGAAAGGTAGGTCTAGGATTCAGAGAGACCTAGACAAATTGGAGGATGAGGCCAAAAGAAGTCTCATTTGGTTCAACAAGGAGACGTGCAAAACCCTGCACTTATGATGGAATAAGCCCATACACCGGTACAGGCAGCGGACTGACTGGCTACACAGTAGCTCTGCAGAAAAGATCCTAGGGGTTACAGTGGCCAATAAGATGAATATGAGCCAAAAGTGTGACCATGTTGTGAAGAAAGCTAACGGCACACTGCAATGCATTAGTAGGAGTACTGTCAGCAGATCAAGGGAAGTGTTTCTTCCTCTCTTTTTGGCACTGGTGAGGCCACACCTGGAGTACTGTGCCCAGTTTTGGGTCCCCCACTACAGAAAGGATGTGGGAAAATTGCAGAGAGTCCAGTGAAGGGCAATGAAAATGGTTAGTGGCCTGGGGCACAGTAAGATGTAGGGCAAGGTGGGAACACTTGAAGAGAGAGAGAGAGAGGCTGCAACTAGATTTAGACAGACTACAGAAGTGGGCAGATGAGAATAGGATGGGGTTCAGCGTAGACAAATGCAGGGTGCTGCACCTTAGGAGAAGGAATCCACAGCATACATACAGGCTGAGGAGTTCCCTTCTTGAAAGCACAGAGTCAGAACGGGATCTTGGAGTCATTATTGACTCCAAGATGAACATGAGCTGCCAATGCCAGACCACAGCCAGTAAGGCCAGCCATACCTTGTCATGCATCCAAAGGTGCATCTCAAGCTGGTCCAGAGAGGTGATACTCCCCGTCTATGTGACTTTGGTCAGGCCACAATTGGAGTACTGCATCTAGTACTGGGCGCCTCATTTTAAAAAGGATGTGGCCAGCCTGGAGAGAGTTCAGAGGAGGGCCACCCATTTGGTGAGAGGTCAGCAGGACAGGCCCTACGAGGAGAGACTGAGGGACCTGAACCTGTTCAGCCTCAGCAAGAGGAGGCTGAGGGGGCACCTGCTGGCTGCCTACAAACTCATCAGGGGAGATCATCAGCAAATAGAAAGAGCCCTATTCTCCCCAGCACCACCTGGGGTGACGAGGAACAATGGTAATAAGCTGATGGAGAATAGGTTTAGGTTGGAGATCAGAAGGCAATAGTTTACAGTTAGGGTGGCCAGAATCTGGAACCAACTTGCTACAGAAGTGCTCCTCACCCCTACCTTGGGCAAATTCAAGAGGAGGTCAGATGATCATCTGTCTGGGGTCTTGTGAACCCAGCATTCATTCCTGCCTCTGGCAAGGGGTCAGGCTAGATGATCTGTTCAGGTCCCTCCTGACCCTAGCTACTATGAAACTATGAGGAGGGTAGTAAAGCACTGGATGGAGGTTGTGGAATCTCCTCCTTGAAGGTTTTTAAGACCTGACTAGACAAAGTCTTGGCTGGGATGCTCCTGCTTTGAGCAGGGGTTTGGACTAGATGTCCTCCTGAGGTCCCTTAAACCTGAATGTTCTATGATTTTAAACAAAGCAATGTACAAAATACCAGGAAACATAAGGAAGAATATGGTGAGGAATAGAAAATTAGCTAGATGATCTTCTCACTTCCTGTGAATAACTGCTTTGATTATATTTTCCCCCACAAACATGTTTCCATCGGATTTTCAGTTCCCTTACTCTTTTGTGATGCTCAATACCACTAAATTTTTAATCATTTTTATTTTCCTTATAAAATTCCCCCACTGAGATTAACAAGAAGAAATTGGGGTTGAAATCCACCCCACACATTTCCATATGTCCTATTGGAATTATCTGCAGTAGAAGCAAGTACGAAACTAGCTATCTGTATTCATAGGACGCTTGTACACATGACAAAAATCAACTGTTTTTGTGGTTTAATTACATTATGCTGTACACGTAAAGGGTTGGGTTTTTTTTTACAATTTTAATTAGTTTGCTGTATTGCAAACTAAACCACATCCACACGTAGTTTAGTTTGCAGTGTAGCTATTTGTAATGTTGCAGCCTTTGACAGCTCAACCCCACCATGGAGAGGCGGGCTGAGGGCAGAAGTGGTGAGAGGCCCGATCTTTTCTTTTTTTTTCACAGGGCCTGCCCATGTTTCCCACAGCTAGGGAGCAAGCTGCCAGTAAGATAAGTGTTCCCTGAGCTTCAGAGGGTCCCAGTCCTTCCTTATGTTGTGGCAGCGCCCCCTGGGGCCACCTAGGTGGGCTACTAGAAGGCAGGTGCTGCCCCAGCTCCAGCTAAGAGACCAGTTGGATCGGGCTGGGTGCTGCCTGTGAGCTGGGCCAGCACCCACCCACAAGTAGGCCATGTGGGTGGCCCTGGGAGACACCACCATTATGGAGGAAAGGTCCGGGGTGCCACACAGCTCGGCCCGCTGGCACCTAACCCCTTAACTGCAGGAGATGTGGGCAGGCCCTGCAGGGGGGAAAACAAAGGATCAGACCTCTTGCTGCTTTTTTTATTTTCCTCAGTAGAGCATGCCCACGTGAGCTGCTGCTGGGCCACACAGCCCCTGAGCTATCAGGGCAGGCGGTCCTTCTCTCTGTTGTGGCAGTGCCTCCTGGGGCTTCCTGGGCAGGGTGCTAGTGGGTCAGAGATTGTCCCAGCTCAGAGGCAGCACCCACTGGATCTAACTCTTCCCCAAGCCCACATAGGGAAGAATTGGAAAATAAATAACAGTTAATTTATTTAAATTCAAAATAAGAACAATAATTTAGTGCCTTTTAATACTTTAAAAGCTGGGGAGCAGTGCCTGGTGGGCTTCCAGTGCATGGGCTTGGGGAAGAGTTGGATCTGGTAGGTGCTGCCTGCAAACTGAGGTAGCACCCACACAGCTAGCACCCTGCTTTGTGCCCTGGGGAGTGCTGCCACCACCGAGGGAAGGTCTCAACTCCAGAGGCTGACATACAATTATTATGCTCCGTTCCAAAATTCAACACATTAAACATTTTCAGAAGCTAGATAGCTCACAGTTCAACAATTTATTTCCATTTCGCAGTCAATGACTCAATGTCTTTTGTTATTGTGTTTTTACTGTAATATAATTCTGCTATCATTTAATGCAGTGGTTAATGTGTCATAGCTTACAGTGAGGAGCAGACTGATGTTTCCATAGCTATATTTGTCATTTACATTTATATTTCTTTTCATTGCTTATTTGTCGGTTCCTCTCCTTTCACCAGAACGCTTAAACACTTGCTTATGTTTAGACAAGTTTTCAAGTCCCATTGCTTTCTCTCAGATGTAAGCACATGCTTAAATTAAGCAGGTGCTTAAGTGTTTCACTGAATAAGGATAGGCTTCAGCATGTATTTTTAGTGCTGAAACTGGTGTTACTGGAGAAACTACCCTGCAGACAAATGCAGGGATAAGGATATTTCCAAGGGTGTTGTTCTTTTGTCTCTGACAAAGTCTACTTGCTATTTGTAGCAATGTTGTCAAAACCAGCTTCATAAAAAGAGAACTTTTCCTCACAATATTTCTCTCAGTATACACAAAAGTTTTTGCAGTTTCATTATTAGTACATTTGGGGGGAGGGGGATGGGGACAGGGGGAGGGATGTATCATGAGGTTTTAGTTAAATAGGTAAGCAATACTTACCAGTTAGTGCTTTTTATGAATTACTGCATACATACCGTACAATATGGCCCTTTTGTTTGTTTATCTGTGATTTTGTGAGGGATAAAATGATGTTTCAGTATTGGACTTTAAATTGAATAGTCTATAAAAGGTGGTCATTGAACTTCCTTCTGGAAGACCTTTTATTTTTCATGGCTCTTGCTATCCACTTTTGTTTCCACTGTCTTTTACTTTACCTGGAAGTAGTCTGTCTCCTTTGAATGAAACAATGTATAGCATTTGATATGCAGACCAGCTGGTTCCATGGATGGATCTGGGATTTTGAAAAATGGGGTACAGATGCTACGTCCCATAACACAACACACATTTTTTTTCCAATTAAAAATATACTAGAAGCTATATTAATATGCTAGAAGCCTAGGCCCTAGGATAAGTTTATGATCCAAGTGAAAACAAATATAAATAAGTCTGTGGGGGGCTGACTAACCGCTCCAGTGTGGGGCAGGCACCTGGGGAATACAGCTGTTACCCCAAGCCTGGTCACCAAGAGAACCATCTGTACACCCCAACATGGGACCCGAGGCACTCCACCATGGCCTCAAAGCACCCCTTGCTGTCCTTTATTCATTGCCCTGGTCACCTCAAATGCCCTCTGGCTTCCCTCTGTCCCCTTTATTCCCCATGCTGCGCCTCACTCCTTTGTACCCCAAGTCCTATCTGACCCTCATGCCCCACTAAGTCCTATCCTACACCCTCACTGCCCCCATGAATCTACTGTCCCCTGCAGAGATGTGTCCACATCACGTCTCAGCCCCAATGAACTCTCACTATCCCTTTCACACTCAGCTGAGCCATCCCCTTTCCCTAAACATTCAATCTTTACTGTAGCCCCTCACAGTCCCTGGGCCTCCCTTACCCACAATTGCTCTCGCTCTCAACTCTCCTCATGCCCCTTTTCACTCTGACAGACCTCAGTACTCCCATCAGCACCAAGCCCCATCTATCCCTCATACCTCCCAACCCCCATAATGCCCTGACCCCTCTTCATCCCACATCCCTCTGCCTCATAAGGCCTCCCTCTTCCCCCAAGCCCCTTGGTGCCCATAACCACCATCCAGCCCTTCATGGCCCCTGGGAACCACTTCTCCTAAAAAGCCCCCCACAAATAGTTTTCCCCTCCCACAGTCCTGAAACACAGGGCAGGTGAGGACAGGGCTGTAACACAGCATTCCTGGAGTGGACCTCATTGCCCCCTACTTTCAACACACAGAAACAAACAGTATGAGGAGGGGTAAGACTTGCTTCAGCTGCTGGCAGCAACCCTACTTGTGAAGACCACCCTCCCTCATGCTGCCCTGGCTGGACCAGTGCTTCAGCCTCCCACAGCCCATGTTATCTACTGCAATGAATAACCAAAGAAAGGGTCACTACAATGACTTCCCTCTTTTCCTCCTCTTTGCAACTGCCTCCTGCCCTTGACTGCTGTGCCACTACTCACCTTCAGCCCTGCACCTCACCTCTCTGTCTTTGATTGTTTGGTGGGTTCAAATCCTCTAGGAACAAAGCTACCCAGTACAGGTTTCTGGGTAGTAGCACACTTTTATTGGATATGCTTGGGGGGGAGGGGTGGGGAGGAAACAAGGAGTAGATAACAGTCAGAATAATTGTGCAAGAAAGGTTGGATTGATTAGAGGAAGGTCAAGGGTTGTTAACATTTATGGAGTGAAGAGATTAGCACAAATCAAGTAGATAATAAGGAACCATAATGTTTTAAAGTTTCAGTGCAGTTGGAATAAAAGGCAAGTATGACTGCGCATCCAACTCCTCCTCCTTTCCCCCTCTCTCTCCGAGTCCACCCCTGTCTGGGTCTCTGACTCTGATATAAAAATTCTGCTGTTTGGAGTGCTTACCAAGCAGGCAGATATGATAAGATCTGTGAATTCTTACAGGTTATTCACTGGCCTGTTCATTTCTAAGTTCTTTGTTAAATGCTAATTCTGTATTTGTTACTTCCAAAATCTAATAGGGCTCTATTAGCTTAATGAGTTCTCATATACATAAAAGAACAAGCGACAGGAACACATTATATGCCAATTATTCTATATGCTGTGCATTTTGTGATGAGACTACATAATCTACTTTATTGATGTTAATTCTGTTTAAATATTGTCTGGGGCAAATATAGATGTGGGGAAGGAGGCCTTTGTCCTCTATTTTTGTAGAAATGCAATAAATAATCCAAAAAAGAAATGGCATATTACAAAATGCTAAACCAGTAATAAACTTTGTATCAAGAAAACTTCAGAAATAGCAGTTGATGGAGGATTTTGTTACAAAATCCTGAACAATCAGAATTTGTTCTGGTCAAGGATTCTGCATCTTTCTCTTTTTCTACAGTCTAGCTTAAGCTGGCAAAAAACAGCTACTGGGAAAATAACTGGTTTTGAAGTAATATCAAAATGTAAAAAAAAAAATGTGCTTAAAAATAGAGCTGTAAAGATGGTACAGAGTGAACAGCCTTAACTGTTCTGCAGTTTAAAAGAGCCTTGATTTCAGTCAATAAGAATGCCTCAGATTATACTTTTGGAATTTTGTATGTGAATTTCAAATGCAGTAAGTTGCTAAATGGTTTCTCAGGCTGGTACTAAGGCAATCTATGCAGGATATTCAAACAGTTTATTTTTTAAATTTAAAATAACAATATTTTACTGTTTTCTAATGCTTTGAAAGTCTTAGTTAATTTTAATATTCATGACACCTCTGTGTTCCATTATTTTCTTTTCATCCTATATAAATAAGAAAAACTAAAGCAGGGAAATGGCCACATAGAGGGGAGCAGAAAGGAAAGAAACAAAGAAATGGAACCTGAGTATGAGTGTGAAAAGTCTGTCTATGATATCAGCCTTGATCATTGAAATTGTCTGCCTTCCCAGTAGCATCTTTATTATTACTTTATTCCCTTTCAACCCCTCCCACTTACCCACCTGTTGCATTTTCCCAAATGTCTATGCTGTAAACATTTGGGGACAAAGATTATATTTTGTGCATATCACCATTGGGACATGTGCAGGGAGGCTTCTCCAATGCATTGTAATTTCAGCGGATTCCAGCATCATGTGTAACAGCGTCCCTGTGCTGAAAAATGGTGGCGGGGCACATCAACTAAAGCTCGCTTGACTAATGTTAGTTGAAGCACCCCCACCACCATTTTTAAGCACAGGGACACTGATACACATGACTATCTGGGCGCTTTAATTAGAGTGTATCTCGGAGCCCCTCTACTTAAAACAACACCTCCCCACCACTCCCGGAGCACATGTATAAATGACTGTGTTCCCTAACTGTCCCCATTAGGTACTGTCACAACTTATGGTGGTGATTCACTTAGGCTAGGTACAGACATTGAAACAGCTCAAGGCAGAATCGATCAAACCTAAGCAGGTTTCTGTAAGTGGCATAGGTCAGTTGAGGAGGAAACAGAGCACACACTTGCCCCTTGGTGGAGGGGGAGGGCATGCAGGCTGCCTGCACTAGCCAAAGCCAGCAGGTTGGGGGTGCTCCCACATGCCTCCCAGGAGACCCCATGGGCTCCCCAGGCTGCTGGGAAATGCTGCGTGCAGCTAAGCAGCTGGGCCACCTCTGATGTCTGACAGATCCATGCAGCAGAAGCCTCTGTTCCTCCCCGCTGCTGTCCAGCTACACCTGACAACTGGCCAGAGGCAGGAGGTAGGGCTGGAGAGTGGGGCTCTGCTGGAACTTGGGTCTGGCAGATCCAGGCCTGGGTCTGTGCAGCAGAAACCTCCATTCCCTCACCCCCTCTGCTGTCTGGCTGCAGCTGAAAGCTAGCTGGAGGCAAGAGCTGGGGCTGAGGAGAGAAGCTATGTTGGCTTAGGTCTAGGAGAGCTGGGGGGCAAGGCCCTCTGGGCACTCAGCCAAGGGAGTCTAGTGAGGGGCACAAAATCACCTGGGATAATGGTACACAGCAACCTAACTTGAATCAATACAGGAACTGGTACTGAAGTTCAATGCACTGATCTAACCTAAATCAATTAACTAGAGGATGAAGAAATCCTACTTGGAGCTGGGGTTAGAGTGGAGGGGCTGCTAGGTTCAGTGGGACTGTGTTGCCCACTCCCTGTAGTTCCTATGGGACTCCCCAGCTTTTTCAACCTCTTCTCTGAAAAGCCACCTCATCAATTTCCCTTCCTTGCTATGGATCCTCGGTTGTGGGGTCCCAGCCTGAATTGGGAGTGGAGGAAGGGTTGGAGAAGTTGCCAGGTGTTTCTTGCCCTTTTCTTCTGGGCTGTCACCACTGCTGTCTACCAAACCCACTGCCTGTGCCTCCTGCGTACCTTGCATCAGTTGCCCTGCATGCTTGCATACACACCCATGCCTGTACTTGCTTGAACACTACCAAACTCTCTGTGGTAGTACCCAGACAGGGGGTGACCAGGTGTGTGTATTTGTGTGTATTTGTGTCTGTGTCGGAGTGGGGTTGGGCGCCCCTGTTTCTTCATTCTGGGGACTGGTTGCTTTGGGACTTCCCACAGTCTCCACTTCATGCTGTGGCTTTAAAAGGACTTTCCCTAGAAAGCCTCAAGAACCTTGCTTTGTCAGCAATTGCATTGAAATGTATGTGTAGCGTAGAACCTGCAGAAGAGGGCTGGTTGCAAGAGTGGACAAGGAAAAATTAACAGTGAATCAGATAATTCCCTTGATGAGTATGGAATTGATAACCATTCTAGTGGGCCACAATGAGCATGGAATTGATGAGCATTTTATCCTATTAGGTGCTCATTCACTATTTCCCCAACACCACCACCCAACAATTGACAGCCAAGGTTCACGTTCATCATGTAGAGTGAGCTGCTGGTAACCTTGAAGAACGTGTTGCAAAAAGTCATGTGATAAAAGGTTAGTTAACCAAAGGTGTCATTGCATAGCACCTGAAGGGGTAGGCAGTAGCTCATGCCTCTTTGAATGAGTTAATCTATATAAGGGCACCTATACATGTGGGAGCAACTCTAATAGTGCTTTCCATTGAGGAGAACAAGTATTTTTATAGCTATGTTTTCTTGGTGTTGTCATGGGAAAGACATATGTTTTTGAGTCTTAAATTGTCTGCAATCTGTATTTGAACCTTTGGACTGTGAAGTATAGCAGCTGCATGGCAATATAGAGAAGCATGTTTTAATACTTTACCAAGCATGCTTCATTCACTGTTTATTTTAGTTCATAGTTGGTATATTTAAGCATTTTCTGAAGAGACTTGCTTTAATTTGCACATGCAGAGCTATATAATTTGTTCTTTACTCTCTATATGGTTATATAGGCTCAGTGAAGATGGTATTTACATATTTCTGCCAGTTATCTCATATTTTTTGCCTCTGATTTAAATTGCCTTATATGCTTCTGAAAGCTCTTAGGCTGAAAACAGACATTGGGTTTGTCCTGAGTGATTGTCCTCAGTTGTCAAAACAGGCAGGGACAGTCAATTTTTATATACAGTTTGAATAGCAATTTACTTTAATTGGCCAGTGTTGTCCCAGGGCAAACTGTTAATTCAAATATTTCATAAGTATTTAATATGGAACTCTAGGCTTGCCCATCTGTAGGGTCCCAGAATAAAAGGTTTTATCCTGGGAGAAACCCAATATCTGTTTTTAGGCTTAGAGTACAAACTGGTGGGCCATTGTGTTTTCATCACAGTAGGTGAGAGCCTAGAGCAGAATGGAAAAGTTGTAATTGGGAGAGGTGAGTGGAGGTGGGAAGAAAGAAGCGCTGGCACCTAAATAAAGAGAGAAACCAAAATTAGGAAATCTGTCACCTGGGCTTGAATAGGCCTTCTTAGAGTAGAGAGAAAATAAAGCAGGGGTGGGCAAAATATGGCTTGCAGGCCAGATGTGGCCCATTGATTTTACATGGCATTGGGTGAGCTGCACTCAAGCCCCTGCCTCTGCTGGTGGGTGGCAGTGGCTCCAGCTCCAGACTCTGCTGGTGCCCCAGGGGATGCTGGGTGGAAGAATCCCAGCCTGCCTGCTTTCCTGCCTGCCTGCCTGGCACTGCCTAGCAGCCTGGGGGATGGAGTATAGCCTTCCCAGAGCCTGCAGAACTAGACCCATCTCCCAGACACCATGAGGGGATGCTGGGCAGAGGCAACCCTGCTCACCCGCCCAGCACCATGCAGCACCATCAGAGGCCAGAGCTGCCACTGACACTGCCCACCATGAGAGGCAGAGGCCTGAGTGTGGCTTGCCAAGGGCCTTCCACATGGTGCAGGGTGCGCTGTATGCTCAAAGGAATGTGTTCATGCATATGTGCATGTTCACTTATATGTGTGCGGCCCCAAGCAGCTCACCAGAATTCATTAAGTGGCTCTCTGGCACAAATAATTGCCCACCTCTGGAATAAAGAGTGTAACTACCGAAAGAGGTGGTGGAAGCTCCATCCTTAGGGTTTTTCAAGATCCGGCTAGACAAAGCTTTGACTGGGATGATCTAGTTGGGGCTGATCCTGCTTTGAGCAGGCAGTTGGACTAGGTGACTTCCTGAGGTTCCTTCCAACCCTAAATTTCCATGATTCTAACTAGTTTCAAGTATGTAAGCAAGCAGGGAGAAACAGAGGCTGGGGAAAGGGAGCACTCATGGCAATGTCCATGAGAATCAAGCAGAAGTTTTTCCTGGTAAGAGAGAAAAGCAAGGCCTAATACTGTCACCCAGGGTCTTAACTTTGATGATAGTGCAATGGGTAGGGCTACTCTTAAGATATTACAGAAGAGAGGGAGTAATTATTTTCATTGTTTTTCTTAATCCATGAAATGGACATGAATATTTTTTTCTTGCATCCCCCACTACATTCCTTTGAGAATAAGTGGAAAAATTTCCTTTCTGTAACTTAAAAAAAAGTTTTCTAGTTGTTCCAGGCAAATCCATGGGGTGCCCCCAGAGTTTCTCTCTGCCATACTACTGTTTGTTCCAAGGAACAGACTGAGCTTTTCCCTGGGATAACACCTTATTCCTGCAAGGCTCAACTTCACTGTCCTTTTACTGGACCCTACCAATGCAGCAAGGGAATCTCTGCCTCTGTGAAATCCTATGAAATATGAACTTTCATTTCTACCCAGGACAACTTTTACATTCTTTTCTCCAATGCCCAATGATGGCTGTTTGTGCCCGAAAGCTTGCAATTAATTTTTTTTTTTTGCAAAAATCTTGTTGGTTTAATAAAAGATATCATCTCCACTATGAGTCCTGATTGCCTTTTACTATAGAGGAGTTAATTTCCCCATTACAAACAGACAATGCCTTGGTTTCCAACCCAGTAATATCTTCTTCTTGCCTGTGTCTGGGCATGGCAATTGTCCTTAAATACATGTCCTTATGTTTTTCAGCTAAACTGTCCAGAATCATAAAGTAATATATAGTCAACGTGACATCTATACAGTGATAACAGCAACATAAATGGACACAACATAATGTTGGCTTTTCAGCAAGAACACACTTGCTATATCAATACAACAAAATATCAGAAAACATTCATGATGCCCCACAAAGACCTAGACAGTTATGGGGTTCATGATACTATTGTTCTCCATCCCCTCACTCCCCTCTCCTTTATAAATCACAGTCCTTCTAATGTGAATTCAATCATGGGACATTGCCTCTGCCAGTCATTTAAATGACATTTAAGCTAGAAAAGCAGTGAACATTGGGTGTCTTTACAAATGGTCCGGGAGCCGGGGGAGGGAGGGCATTTTAACTAGAGCAACTCCAAGAGCTGCTTTAAAGCTCCCTCAATGTTTTATGTATTCAGTATCCCATGCTTCAGAATAGCAGCGGGGGCCCTTTAACTAAAGCTCATTTGATAAGCTTTAGTTAAAGCACCCCTGCCACCATTTTGAAGTGTAAGGACACTGAATACATGAGATGCAGAGGTTGCTGAAGTACACTAGTTATTACACTCCAGCAGACTTGATTAATCAAGTCTGCTTTTACGTGTTGTAATTACAGGGTGCCAGAGCAGCATCCCCGCACATCTACAGGCACCCATTGTTATTATGGACAGGTCTTGCCTTTCCTCTCCCAAACCGTCAGACACAGTCTGGTGCTTTAATTTCTCAGCCCTTGAAGGCCCAGTCTTTTAAGTCATTACACATAAGGGAACCTCTGCTAACCATGCAAAGCACCATAGAATTTAAGACCATCACAGAGGTAAAAGGACCTACCTGTGCAGAACCAAAATAAGGATCAAAGTATCTATTTCTGCACAATCCTCCTTATCCAAGCATAGCCACTGTAGCAAATGAGCTTGCTAATGTAAGTAAGGGTTTACAGGCTCAAGACCTGTTAGAAGATGGTTCCAGTGCTGCTTTGAACAGGCTGGTCCATCCATTCTCTGCTCTTTTAAGAATTTACTATGAAAGGAGCACTTGGTTTTTCTTTATTGCTTCCATACAAACTATAATTAGAATTAGCTGAAGTGTTTTACTTAATTTTGCAGTAGTTCTTGTATACAGCACTCATATCTTAAATATAATTAACACTGTATAGTTCCCATTAGCATTTTTATGCACTTAAAATGTACCATAATGGCCAAAGCTACAGTTGTCATTAAATGGCCATTGCTATTTATTATGCTCATAAAGTAGACACTTTGCTACAGAAAAATATATAGTTGGGTTCCATTTAGAAAGCAGTAACAGACAGTGGCATTAGTTATGGCTCCCATGGGATTAAAGGACTGCTTTAAATTGATCCCATTCTTATTCTATTCAAAAGTCAATAGGGAAATCTAAAAGCAGGTGACAAATCATTGCATTGCACAGCATAGTTCTGATTAGCTGAGTTATGCTGGAGTCCTTTTTTTTTTAAGCAGCATTTGTTTCTGTAAATGTTCAGTATTGAATTGCGCTGTCTGTACATGAATATTTCATGTTTAGTTTTATTATATTTCAGTTTATGTGCTATGTTGTTTTGTGCAATTATGACATGAAAGACATTTTATAACCTCTTCTTTATACTTTGGGAGATGATCCAGATATGCTCTCAATACACCAACCTTACACAGTTATTTTCTCCTCACTCACTCAGATAGCAGTGAATTGATTGGGAAATTTCTTTTCTCACCATGACTTTTTCCCTTTCTCCCTCTTAATGAGTAAATTATACAGCAACTTCCAAAGTCAAATTTTCACAGGTGCAATAATGTGTAGCTCTTTCATTTTCATGGCTATTTCCTATCAAAGAAGTTAATCTTTCTTGCCAATCTCAGGTCAGGGACACATTCTAATCACAGTCCAACCATTGGAAGAAAACACGAACCATTTATAGCAGTAAACAATTATCACTGAAATGAGATAACAGTGTAATGGTTTTGCATGATTAATGTCCTACATAATTTTTTTTTATGGCATAGAATTGAAAGATGATGTTATGAATGTATAATTGGAAGTCAAAAGAATGTGTTACCTTTTCTGGTTAGTTTTTAAGGAAACAAACCTTTACATTTTCTTTAGTAAATTAAAATTCCAAAAATACAATCATTGATTTTTTTCTGCCTTGATGACACTTATATATACAAGAGGTCAGTCCAGTTAATAGCGCTCCTGGAATCTTTTTCATGTTTGTGATCCTAAGCCAACATTTTCAAATGTGGGTGCCTACATTTAATCCAAACTGTCACTTATCTCAGGGCACCTAGTAGGTAGCTCACCATCCATAACTCCTTCTGACTGTAAGCATCTTCAAAAAACAGGACAGTTACTTGTGGGTGCCCAAATATGGATCAGATCTATCAGTTTTAAAAAATAGGAGACTTATTTGAAATCTACATGTAGACATTTTAAAACATGCCTGGAGGTTTAAAGTAATTTTTACTTTAAATCAATGTAAGTTGCTTGAAAGCTAATTTGTTTGAAAATCAGGAAGCATTTTGGATGACTATGTAAAAACTTCTATTTGCTTATCAAATTTGCTCATATTTTTTTAAAATCTTTGTCCAGGTTCCTAAATGTAAACACCTGAGTTTAAAAACATTTCCCCCAGTTAAAACCTTTATATCTTTTCCCCCTTCATTTTAATGCTTATGGAAAGAATTGCTGTTCCACCATTGCTGTGCCATCATATCTCCTCCTCATTCCTTTCAAAACTTTCAATTATTCAAGGCAGATTGCCAAGTAATGTAGTATACTGCATATACTTAAGAATATAAAGGCCATGAACATAACCAAACTTTTGTTAAAGGCTTGATGGTACACATTATCTACTGTTTCTTTTAGCTAGGTCAGTGACTGTACTGGCTATAACGTATATATATTATATCTAAACATTAAGTTTTAGTTATGTCAGTCCATTTGTGAAGATCAGTCTTTTACAAACAGCAAGTCTTTAACAAATGGTTATGGTAGGGTCAGAGGCAGACTTTCAAAATAACAGTATTAAAAGTTGGGAAATATAAAAATAGGGCTAGAAGGGACTTCAGGAAGACATCTATTCCAACCCCTTAAATAAAGCAGGATCATTGCTATCTAACAAACGTTTTCTCTAATGTACATTGGAAAGACTGCTGTAAATCTTGTGAAATTTCCTCTTATTTTGAGAATATATTAAAAACATAAATGAAAATCAATTTTCATAAACATGGGGGCAAAAGTTCACAAGTCGTACTGGTGTTCATATGGCCATATGCCCAATCCATGAACCCATCAAAATCAATTAAATAGCCTTCAAAGGCCTTCAGTGGTTTATCACTAGGCTCCAGGAACCTTAATCATGCAATTTGATTTTTTGGAGTGACTGCTGCTTTGTATTTAGCTGCATCCTTAAGCCATCTTCCTCTCCAAAATGTTCTCCTCATCATTCTTTCATACTGGCCACAAGCTTTGTATTTTTCCTGTGAGCAGAGTTGTGACCCCAATACAGGGGTTTTTTTTACTGATAATTAGCAAACTTTTTACTGACAACTGAACTGTTTTAATGATTTTTTTTTTACTGTAATAATGTAAATGTATATAATGTAAATATAAATGTTCTGCCAGACCCTGTGGACAAGTGCTAGATTCAAATCATAGTAAAAAGTTTGGTTATCAGTAAAAAGTTTGCATATTATCAATTAAAAAGTCTTGGGTTGACAACCTTACTTGATTGCAGCAGTGGTTTTATACCCTGATTCCCCCATACCCTGGTACCCTGAACAGAACCTACACCATGCTGCCTCACGAGCCCTACTTCTCCTGCCTCCATTCTGACATAAACCTCCAAGAAGGACTGCTGTCTGCTTGTCTGCCATCTAATGGTGTTACAGGCAAATGGAGGCAGCACAGCACTAGCACTTGGCTGGGATGTGGGGAAGGAGCTATGGAGACTGCTGTAAGATGCAAAGCCCTGAGGTTTCCCTTAAGGATGCTGCAATCACCCTCAAACACAAGGTTGTGTTGCTTTAATATGTCTGTGCTTCAAAATGGCATTTTCAAAATGGCAGTTGCTTTTCCACTGTGGAATCTCAGTTATCTTTGGTGGCTTCATGTTTTTATAGGGGGCTCAGTTTATTTTGTGTGGAGGGGTTGCTGATTTTATGGGCAGGTATATTTCATTTGGTTATTTATGGAATGTCCAATATTAATGGACAGTTGGAAACTGCTTATAAATTGCCCTATTCTACCTAATATATAGCTATTAGTCAGAGCTCCAGTACCTAATAGGGAGCAGCTGCTGTTGTGAATAGGATATCCCAGACCTGATTGCAAAGCTCACAGAAATTCTGTTTTTCCTGAGAGTTGCAAGATTTAAAGCTAGTGATCACAAAATCAGTATGATTTTCTTAATTTTACATATTAGGATGTACTTTGTGTTGGTGTTACTTAAAACATTGACAAAATCATTTTAAATTTTGAGAAAAGTTAATTAGTTACAATTGTTCATATATCTTGAGTCTGATTCCTTAATCTGCTGAGCCTAGCCCTGTGAGATTAGGAAGGGTAATTCTGACTCCTCAGAAGACATGACTGCATTTTATGTTTTCTCTTTGAACCATTTAGGAGCAGGAATGGGAAAGAAAAATCAACTGGTCATATTTATTACTCATTTTTACAATATAAGTTAAGCACTGTGGCCTAGTGAATAGGGTATGTCTGGGACACAGAAGACCTGGATGCTGTTCCTGGCTCTGCTGGTGAGTAAGTTTCTTCTCTCCAGTTTTCTCTCATTGAGCTCCTTCATAAAATCCTCTGAGATCTACTAATGAGAACTACTGCCTCAGAGCTGGTTGTTGTTGTTATTATTTATACAACAGTAGCACCTAAAAAACCTCAATAGAGGGAACAGAGATTATAATCTAAATTTAAAAAAATACAGAAAAATGGTGAGAAGAGAAATAAATGTACAGCAAGGTGACGTGAATTTTCCAAGTTCATCCAATAGGTCAGAGACAGATTCTGGTATTCTTCCAATGCTTTATTTGGTAGACTACATTATCATCCTCCTCAGTACAGCTCATCATTCCTATTTGTTATAGCTGGGGTAGCCAATGTACTGTATGCATACCAAAAATGGCACAAGCAGTCTCTGTGTGTGGCACATAGCAAACTAGGGATGGGACAGACAGCATAGTGGCAGACAGGGCAGGAAGTGGGCAGAGCTAATTTGTGACATGCCTACCAAAAAGGTTGGCCCCCATTGTGGTATAATATGAGGAGATGGCCCCTTATATTCCTTAAAGATCATTTAAGTTTCAGGGGGTGGGGGTTATTTATACAAACAGTGTTGCAGAAGGTCGTTAGTGTTTGATAGGTTTAAAAAATGTCCAAGCTGCATGATGTATTTGAAATTCACCCACCAATGTTTATATTTAGTTGTAGACAAATCACACTGCTCTGCGTGGTTGGAAAGGCCATAAGAGCAGCAAATAGTTATTTTCAGATTCCTTGACTACGGACAAATCCCAAGTTTTCACAGAGATAGTATAGGGGATAGGTACGGAATATGGCAGTGAAAAAGAAGACACAGACAGTGCACAGGTATCCCCAATTGCTACAGGGGCTGTTTGATGCCATGGCCTACAGTTATATATGTAAAGCAAGCTTCTCAAGATTCATGATAAAGGTAGTTGGCCTGGTCTCTATTTGGTTGCTAGACTTGAGGGGATGCAAATATGTCTTGAATCTACCTTTTCATTACTCTACTCTCTTTTGGATCATGGTTAAGTTGTATAGTAAACTTGGTGTCCTGAACTGAATAAAAATGAAAAATACAGACATAGCCTTCATAGGATGCAGTAGGTCTTACTGAATAGACAAAAAGTAGTTGGCAGAGCTGTAGAACTCTAGGTGAACGCTTACAAAAAACTTCAAACAAATAAAAAACAAAACCTGAATTAATTAATATAACTCTCTATAATATTTACCACATTTGTTCTCAGACCTTGCGTGGGTCTGTCTGCTAAATTATATCCCACAATATTTAATTGGAACAAGTCAGGAAAGATATTTACAGAGCCAATGTCTTTTGATAGACAGACTAAGGGTCATATGCTAGTGGCACACAGAACTGAAAAAATCAGCCAACTACATTTCCCATGAATCATGAGAAGATTGCTCTATATATAACTGCAGGCCATGGGCTCAAATAGATTTGCTTGATACCTTAACAGTTCTCTAGCCCTAAGGAGAGTTGTAATTAATATGTACCGTATTTGACACTAACCATAGTTGTGTTGTAGTAGTAATTTATTTTTGCTGGTTCTGCTTGGATGTTTCCTAATGATTCCTAAAACTTAAAATAGAAACCAATAAAGAAAAAGGTTAATTGATCATTTATAATCAGCACTGTGTGAAGCCCTCATTCTTCAAAGAAAAGGAGATATAGGATTACCTATAACTGTATTTATGGCCTAACAATAGGAAATAAAACACATCAATAAACTCTGCTCTACAACCACAATATAACAAAAAGGCTTATAGTAGACACCCTTTCTGATATGTTGTAGATATATGTCTGATGTGTGGAATAGGGGAGACTGAATAATTTATTATTTTATTTATTAAGTCATTAGTAGATCGAGTCTGAAATTTCTGTTATTTTTTTCTTCATGGAAATATGATTTACTCAATATTTATATATTTTATGTGAAGAAGTGAATTATGCATTTTTTCTTCAATCTTATGCTGTGAAAACTGAAATTAAACAATTTAGTTTGGATCAATTGGATGTACCTCTATACACATCTGAGTAGCTGTGGTACCTTATACAAGTTCTAATTTAAGTGCCTCATATCTCTATTCTTCCTAGTGGACTCTTAGCTGCCTCTCATTTACCTGAGTGTGGAATCAAATGAGTCCTAGCAGTATGGTGCATCCTGGAATGCAGAAGATTGTCCAGGAGCCTAATTTATATTAGATAATGGGTCATGAGGCACCCAAACTCTACAGTTCCTGTACTACACCACGGTGGTTCCACTGAAATATGGAAGCTGACCTGACTCAAAGCAACAAAAAAAAATGATGTTCTATATTTTTTTTAATTTTACATTTTGCCAAAAGTGCTGATATTGTGACTCTTGCTCTAATTTGGAGTTTGAGGATAGAAATGTTTATTCCTTTATATCAGTTGTGTTCATAAGAGACGACCAGGCATAAAGAAGCAACTGTTTGACATAGCTCTTTCCTCACGAGTTGCATAGTCTGAGAATCATTGGAACTAGATTCTGTGACTTGAATCTTATGAACAAGGAATAGAAGAGAAATGTTAGATTAATTATCTTGTCTTAATTGTTTATATAGCACATTATATTTGTCATTTACAGACAAATATGAAGATGAGTCTCATTGAAATGTATACAAGTGCACTCCCCAGTAGGGCAAATAGATCTATGCAGGTAGACAGAGATCCTTGAATAGAACTCTGTTGACTTCACTGTAGATCTGACTGCACGACTGGAGCATAAAAAGAGAAATTCATCCAGCTCAATGCAATGCATTTAGTTTAAGGCCAGGGATTCAGGTTCAACCTGATTCAGGTTCAACCTAGCTGGAGTTCCTTGCAGCATCCCGCTCCCCCTTGCCCCTGCCTCCCTGTACCAAGTTTTTTACTATAGATTGTTTTTTTACCAATTAACATTTTGGAGCAATCAGATCAACAAACAAGAGAGTGACATCCAACTTTGTGAATTAATTTTAGACTTCCAATGTGTCTTTTGTATTATAAGCCGTGTTCCATAGCAGTAAATAAAACATATAAAAATCAGATTAAAGAAAGCTTCAGATGATAACTGCAGGCCTAGACCATCTCCTGACCATGCTAGTGAGTGCTGTAGTAAAGCATGGCACATCTGTTCAACATGCTGCACCCTGACAACTGTAGCGTAACCACTGTAAGTGCAGAACTAGGTGTGTGCTAATAAATACATCTGAGACAGAGGGCTTATTGCATATGCCCCAAAACATATTTAGGGTGGCTGTGTTACAATTTTTGCGGGGGCTATAGTTTGAAGAGCTCTGGGCTGCCATGCTTCAGTAAGGTATTCCTAAGTGTGGTCAGGCAAAATAGGATATGCATGAAAAAGTATATTGTTGTTTAGGCCTAAATGGCCCTAGATTACATAGGAGTTAGTCTCCCGTACATATACCCTCTCTCACATAGCCTCCTGCATTCTGCTAAAGTTTTAGAGGTAGGACAAGAGTTGTAGGTTTGGTGCAGTACACCACCACTCTCGTTTTGGCTTGGACATAGCTCGTCTTCTCTCCCTTTCAGTGCACTGGTGAGCTCTGCTACATTGTGATGGACTGAGGTAGTAATCTGGTGCAGGTCAGGGCCCATAGTCAGGGGAAGTGTAGGATAGAATCACTTTCTTAACTCCTGGGCTGGTACTGTTGTGTACTGCCCCTTATACATGGTGGCTTGGTAAGAGCTTGATAAAGCCTATTGAAGTATAGGCTCACTCTTTTTGAGTGAGCTCCTCTTCACTCCAACAGCTGAGCTGCACCTGTCTTTCCCATTTCCAATGACTCCTGTTTTGTCACCAGCCTTAAATGTCTGGCAAACATCGCCATATGGGCTCCAAATGGTTTACCCAAAATCCTTCCATCAGCCACTCTTTTGTTCCTGCTTCTAGCCTTCTCTCTGTCCCTTATTCCCTGGCCCCAACCCCACCTTATGGTTACATGCAGCTTACTTCCACATTGTGTGTGAGAAGAGAATGGAGCCTGAGCAGGGCTTGATAGTAAGGGGAGGCAGGAAGACTGCAGAGGGTAAGAGGACTGCCTTGACCCTCCCCCACCCAGATGTATTTTCTCTGCTGTAGCAGTGGGTGGGGGAACATTCAAAGCAAAGCTTGAATAATTAGTTTCTATACCTAGGAAATCAGAACAAATTTATAAATTTTCCATGTATTGAATCTAATTATTGTAGGGTCATCTTATATTTGAGTAAATGTGGTATTATGTAAGCCTGCCCTCCTGTAATACACTCTTTCTGACATGGTCAAACAATTCTTGAAGATTATAAATTTCCTTTGCAAAAGCCATTTTTGTGCGTCTCATATCATAGTCATATATGGCATTTATACACATACCTTTTCGTCCCGTGACGTGCTGGAGATCTGTCACTTTGGAACAGACTCGATTAATCTGATTCACTTAATCAAGTCTGCTCCACACATGAGCTGATGCGAACTGCGTTGCGCCACGGGCAGTTATATAAGTGGTGAAATGCACGTCAGTGTGCAGACAATGGCAGCGGTGCGCTTTTGAACTGAAACACCTTCTTTGTGTGTTAGTTCAAAAGCACATTGTCACCATTTTCTCAGTGCTGATGCCCGTTCATAGAATAGAGTTTTCCGTCATCCTGCATATACTCATGTGTGTCTGTTTTAGGTATATGAAGGTGGAGTTATGTTAAGAAATCAGATCACAACTATGAATTTAGCCAAATAGCCAGACAACTATGACTTTAGCCAGCCTCTTAACATTCTTTAGAGTCTCATAAAGCTTAGGACTGTCTTCATTCATACTCAGATATAAGGCTAATTGTGCCCCACAGAATTACAGGCAGTCCTTGGACTTAAGACACAATTGGTTCCTGAAAAGTCTACATGTTGTGACTCAGAACCAGATTTCTCATAAGAAACAATGATATAAATGGGGGATTGTTCCTGAAGCAAGGCCCGATACCCTATTTTCACCAAAAATACTCCAGCATTTTGTACGCAATCAATTATAGATGAGTAATATAGCTACATTAATGTATTTATATTGTAAATAGCAATCATATTGATTTGGAAGGACTTCTTTGACGTGACTTTGCTGGACTTTTTGAAAGGCTCCTGTTTGGACTTTTTGAAGGATTCTTGGCTGGAGTCTTCTCAGGAGTCTTGACTGCAGGTTTTTCTGGAGTCTTATCTGCTTTCTTAAAGAAAGTGTCCAAGGAGGTTTGGACAGATGTTCTCCAGGGAGATGAGTGATGCAGCGAACTTGCTCACTGGCGTGGCGTCCCATCAGATCAAGCATTGTAAAGTTGAAACTGGCATCAGAAAGTTGAAACAGGGAGTCAATTTATAAACGTTATAAGTGCGAAATGTTGTAACTCGAAATGTTAAGTCGAGGACTGCCCATATACATCTTAGATGTAGTCTTTTAAACATAGATGAGAGTAAATTTTTCTTCTTGAAAACTGATAAAATATTTAGACCTAAACAGAAAATATTTTCCTACATTACAGTATCTCTGAATTTCTTTTAGGTCTATTTCAGTCCGGTATATGAAAATATTAATAAGAAAAATTTGAAACGGTATATAAAAATAGGCACACCCTTTGTTTTAAGTATGCCTTATGTGTCATCACCTAAGAAAAAATAAGGCTTCCTTCCAATATATGATCATGGGATCATAGCAATTTATGGCTGGAAAGCACCTCATGAAGTCTTTTAGTCTAGCCCCCTCCTAAAGGCAGGATCGTCCCTGACTAAAACCTCCTAGTCAAGTAGTTTAATCTGAACTTGAAAGTTTCCAGGGGTGGAGGTTATACAACTTCTTGTTCCAATAGTTAAAGATCTTCATAGTCAGAAAATTCTTTCTTCTTACAGAGAAAATCTTTAAGTGAAAAATTTAAAGGAAGAGATACTACTATCTTTCCACATTTTGCTCTGTAATGCATATATATGAATGGATATTTTCATTTTATTGGATGTTTAGTACGTAAAGTCAAATTCTGAAATATAAATAACAGCTTCTTTGGGGCTAGGTGCTTGTTTATTTATCTATAAAGCACCATGCATATCTGTGGCATTCTATAAATATCAGAGGTAAAAATGGGACTTTGTTAGAGTATTTGCAGTACAGGTTTCTTGTTTTCATTCTCAATTTTTTAAATTATTATATATATTATATTATATATATAAAATTATTGTATATATATAATTTGTGTGTGTGTGTGTGTATTCAATTGTCTTATGATAATGGAAGCTAAACTAACTGAATCACTTCCAGGTAAATACATTTCCTTTTAAGTGAAAGCTACATATTTGAATTAATTCTTCCTTAATTAACTAAACTACTGATTTTCTTATAAAATGCTTCCAATTTTTTGAACACCTTCCTCCTGAAAAAGGGACAAATCCCAATCCTATAGACAATAATGGAAAATTCCTATTTTGTCCTATTTGGTTATAGATAAATAACAGAAGGTCTGTGTGATGTTGTAAGATTAGAAGGGTGCAGATGGTATGGAACATGAGTAAATCAAACTCTCATTCTTAGGACATATCTGTGCCTTGTTGCATATTTGTTTGTCAGCATATAAAGCAGTCTTCTTTCCCTCCTCAGTCATTATCTACGACATGCATTCACTGATGGATGACCTTTTAAAAATATTGATAATGCCTGCCAAGGCTATTGTGGCCTGCCAGAGGGACTGTCTGATTTGACAGGAATGAAAGATTTGCCACATGACTGACATAGTAAATAAATTCTGTAGCAAGAACATGACTGTATGTTTACTCTGGCTACAGGCAACCTCTCCTGCACATGAAGTGCTTGCTATATAAAACAGTTCTTTTCACTTTCACTGGAGTCTTTAATGACAACTCTGATGGTTTGGACTGTGAAAAATTTGCCTGTGATCTAAGCACACATTTGTGACAAGCTCAAAGAATCAAAATTCTCTCCCAACAAAAAAACCCAGCTGTGCATATTTTTTTAGATTTCTGATTGACTTCTTTAAACAAACAGTTATTGATACCAGAATAGATTCTTGTTCTGTGGTCACAAAACTGGTCAGAAATTGATATTATAAACCAGTTTTTAAGAATCTTCTGGAAAAATATATTGGGAGATAAAGATGTTATATTCAATAGTTGTGACAAAGAGAAATGTAAGGAAAAGCAGAATTGGAGACGATAGGCAAAAATTCAGGGTGGTTCTACGTGGTGGTGTTGGCATCCACCTAGACTGTATTGAGATTTCACATTTGAAAAGTTTATTATTTAAAATGTTGGTCTAGTTATGTCATTACCACAGATATTTCAGTGCCTAGATTCTGGAGTCTGGTATGTATAAACTGAATTTGTCAAGTCTTTGTCAAGTTAGCTAAGAACCCAGGAGAAAGATTTGTGTGGGTATGTGTGTGTGTCCATGCATCTGCACACATGCACACATACAGAGCTAGAACAAATATTAACAAATAAGTATGATAATACTTTTCAGAACTGAAGTATTCCTATTCAGGAAATCACTTAAGCCCATATTTATTAAGAAGGATTTAAGAAGGCTTTCCTGAACTGCGATTTTTCAGTAAACTAGTATGATTTTCACTGAGATAGCAGAAGCTTGAGATTACAGCAAAAAAGAAACAGATGAAAGAATGTAAGATAAAGGCATCATTTTGGGCACACTTTCTATGTCTCTGTCTAGGCACTCACCTACTTAAACATTTATACTACACTTTTTACAGTGGGATCATTTTATCATCTATTGGGTTGCCACAGCAGCTTTGTACCATCGAAGAATGGGGAAATGATCTATATTTAGCATAGGTCTTTACTGGAGGAGCAGTGCAAAGTTGTTTGAATGAGCTAGAAAATCTTGTCCAACATTTTATAGTCTTCATTTTAAATCAAGAAAACTGATTCTGCGTGGTCTCTGGCTGCATCTGTTTTTTATTTTGTTCCTAAAAATGATAATGAATATATTAATCACAAAGTAACATATAAAAAATCCCACTGGAGGTATCTGAAAGGGTACCATTTTCTATAACATTTTCATACAAATATGGTTAAAATACTGATGTTTCATAGATTCATAGATTCATAGATGTTAGGGTCGGAAGGGACCTCAATAGATCATCAAGTCCGACCCCCTGCATAAGCAGGAAAGAGTGCTGGGTCTAGATGACCCCAGCTAGATACTCGTCTAACCTCCTCTTGAAGACCCCCAGGGTAGGGGAGAGCACCACCTCCCTTGGGAGCCCGTTCTAGACCTTGGCCACTCGAACTGTGAAGAAGTTCTTCCTAATGTCCAATCTGAATCTGCTCTCTGCTAGCTTGTGGCCATTGTTTCTTGTAACCCCTGGGGGTGCCTTGGTGAATAAATCCTCACCAATTCCCTTCTGTGCCCCCGTGATGAATTTATAGGCAGCCACAAGGTCGCCTCTCAACCTTCTCTTGCGGAGGCTGAAAAGGTCCAGTTTCTCTAGTCTCTCCTCGTAGGGCTTGGTCTGCAGGCCCTTGCCCATACGAGTTGCCCTTCTCTGTACCCTCTCCAGGTTATCCGCATCCTTCTTGAAGTGTGGCGCCCAGAATTGCACGCAGTACTCCAACTGCAGTCTGACCAACGCCCTATAGAGGGGAAGTATCACCTCCCTGGACCTATTCGTCATACATCTGCTGATGCACGATAAAGTGCCATTGGCTTTTCTGATGGCTTCGTCACACTGCCGGCTCATGTTCATCTTGGAGTCCACTAGGACTCCAAGATCCCTTTCCACCTCCGTGCCACCCAGCAGGTCATTTCCTAGGCTGTAGGTGTGCTGGACATTTTTCCTCCCTAGGTGCAGCACTTTGCATTTCTCCTTGTTGAACTGCATCCTGTTGTTTTCTGCCCACTTGTCCAACCTATCCAGGTCTGCCTGCAGCTGTTCCCTGCTCTCCGGCGTGCCCACTTCTCCCCATAGCTTTGTGTCATCTGCAAACTTGGACAGAGTACATTTGACTCCCTCGTCCAAGTTGCTGATGAAGACATTAAAGAGTATCGGTCCAAGGACCGAGCCCTGCGGGACCCCACTGCCCACACCCTTCCAGGTCGAGACCGACCCATCTACCACGACTCTTTGGGTGCGACCCTCTAGCCAATTTGCCACCCACCGGACCGTGCAGTCATCCACATCACAGCCTTTTAACTTGTTCACCAGTATGGGGTGGGATACCGTATCGAAGGCCTTCCTGAAGTCTAAGTATACAACATCCACCCCTCCTCCTGTGTCCAGGCGTTTCGTAACCTGGTCATAGAAAGAGACTAGGTTGGTCAGGCACGATCTGCCCGCCACAAACCCATGCTGGTTTCCCCTCAGCATAATTTGCCCTGCCGGGCTCTCACAAATGTGAGCCTTGATAATTTTTTCAAAGACTTTACCAAGGATGGAGGTGAGACTGACCGGCCTATAATTGCCCGGGTCCTCCTTCCTCCCCTTTTTGAAAATGGGGACCACGTTAGCCCTTTTCCAGTCTTCTGGGATTTGGCCCGTGCGCCACGAGCATTCGAATATTCCCGCCAGTGGCTCTGCAATGACGTCGGCCAGTGCCTTCAGCACCCTCGGATGGAGCCCATCCAGGCCTGCCGACTTAAAGGCATCCAGTTCCTCCAAGTGACTCTGCACCACCTCAGGATCTACGTATGGAAGTCTGGCGCCTTGCTGCTGCCTCTCTACAACCCCAGTGAGAGACTTGTCGTGTCCCTCGCTTAGGAACACTGAGGCAAAGAACTCGTTGAGGAGTTCAGCCTTGTCCCCCCTGTCTGTCACCAATTGTTTCTGCCCATTTAGCAGCGGTCCTATTCCTCCCTGGGCCTTCCTTTTACTCCCAATATATCTAAAAAACAATTTCTTGTTGTCCTTTACTTGGGTTGCCATCCTCAGCTCCATGGTAGCCTTGGCCCGCCTAACTGCCTCCCTACAAGCACGAGCAGAGGAGGTATATTCATCTTTAGTGATCTCACCCTGTTTCCACTTTTTATGTGCTCCCCTTTTGGCCCATAGGCTGCCCTGGATTTCTCTGGTCAGCCATGGAAGCCTCCTGGCCCCTTTCCCTCTTTTGCCTCGCTCGGGGATCGTCATGCTTTGTGCCCGAAGAATCGTTTCCTTTAGGCACAGCCATCCTTCTTGGGCTCCTATCCCATCAAAACTCCTACTCTGCAGTGCTTCCTTGACTAATCGCCTGAGTGCATTGAGATCAGCTTTCCTAAAGTCTAGTACTTTCACCCTACTAGTTACCTTACCCACTCGCTGTCTTATGTTGAATTCTAATATAAGGTGATCACTGTCTTCCAAATGGCTACCGATCTGGAGGTCCCCTATCATGTCATCTCCCGTCGCCAATACCAGATCCAGTATGGCATTCCCCCTAGTGGGACCATGCACCTCCTGTGTCAGGTGGAGGTCCTGTACACAGGTTAGAAACCTGCGTGAGCGATGGGACCTTGCTGTCTGCGTCTCCCAGCAGATGTCCGGGTAGTTTAGGTCCCCCATGACTACCGCCTCTTTAGCTTTTATGGTCTCCGAGAGTTGCCTCAGGACCCCCGCATCTATTTCTTCCCCTTGGTGTGGGGTTCTATAGCAGACCCCTACCACCAAATCCCTTTCTCCTTGCCCCCCATGTAGCCTAACCCACAATCCTTCTACTTCCTCAACCTCGGTTTCTGTTTTGATGAGGGTTGATGTATATTGCTCACTGACATAAAGTGCAACCCCCCCCTTTCTTCCCCGACCTGTCCTTTCTATACAATCTATAGCCCTCAATATGTACCGCCCAGTCATGGGATGAATCCCACCAGGTCTCCATTATCCCCACTAAGTCATATGTGTTTAGTGCAAGCAGGAGCGCTAGTTCATCCTGCTTGTTCCCCATGCTCCTAGCATTAGTATATAGGCACTTGAGCCCTGCGACTGGAGCCTTTGCTGCCCCCCCGCTCCCAGTCCCATGGGGCCCATTGTTTCTTACCTTCTTGTTTCTTACCTGTTCTGTAGTGCTGGCCTCCCCATGGTTTTCAGGTTCCCAATGTTCTCCTTCTTCAGACTGGGCTGTCCTTGTGGGTGCCACATGGTTTGGTGGTCCACAGCTTCCCCTGCCCTTGTACTCCCCTCCCCCCAACCCCTGCCCTGTACTCCCCTCCCCCCGACGAGCCTAGTTTAAAGCCCGCCGGAGGAGATCCGCCAACCTAGTAGAAAACACACGCTTACCTTTGGGGGACAGGTGAAGCCCATCCTAGCTGTTTCATTTTGAACAACTTCCTACAGGCATTAGGATTAATATAGAGCAATGTAAAATCCTTATGGGTTCTAAGGTAGTTTTATCCACATGGAAGCAATAACTACATTTTTACCAAAATGTTATCCTTAAATGTAGCCATGGATGTAAACATCTCATTAGTTTAAAATTTCAATGGGTACAGTGTTCACAAAAGATTCTCAGTCTTAAGGTTAACTTTCTTTCCCACAAAAAATGTAGAAGGAAGCTACAGTGTCCAAGGAACCTAGGGAGTTAGGCCCCCAAATTCCTTGAATTTTCCTTTCCTTCTTGACTATCCCAGTCAGGATTCCAAAAAAGTCCTTGTCAGCTAATTAAATAACCAATGAGCTACAAATACAGCTTGTAGAAAATTACTCATCAAAATATTATTCAATCAAACCCCCCCTCAAATCCCCCCCCCCAAAAAACCCCAAAACCCAGAAAAAATATCTGCTCGCAGCTGGAGTACTGTGTCCAGTTCTGGGCACCCCACTTCAAGAGGGATGTGGACAACACTGAGAGGGTCCAGAAGAGAGCCACCCGCATGATCTGGGGACAGCAGGGCAGACCCTACAATGAGAGGCTACAGGACTCGAACCTGTTCAGCCTTCACAAGAGAACGCTGAGGGGGGACCTGGTGACCATCTACAAATTCACTAGGGGGGACCAGAAGGGTTTGGGGGAGACCTTGTTTCCCCTAGCGCCCCCTGGGATAACAAGGAATAACGGCCACAAGTTGTTGGAGAGTAGGTTTAGATTATACATCCATAGGAACTACTTCACAGTCAGGGCGGCTAGGATCTGGAACCAACTTCCAAGGGAAGTGGTGCTTGCTCCTACCCTGGGGGTCTTTAAGAAGTGGTTTGATGCCTACCTGACTGAGATCATATGAGCCCAGTTTTCCTCCTGCCCAGGCAGGGGGTCAGACCTGAAGATCTACAAGGTCCCTTGTGACCCTACTTCTATGATTCTATGACAATTTATATTTTTGTTGAAGAACCACAATCAAAAACATTTCAGGTGAAAACTTTTGGGGTTTTATGCTTTTAGTTTTTCAAGGAGGTTTTCATTTTAATAAGGAGTGTCCTTGTCAGAGAAGGGTGAACAAATCATTTTACATCATGCTCTTGATATATGTATAAAATGGCTACCTTATGTTTCTCCCCTGTCCCGAGTATCAAGATATGTATTTTTTTTAATTAAGTAAGAGACTGCTGTAAGTTTCTTCTAAATCTTTAAAAGCTTAGAATTAAAATGAGAATATTCTATAGTTACCCTTAAAGAATTCAGAAGTGTTGGGTCCAAAATATTTTGCAAACATCAATTAGGAGCAACTCAATTTAATTTTTTGTCCTAACTCTCCCATCCTTGGAAATCAATGGGTAATTTTATCACTGACTTCAATTAAAAGAAGGTTGAGGATTTTTGAAAAATTTCATCCTTAAGCTAAATATGGCAGAACTAAACTTTGCTGTTGGGATGAATGGAGGCTGAATTTCCTTGTAGACTATGAAAAAAAGAAGGGGCATTGGGAATCAAAATGAGGCAGTTATATTACCCCTTTGCTCCCCAAGTTATTGAGTTTCTTATTTTTGCTCTGAAGCATATATTGGGAAAGCTGCTTAACAGATGGTGGCATAAAGTGTCATACTAGCTTGAGATTGGAGATTTTATTACACTGAATAAGTAACAAAACTGGAAGTAATTTCACAGCTTTCTCTTGTACTTATATTTCAGTAACAATGTTTTGCCACAGGAAAAAAAAAATAAAAGACTGGGAACTTTTGGAATGACAGATTGAGAGAGTTTTATTCCTGTACTCTCAGTGGAAAGTGATTACAGGTAGGTTGATAGAATTTGAACAAAATTAATAAAATAAGTCATAAGAATAAGTGAGAGAGCACTTTATGACTTCTAAATGGAAGAAGAAGAATGGAATGAGATGATAATGCGTATGAGGAGCAATGCGCTGTCTGCAGCATGATGGAAATAGTATAATCTGTTACAGAGTCTATGGGCCTTCTATAGTTGATCATATTCCTCACAGAAAAACTGCAAGAAAGGAAGTCTAGATTTAGGTACATTTTCTGTAGACATAAATTGTCCACAGATAAATAATATTTCCTCATGTGAAAACAAATTAAAACTGTGGGGAAAAATAAATATTTCATCCTAAATCAGATTTTTTTATCCATTGGAGGGAAACATTAAAATAATACCATTTGGGGAAAAACAAAATGTATTTCTTTGGCTTTCTCCCCGAGCTATCTGCCCAGTTTCCCAGTAAGTGCTTTTCCCAGCTTCCTGACTGCCCAGGCCCAGCAAGTTATGTAGTGACTTCCTGGAAAGTTGGATAGTCTGTGGGGGTAGTTTAGCAGCCGTAGACGGAGAGAACCTGAAATCCTTGGGATTTCAGGAACTTCAGCTTTGGGGCACACCACCAGCCAGACCTGAGAAGTGTCACAATCCTGGAAGCCCAGGGAGCCATGGGTCCAACAAGGAGTCCCAGCTTATGCTGAGGCCTTGCATACACTGCTGAAAAGTTAGATGTTATACTTCGGAGTGAGTGAGAAGTACTTTGAAATCCCTGTCTGGTTTCTGTCAAAAGTTTTTAGTGTTTTTTTCTTTTTAATGATGCTTTTTCCAGAAAATCTGATGTTGACAAAATGCTATTTTCTGTTTGAAAAACATCCACATGGACATTTCCAACCCGTTATTTGCATGTATAAAGATAATTTGTGTTATGGATTACACAAATGCTTATTTCACTCTTATGTTGGCTATCCAGCCCCTTAGTTCAAGTGCACAGAAATTAATTAGAGTATTTGTGTACATATTTTCTCCCTGGAGGAGGTAGATGAGGATAGGGAAGGGCAGGCTTTATTTGATAACTATGGATGCTTATACCTATGCTCCAATGTGTTCTTATTAGGAGACTCGATTCATCAAAATTAATTGAGTCTGCTCCACGTTCTAATTAGAACTCTCTAGCATCACCACAGCATCATGTGTATACACCCCTGTGGGTTTAAAAATGACCGCTGGGGTGTAAGGAGTAGAAGACAGAGAGACTCAAAACAATGGCAGTAGTAGTAAGTAAGTATGAGGTGGAAAAAGAGTTGAAGAGTGGAAATGAAGATCTGGAGACAGAGGGAGAGTTGGCAAAGGTGGAGAAGAAAGGTGACAGTGGGAGCAACAGCAGAGGCAGCAATGAGAGTGATAATGCCTGAAGGAAAACAGGAGAAGAGGAGAGCGGGAGACAGAGTGGGAGCAGCAGGAGAAAGTACGTCAGGTGAGAAGCAGAGGATGGTAGGAGCATGACAGCAGGTCATCCCACCAGGAGTGGCACAGCAGGAAAACACAGAAGAGGCACTGAGAGAATCTAGAGAGGAGCGGAGGCTGAGGATAAAGGTAATTTTAACTGGAGACAGGAGGCAGAAGGGATCGACAATGAACAGATATGATTTCCTGGAAAAGGTACTGTTTGAGATTTTGGAGGTGGAGGAGGAGCATCTCACCAGCCTGATTGCTTTCTCGAACCAAAAGACTTGGGAATTGACTTACTGGGATGGAGAAGGGTATGAGAACTTTTAGACAAAAAATATCAGGAATTAAGAGGGATAAAGTTCAAAGCAGGGGAAAAGTCAAGAGAGAGAGTGATAATAGTTCGTATGTACACAGAGTTACTAGACGGTGTCTGAATATGGTCTTGGAGGGCACAAGTAGTGTTACAAGCAGACAAGTGGAGCCAAGGTGGGGTGCTGCACCTCCCATCAGTGATCCAGATTGGGACACATTGGGGTTTTATAATGTACCATGGGCAACCAAAACAATGAAGCAAATGCAGAAAGGTGAGGTACATGTCTGCACACTGCCCCCTCACACTGCTGCAGATGTGAAGGGATGGGGTATAGAGCAGCAGAGTGCCAGGAGTCCCTAAAATGCACTATTTGTAAGGGACAGGGATGCTTGTATTGTAGATGCCCCAAAGCCTTTGCAAGTATAGTTAGACCCCCTGAGGAACAAAAAAAACTAGAGGAGGAGAGGAGGGGTTGGACACTGAGGTAGAAATGGTGGACCCCTCCCCCCCCCGGCAGCATAGTGGAACAGAAAAGGAGTGGGGCAAAATTTCTGTGACTGAGGCAGTGCAGGAGGAGCAGGAGACAGAATGGAAGGGGAAGCAGGAACAGCAAACAGTACAGACATGGAGGCAGGGATGGGGAAGAAAGAGGATATCTTACAGATAACAGAACTGGAGACTGAGCAAGAGAAAGCTAGGGTACCATATTTCCAAGTCTAAAAAAGAGGACACGTGTCACAGAGGAGGGGGGAGGGGCAGAGAGAAGATGATGGGGTGGGGGGGGCAGCGGTGCCCGGCTCCTGCCCATTCTTTTGCCCCTCACTGACAAGCCATACACTTCCCCCAGCCCCATTGCTGCCCCTCACTCTGGACCCACTGACCCCAGGCCTGCCTGTGCCCCTGACTCCCAAACAGCAGTCCCTCCCCACCACCCCTGACCTGCAGCCCCCTGGTGCTGCCAGTGCCCTGCACACCCAACCCACAGTCACCTGCCCCATCCCCCGTGCCCCTCACTCCTGATCTGCAGCCCCCAGCCCCCCTGCTGCTACCCCTCACTCCTGACCCACAGCCCCCTGCCCTGCCCCCCAGCCCTGCTGGTGCCCCACACTCCCAACCTGAAGACCCCTGCCCCTACTCCTCCCCCAACCCTACTGCTTATACACATTCTTTCTCTCTTTCTTTCTGGCTTGCCTGAGCCTGTGCAGGGAGCACGTGACCCCCAACAACCAATCACCTTGCCCACTACTCCCAGCACAAAGCAGCCATTCTGGGACAGCAGAACACCCGGACATTTGTTCTTTTTTTAAAAAAACCCACCTGGACACAGCACAGGGGTCCAAAAAAGAGGACATGTCCAGGAAAACCCGGACATATGGTAACCCTAAAGAACCAAAGACAGGCTGGGAAAAGAAAGAAAATGCAGGGGCTTGGGAACAGGAAGAAGAAACTTGGTAATGAGGTGAGTCAGAGGAAAAGCCAGAGAGCAGTTACCTGCTGCTAACACCTCTGGGCTCCAGCCTGGAGTGGCAACCAGAATGTGGTAAGCGGTAGGGAGGTGGGAATATGCAATCCTTCATAATTGAAAAAGGGATCCAGCAGCTTGCAAAAGCTACAGGAATTGGAGTGAAGAAGGGAAAGCAGTCAACCACCCCAAGGAGTAGCACAGATGAACCTTAAAAGAACAGATGTACTCAGCTCAAAACAAGCATGGGCAAACCTTAAAGGAACAGGTACAGTCATTTTAAAACGAGCATAAATTGACAATAGTTTCACTTAATGTTAGGAGTATCTTAACAAGGAAAAGATGGGAACAGATTGAACCAGCGTTGAGCCAAGTAAGGGCACACATAATCAGCCTATGAGAACGTGGTATACTGGGGAGAGGGATTATAAACACTTTGAGAAAAGGTGAAGATGGGGACCACCCTGGTGGTTGGGGACAAATGAGAACAAAGTGCAGGGGTAGCAATATTATTGAGGAACCCAGAACTGCGAGTGAAGCAGGTAGAATAAGTCATCAGTGGCAGATTACAGCAAATGATACTATCAGTCAGGAGAACAGAATTAGAAATTTTAAATGAATATGCACCACCAGAGAAGGAGGGAAGGAATGCACTGCTTAGAAAGCTGGCGGTTTACATGGTTGGAGGGAGACCATGCATAATAGCAAGAGATTCCAATTTTATAATCAAAGTGGGTGACAGAACATGGGAAGGAGAAAATGGAACTTCAGATAGCTCATCCAGACTGTTACCAAATATAATAAAGGAGAGTCACTAAGAGATATGTGGGCAGGGGAGGAAGTTTTCACTAGAACAGACCCCAGTGGAAAGAAGCAATCAAGAGTTGACTTTGAGCTTCTATAAAAAAAAATAAGGATAAGGAAGAAAGAAGCCATACATGTGGCTTTTTAGTGATCACCAGATGCTGAAGGTGGAAATGAGTCTTGGTAAGAGCCCCATGAGAGGGAATGGACTTTGGAAGTTAAATGCGCAGCTGTTGCAAGATGAGAGATATATTAAGCATACATGAGATATGAGGGGTGGTGAAAAATGAAAAAATATTTCAGGAGTACCAGAGAATGGTGGATGATGGTGAAGAAAAGGATGGGAGAATTGTTCAAGAAGAAAGGCCAAAAATGCACAGGGAAAAGAATGAAAGAGCTAAGAGAGATGCAAAGAAAGATGCAAGAGTGGCTAAAGGAAGCTACAGAAGGAAGACAGATATGAGAAGAGCCTGTCGAGAAGACTCAAGGCAAGAGTTAGAAATCTGGTTTAAAAGAAAGATGAGAGAAAATGTTCTTAGCATAAGCACCTCGGGTGGGAGAAAATGAAGAGTGGTCCCAATATGTTTTGACCAGAGTTAAGGCAGCAAGAGGAGAGCTTAAAGCAGTGGAGGGGGAGGGTGGTGCCCAGGTGGAAAAGCAGGAAGTGGTGTTGAAGGCAATGAGAAGATTTTATTAAAAGCTATACCAGAAGAAGGAAATAGACAGAAAGAAGATGAAGGATACCTTGGAAGAGACTGAAGAGCAAGTAGAGGAGGAGGAAGCAAAGAAGATGGAAGAAAAAAATAAGCTTAAAGGAAGTGGAGGAATGTATATAAACTTTAAAAGAGGGAAATCACCAGGAGCAGATGGACTGCCTATGGAATTTTAGGAGAAGATTTGGGCATGGGTAGGGAAGGGTATAGTGAAAATGTTCAAGGAAATAAGGAAAACAAGAGAGGCAGGGAAAGATTTTACAAGAAACATTGTGATCTTACTCTTCAAGAAAGGGGAGAAGGAACTTTTGAAAAACTGGAGACCAATTATGCTCTTTAATATGGACTATAAGTTAATGACTAAGATGCTGGCTTTGAAGATGAGGAAAAATCTCCAAAAGATAATACATGAAGACCTAGTACACGCAGTGCCAGGTTGAAGGATCTCTGAAGCAATAAGAATGATCAGAGATATGCTGTTCCCCACATCCAAGAGAAGAAAGCCAACACAGTTATAACAAACCTAGATTTAGAAAAAAGCATATGACACAGTGGATCATGATTACATATTCAAAGTGCTAGGAAAAATGGGTTTCCCTGAGAAATGTATATGTTGGATTAGATTATTGTATAGAAAGCAGCGAGTCAAATCCAAATTGATGGGCATCTAAGCGGGGCCTTTAAAATCCATACAGGGGTGAGACAAGGATGCTCCCTGTCACCACTACTACTTGTTTGCAGCATGGAACCATTAGCACAAAGAATAAAAAAAAGACAAGGTCATAAGCAGAGTAAAGATACCAGGAGGGGGCGAGGTAAAATGTGTATTATATATGGACAATCTAAACCTAGTAATTAGAAACAGACTTTCAATGGAAAAGGTGCTAAAGCATACATCAGAGTATGAAGAAGTGACAGGGGCTTAACTAAATAAATTGAAAAACACCATAATGGGAGTAGAGAACTGGAGGGGCTTGGAGAGTTTGGACCTTCAAATAAAAGAGGGAGAAATCAGAGCGCTAGGGAGCCCAATGGACACTGAAAGGAAAAGTAATACAGCATGGGAAAAGGTGATGGCAAGATTACAGCAAATACTTTAGTTATGGTCCAGAAGAACACTGTCCTTTGCCAGAAAAGTGGCAGCGTTTAAGGCTTGTGTATGAATGTAAGATGAGGAGTTTTTCACCCAGTCTGATCTGGGGGAAAAAATCTTGTCTCATATTTGAGTAAATGCAATATTTAGACTTTCTAGAAACTTTTAACTGGGTTTCTAAACCCAGTGTCTTTAAATAATCATCAGTAAAAGGCAAAGTGCTGTCTTGGGTTAGAAATTGGGCATGGGACAGAACAAAATAAATAGGAATCAATTATTGGTATTTGAGCAAAAAAAAAATCGCCTGGGGTGTAATATTAGCTTTGGTATTATACAGATTAATGATCAGAAAAAGGAGTAGTGCAGGACAGATGACATGAAATTACTAAAGATCTTGTCAAGACCAGAGAACACTGAAGCGGGTTAGAGGAACCAACTAAACCTAGGTGAATGGCAGCTAGATTACCTTGCACACTGAATTGCACATAACAGATACTAGAAGGAATAGTTTAAAATATACAGTTTACATTGTTCTAAATTAGCTGTTCTGCAAGGAGACATGGGTGCTAGTGAGAAAGTGATATGTATATAATAAATGCATTTCAGTGAGAAATCCCATTACTACCAGACTTCTCACAAAAGTTAAGCAGTTCACAGTAAATTGTACAATACTGTAAACATATTGAAGAGTCTCTCAGGTATTACTCCTGATTATCAGACACAAATACGTTTTTTTTCAGTGTTAAAAGTAACCTTTTAAATGATAACATGGTCTCAGTCATCAGTCTTAAAGTGTTCAGTACTCATCTTGTCAATCACTGAAATTATACCTCATTTCCTTTCTTTATTCAGTGGCAAAGTGGTTCATAGTGCCTGCTTTGCTCTTTCAGAGAACTTGTATTTCGGTTCTGCTAAGTCTGTGTTGCTGAACTCTAATGGCCAGGGAATAGTTTCAGTTTTACTTGTAATTGATCCTTAATCCACTTTTAAAATGACATTGTACCCCTTCCCCAATAACTGGGTCGTTCCATTGACAGAAGAGAATTTTGGAAGATTTTGGTTAAAAAGTTTCGTCAGTTCTTATATTTAAGGCCTGCTAAAGTGGCTCTGTCAAGAACCTTGCATTCATCCCTGGACAAGTTGTGCCTGCATTTGTCCCAGAACAGAAATATCTTGGGATGGATCCATATATATATCACCCTTCTAATCAGGGTTTAGCGAGTGGCTGAATGTACTACTGCTTCTCTGCCATGGATGCAGTTATGCATAACTGCAATCTTGGATCACCATGCAGAAGTCCTGGAATAAACTGTCAGTACTTTTTATCCTGTGAACCTTTTTAGGATTTACCCTGGGATAATTGTCTGTATGATTGCAATTTGTTCTGAGATAAAATATTTCATCTCAGGATAAATGCAGTGTCTGTTTGTAGACTCATATATGTGGATGAAGCTGCAGCCATCACTAATTACAGTTGTTCAGGGTACCTTGGATTTAATGATTTGAAGCAGTCCTGAATTCTGGATCTAAGGAGACTTCTTATACTCTTGGTACTGATGTAGTTGTCAAATATAAGAGCCTTGCTCTTGCATAAATCTCCCAAGTAATTCCCAGTATGCTTACTTTTCACAGATACATATATTTATATGAATATCATTCTTTATTAAAATTTGAACATCTCTCAGAAGTCTTCTGATTTAACTCTTGGAGTCATATTATCCTTAAGCAACATACTGTTTATGATTTGTTCCTCTAACTCAGTGATGCACTTTTTTTTTTTAAGCTGTGCTATAAGCCAAACATTTCTCCTATTTTAGATGGAAGGCTTCTGCTAACTTTCATAATATACCTTAGGATCTGAGGGGTAGGAAAGTCATAAAAGGAAACCAGTGCACAGTTTTGATCTTTGTTTATTATAAATATTAAAATTAAAAAAAATGCTTCGGGGTACCATTTCAGCTCTATGCTTTTGAAACTGCTTGGTTTGTACACACAATTTTAAATTAACCACAATAGGTTATTAAAGGGCAGTAATCAATAAGGTAGCTCATTATCTATGATACTTATAATTACCCTTATGCTAGTAGTAATGCTTTGGTTTAACCAATGCATATTAAGAAAATGTGCTAACAGGACATCTCATTATCACCCTAATTTTTGCAGTGGAGCTTTATTAGAAAATCATGCTACTCATCTGAACTGCCACAACAGCAGCATTATCCCTAGGGCTTTTTTTTTCATATCAAGGTTAATTTAAAGTGATTAGCATAAGCACTACAGATGTTGCTATGGGGATAGGAACCTCACATCTACTATGATGGACATCATATGATTGCTGTTACAGCTCCAGTATGATTGGATTATTTGTTTTAATGTCATGCGAAACAAGTCACATGACAAAGATCAGAATCTTCTTAATAGCATTTCATATTCCTGAAATCAATCACCTTTTCCATTTCTCTGTTAAAAATGCCTGGAGAGTATGTAAGCAGAAATATTTGCTATTTATTGTTGTTTGTATCAGAATATCTGTTTGTTTGGTAAATTCCATTGTTTAAAGGTATATTTATTCCAAAAATGTGAAAACAATTAATTTAAAAAAACAATAAATTACATTTAAAATTTAATACATCTATTGAGGGCAGAAGATTATAATGTAAAAATGTTGTATTACTGAGTCACCACTACATAGCTATATTTGAATAAAAGCTTTTAGGAAAATGTGTACATATTTACTGAGGAATTGCTCCAAACACCACTCAGGTTACTCAGAAACCTGTCATAGAATTTTCATCAAGTCCTGAATGCCACTGCCTGAATTATCCATTCTTAGTTCTATCAGGGGAGTGGTAGAGATACTAGTAAAGGGAAAGGGAGGGGGTCACATGTCCTATAGACTTAAGAAAGACAATAATTAAAAACAGAACATGATTTAATTTTAATGGATTTCTTAATAACCTTTTACAATCATAATTGTGAGGCACAGACCATCAGTAATAGAGCCATTAGCAGTGTTGTGCTAGTGATGTTTTTAGTGTGGCTATTATGGACAGTTTATGAATGGCAAATACATGAGTGCTTATTTGTGAATCTTTCCATACTTCAGTGAAATGCAAATATGTCACTGGAAAAAATACTATGACTAGTGGCATTATTTTCTAGGAGGCAGTATTATTTTATTGCTGTATGACTTGGTTTTGTGTGTGTCAATACAATGCCACATGCTGTGAAGTTATATTGAGAAAGAATGAGAAAAAGTGATTTAAAAAGACATTATTTGAGTGTCTTAGGAATGCCAAGGAATATTTCAAGCTCATAATGTTTCTGTTTGAAAATAAACTTCCAAAGCTCATATATCTGCTTTTAAGATGGAACAGAATTTGGTTTCATATAGCATCTTTCATCCTCAACGTATCCCAGAGAGCTTCACAAAATAATTAGAGTTTGATATTATTATACTTTAATGATGGATGGCACTGAGACACTTATGTGTTCAGCCATAGCTCACCACAGTACCCATGAGTGGAAATGGGTTTATTCAGCTTGCTAATATTGGCCAAAATACCGAAATACTTTTCTTTTTCTTTTGTATTTTTCAGCTGCAATGAATACACACTAGGTGTATTCAAAAATTTTGTTTGGTAGGTCATCCTTCAAAGAACAGGATCATGAGCAGTTCAGGATTCCTTTTCTCTACAGACATATAAGCAGTGTGTCCAGTTAAGCCCCAATCTTTGTATGTATTTTGACTCTATGACTTCCTATTTTCCAGACAAGGGTTATACTAAGTGAGCCTTCCTAGTTTTGGTGCAGAGAATATAAGCAAACTTAACTACAGAATAAATTGAAATTCCTCCCTAAAGTCTGCTCTTCTCCCTTCAAAAGTGGAGGATGCCCTTTGGCAAAACAGCTGAAGCTTCTCTCCACACAAGGTAGTGAAGACATAGGCCCAAGTTCTTTTCAAGGTTGTGTCTACCCTACACATTTCTAGGTCAGGAACTGTAAGCAGTCTTAGCCATAGCAGTGTTCAAGTCCATGTAAGCAAATTTAACTGGCAGTGAAGACACTCATAAAGGCCCCTAACACATGTTCATTTAATGGCAAATTTGAGATCTAATTCCCGATTCCAACAAACACACCTCCTGCTATGCCATGTGTACGGCAGAAAGTGTGATTTTGGGATAGGGGATCAGATCACAATTACGCCATTACTACAGTGCAGAGGGATCCCAGGATAATAATAATCCAGGGATCCCCTTGCTTTGGTAAGTTGAAAGCCAAGGACCACAGCCCTGCATGTGCAGATGACAATCAGCTGACAATTGACCTTAGACAGTTCACCTGGGGGGTTTCAGAGCAGACAGTCAGCTGATTGTTGGCCCTGGACTGGACAGATCCAGGTTCAAAACCCAATTAGCTGATTGTCAAAACCCCAATCCTAGGGTCTGGAGTTCCCAGCAGGAGAAACCAAGAAGTTTCCTATGCTGAGGACTTGTAACTCTGTGTCTGGCAGCTCCAGTTTTAAAGTTCCCAGCATAAAAAGACTTTCTGCATCCCCAATGCCTAGACTGGGGTTGATAATCAGATGACTATTGGTCCCAGGGACATTCCAGAGGTTGTTGACCCCAACCATGCATTATATATAAGGTGCCATACACCAGCTATAAACTAGTTCTGTATTATGTGTGGAACATTTGTATGGCTCATTTCCCATTCTATGGCACCTTGCACTGGGTATACATGTAGCATACTCCCCATTGTGTCATGATTAACATGTTAATCACTGTATAAGTATCATATCTAGGGCACCTCTACACACCATAGGGTTTAATCTTCATTAAATGAAATAGATTTATAAAATTTAAGGTAGTTTATTTTGGAGTGTCACATCTGTGTTTGCACTCACTAGGTTTTCAAACTAATTAAGCTTTGGAGCATCATATCAGTGTTTGAACATACTTGGTTTAAGAACAAATTAAGCCCAGTCCCCAGCCAACACTGCAGGAAAGCGGGACAGTTCAGCACTGCCCCCCAGCCCAGAGTCCTCCATGCTGTGCCCTGCTACACAGCTGCAGGAGCAGGGAGCTGGCAAATAGCAAAAGAAAAATAACAGTGGAAGCAATTCAAAAGTGGAAGAAATTTGAAGGGGTGAACTACAAAATAGTTGTAGCACCATGTGATGGACAAAGAAGCTCATTACATGCCTTTGTGTTTGCATGCAAAGAATCCATGGATGCAACACTTTAATTCACAGTGAGCCAAGCTAAACTATGTCCAAGGAGTTTTACTTCAATGCACCAGAAAGATTTTTAAACATCCAGAAAACCTGCTCATGTGAACAGTCATGCCATTGCAGCACAAGAAAGGGCAAAAAACATGGTGTGTACAAAGGCCCATAGAAGGGCTTAAGATCTTGAGTTCAGGGAGCAGCAACTGGTGCTACAAGGGTGACTACACACAACGCTCCTTGCCTCCCCAGGGTGGACAGACCATACTGAGAGAGCAGCAGTCAGAGACTTTTTTAAGTCCCTCAATCAAGTTAGACTCTTCTGACTCCCACACCTTCCCCTCCATGCACAGTGGCCTGTTCCCTTCCCTGCCCTGGATGCACTGCCACTGTCCCCACCTGACTAAGCAGGAAGGATAGGAAGAATCCAGAGGTGTTATTGCTGTGCTCCAGCTGGGATGCACATGGAGCCAGGCTCTGCCAGAGAGAACAGCAGTGGTAGCAATGGGTGGGTTCCCTTCTCTTGCACTTGCTCCCAGGCTGGCAGGGGGACCAGGAATGGAGGGGAACCCCTCCTGCTGCTTCTGTTGTCCCCAAATGACTGGCTTACTGTGGTGCCCAGCTGGTGGGAGCCAAAGCAGAAGACAAAAAGCTGATTCCTGGGGAATCAAGGCCCATCAAAAGGGAGGAGGGTCACTACCACCTTTCATGTATGGGAAGAACTCACAAAGGTTATAATGTGCCATAAAACCAATGTCAGTGCTGAGTTCTTGTTTCTTAGGGCAGCTATACATGAGTGCAGAAGCTGCTTCGGTGTGCTGAAATTCCAGCATGTCAGAGCAGGCTTGATTAATCAAGTCTACTGGAGTGTGGCAGTTACTTTGCTCCAGCAGCTTCCTGTGACTTGTGTATCAGCATCCCCATGCTTAAAAATGGTGGCTCATCAAATGGCTCTGGGAGCCATTTCAATTAAAGTGCTACCTCCCCCTACCCCTGGAGCATGTGTAAAAGTGCCCTTTGTGTCCAGCTATGAATTTTTATGAATTCATGAATTTAAAATCCAATAATAAAATAATAATCAAACTAGTGGAGAAGAGTGGAACTGTAGTCATCCTCAAGTTGATAATGACCCTCCTCTCTTTTGATAGTCCTTGATCTCCAAGTAATCAGTTTCTTTCCCCTGCTTATTGTTTGTCTGTCAACCCTGGGAATTTCTCTCTCCACTCTTCCAGCTTTTGTATTATGCTATACTGGCTTTATTACTCAGAGCTGAAGAAGAATGTCTTGCATTGGAAAGCCGGTCTAACTCTATCCCAATTATGCAGTTGGTCCAATACTAGATATCATCCTAAGACATCCTTGCCTCTCACATAAAATTTAATGGAGTTATAAGGGTCAAACATTTATGTAATGACTCAGGTAACTTTAAACCAACTAGAGGGTATATGTATATTAGTTTTCATAACAAATATAGTAGGCATTTTGGAAAGTTTCTGTTAAAGAAAGAAATTCAAAGGTTTATATATTTTGATTTACTGAGTCTCTACTGGTGAGCCATTTAAGAAATATAAATATGAATCTTTTGAGGTTTCAAAAAGTTTGATTAATTTTGTTTTCACTTGGGGGTCTCCCAGAACTTTTGGATACAGCTGGAAAAAGAAATAGAATAAAATGTTATTATGAATGAGACTGTCCTCAAAGTATGTCTGATTTCCCCAGATGTACCAGCAAAAGGATATCTAATAAGTAGAGATCTACTTAAATTGCAGCAGAAGTACACTGAGCAGCAGTTTCTTCAATCTTGCTGTTTTTGTCATACGCCACCCCCACTACTGATTGGCAAAGGGGCCCTGCTGCTTGCTGAGGAGGCAAAAACTATGGTTTTAAATATGTTGCAGTTGTTGCCTCCTGGCCAATCAGCAGCAAGTGGTGGGTTGTCAGGGCCCCTTGGCCAATCATCAGCAGGAGGTAAAAAACACGGCATACTTAAAACTGTGGGTTTTGCTTCCTGGCTGATCAGTGGGAAGCAGCAGGGCCACCAGGACCTCCCTGCCAGTCAGCAGTGGGGGCAGGGAACATGTGGAGAAAAGAGCAAGATTAAAGAAGCTGCTGCGCAGCAAACTTCTGCCATTATTTAGCTAAGTCCCTACTAATGAGGCTGTCAGTTGCTTTTCTGGAATAAAAGATTTGATAATTTATAGTAATCTTTTATTAAGCATCTGGGATGTGTGTTCTAACCAAGCTTTCAGATGTTCACCCATTGTGACTTAGACCACTCGGCCCCTGATGCACATTACATCTCTTGTGCAATTAACTGGTTAATTTCACAGTAAATTTACACATGCAAAGTAATTACCACACAATAAAAATGGACAATGAACCACAAAGTTTTTGCTTGAAAAATGAAGAATGTAGCTGGTTGCTGCCAAGCTTTAATTTCAACATGTGGCATGTCACACACAGGGTGACACTGTTTGGGCAGGTCCTTCAGTACTGCAGAGAAGACTGCTCTCTCTCCCTCCTCATCCCCTACTGACCTAGAAACTCCTGCTTAATTTTGCTACCCCAGGGTGCAGTAGTGAGAGAGCTTCCCACCCCTCCTCTCTTTCTTTAACAAGCCTTCAAGGCTGCTTCTTTAAAAAGCCATTAGCACTTCCTTGTGAAATAAGCTTTGTGAAACCCAAAGTTTAGATAAGCACTCAAGTGACATGGAAGATGCCAAATTTAGCCCAATTTTGGATTTTAAACTTCATTGCAGAACAACAAGGAAGTTTTTTTTTAACTCCCTGCCTCCCATCTGACACCTCCAGGGAAGGAATTCTACCTGATCAACACATCAAAGAGCTACTCAACACAGCTCACAAAGGCACTGGCATGGACCCAGAGGGACAACCTTCCATCTTCATCTCTCTTAGTGCAAAAATGAAGTTTACTTCCTACCTATGGGGACTTTTTACCATCTTGTACCATCTACACTTTTCCCAGAGCCTGACAAAGGGACTTTGATCCTGAAAGCTTGCAGAAAAGGACAGTTTTCTTGCCATTTTCCAGTTGGTCTAATAAAAGGTATAATTTTGGAACCAAGAGTTCTAGTTTTTTGTATGCCCAAGTGACATGCTGCACTTGTCTGGCACAGGGAGAAATGGGGAGGGAATTTCTTCAGCAACCTGCCAGCAGGACCAGCACATACACAAAAGCACCCAATAAGGTTCCTGAAAAGTTTAAGCCCTGATGCTGCCCATCCCCCCTTCCCACTGTCCCACCCTTCACATGGGTCTTCCCAGTCTGTACAAGAACTGGGGGGCAGTGTCTTCATGAAGTGGGAGTCCAGCTCATTCCCAGCACAGCTGGAAAGATGGATGACAGCCCCTGCCAGCAGTTCTCCAGCTCCCCTTGCTGGCAAGTGCTGGCAGATCAAGTTCCCAAGACACATTTTCTCCCCTCAGGACAGCTAGCCCTTTGAATGTGAAGCAGGTCTCATGGGATGACAGTTACCACTGAGTGATATCACCTGTTGCTTGATAGTAATATCTGCACGGGGTCTAAGAGTTGCAGCCTAAGTTGGAACCAGTAGCCTGTTCTGTCCTGAAGTTTAGTTTCTGGTGTCTCACTTTGCTGCACTACAAACATTTTGTGTCTAAAGACAATGATTGGCAGTGAGGAAAAATGAATACTAGATATTTTTCCCGGTTTTCTAGCACTTGATTTTGTCTCATTTCTTGTTATTATTAATATGATTCAACATGATACTGAAATAAGATGGTAATGAACCTCCTGTGTTTATGAAAACAGCGTTTTTAATGATTAATGGCTGATCCATGTTGAAGAAAACAGTTGATTTGATCTTATGAACATCTTAATGTTGAATAGTCTATTATGATTTGTTTAATCATTTCTTGGTATTATAGCTCCACTGTGGGGAATCTTTGTAAAAGATTATGAAACTGAAAAGTCAGACTCTCGCATATTTTGAAGTATACTTATAAGACTGAGAATTTACACATTTAATGTCAATATTTTCTCTAAGCTGGCAGGTGGTCCCAGTTTAATTTTAGTACTACTGATGAGACCCAATTGTCTTTATGAAATTGCTCCCTCTTTATCTTTTGAAAATAGAAAACACAAACGGCTCAGCAGGTGCAAATCAGCATAACTCCACTGAAGTCCAGAGTATAATATCTGGCCCAAAACACATTGCTCTTGTTTCATTTCTTTAGCTAACCATTCAAAAGGCTGAACTGTGATCATCATTCTTAATATAAGAAAGTCCAATGACTTGGGACGTACCCAATCACAGCAGAAGTTTGTGGTGCAGTAGCACCTTTAATTTAGCTCTTTTCACTGCACTCTGCCCCGTCCCCTACCCCTGCCACTGAGTGGCTGAGAGGCAATTAACGCTACAACTTTTGCCCCTCAGCCACTCAGCAGTGAAGGTGGAGGGCACACAGCTAAATTAGCAAGATTGGTGGCGAGATTAAAGGTGCCTCTTCACTGCAAACTTCTGCACCAATTTAGGTAGGTCCCTATCTATGACTTCAACTGACCTCAGTTGGAATGTTTGCTTCAGTAATTTTATATTAACGTTTGGTCCAAGCTAGTTCACTAAATTATTTTAAAGAAACCAGAAAGAGATTTGTAAAAGCAATTGATGTTGACCTAATTCTGCTCCAGTAAAGGCTATGAAAATTTCAACATTAACATTGGTAGGAACAGATCTAAGCCAATGCCAAACCCTTTTCTAAATGCAAAATTACTAGGCAACATTGTTAATATTTTAAATGTAATATCTTCTACGGAAGAGACTGATTTTTTCCCTACGTAATGCACTTCTCAGCATATTGTGTCTTATGTAGCTTACCCTCAAGCTTGGAGTTAGCCTTCGAAGTGAGGACAGCAGATTGTATTTGCCCATACTCTAAACAGTAATGTGGGACTACAGTAACAGTTCCAATTTAGAACCATGGAATCGTAGAAAATTAGGGTTAGAAGGGACCTCCGGAGGCCATCTAGTCCAACCCCATGCTCAAAGCAGGACCATCCCCAACTAGAGCATCCCAGCCAAGGCTTTGCCTAGCTGGGTCTTAAAAACCTCTTTAATGAGTTTTTAAAACCTTTAATAGATAGTAGATCTGTCTGAGTTTTCAAAGATAACATCTAAAGAAAGTTTTATAGATTAGTCATCCCTGTGGAGGAGCAAATCTGGGGGGTCATGAAAGTGCAGTCACACCTCCTGTTCTGCTGCTGTCAGTGCTGGCCTCAGTTGACTCTAGGTCACTCCTGGCTCCCCTGGAAAGAGCAGCTGCAGCAGATGTGTCTCCTCTCCCTGCAGATGCTTCCTCCTATTCCCCTACTGTGATCTCCTGTGCCACTGCCACAGTCTTTGGTTGACATAGACATGGGGGCATCTCCAGAGTTGCTTCTGTGCTCCTTCTAGCCAAGGGGCTGCAGGGAGGAGCTGTATAGGGTGCTGGGCTTGGCTGGGAAACAGCAGTGGCAGCATGCATGAGTCTTAGTACTACACTTCTCCCCCACCAGGCATCCTATATGGCTAGCCATAGTGGGGGCATTAAACTTCTCCATGAAAAGAAGTAAAGCCATTTACTTCTTCACCGGTACCAAAAGAAGGATAACAGGAAAAGGAATAGTGTTACAGTAGAATGACCTGATTCAGGCTATTCCAGAGGCATAGTTCAACAGAAACACCACTTTTTGCTCAGAATTGTGCTTAATATCACCATTTAGCTTTGTCTGAGTCATTTGATTTCTTGAGGATTACTCATGTGAGAATAGTCAGCAGGCTTTAGGCCACAGTTCTGCTTTTAATATTACCATCCCAAATGAAGCTTTTAGTGGCCGATGTCATTTCCACTTATGAAGAAGATGAGAATTTATTAAGAGCTCTCGCTCTCTAAATTTCCCATTACTAAATTAAGCATTGGAGTGAGGGGCTTTTTTTTCCTAAGATACCGTTTGTTTCCCAAAAGTAATTACAATATCAGCTTGATAAAGGCTGCTGGTAATTTTGTTAAGAAAATTTACAAAAAGAGCACAGTAGCTTAACAACCTAAGAGAATTGTCTGTGGAATCTACTGCACTCCAGAGACTGTAATATTGCCCATTAGGAATTCTAAACACTGTAATTAGCAGCAAATTTTCGTATCTCTGCGTGTTAAGCAGGGAATTCATCTTCAGTTTGTTTCCTGCTTGGAGCATGGAGAAACTGTAGGGAAGAAAATCTGTGCAACCTCACATCACTGGTCATATATGCTTAGGATAAGCAGTTTCAGCTGTATGGAAGCAAAAGCACAGAGATGAGGTTAAATCCTGTTCTGCTTTACAATCAGTTCAGTCCTGTTGAAATAAGGGGCTCATTTGAGTTGTGGTTCAGAGAATTTGGTCCTTAAATGTACATGTAGATACATTTCCTGATGGGGAAATGAGTTTTTGGTTGTAGCTGTGTTGGTCTAAGGACATAAGCAGGCAAGGTTCTTTGGGTAGATGTGATATCTTTTATTAGATCAACTGAGTAGTTGGAAAAACGTGTTTTGCAAGCTTTCAGGCGCAATCACCCTTCTTCAGACATAGGAAGTCAGAACAGCAGAGACTTCCTATGCCTGAAGAAGGGTGATCGCACCCGATAGCTTGCAAAAAACTTTGTTCCAACTACTCAGTTGGTCTAATAAAACATATCACATCTACCCAAAGAACCTTGCCTGTCTGATGGAGAAATTGTTCTTTTGTGGACGAAGTAGGTTTTTTGTTTTTTTGTTTTTTTTTAAATTGAATTTAGTCAATCCAGTGTTACCAAAATTACCAATAACTTCAGTGAGATTTTTGAGTGTCTGCAGCATCATATTCAGTATAGATAAATACTTTATTTTCTACGGTAACAGAGAATTGGGAAAGAAGTTGAGGAGATGCTTCATTAATATTTATAGTGTCAGTTCTCTACCACTACAGGAAAATCTTATAATAAAATAGGCTGAAATAGGAATTAACCAGTTAATCATATGTTAAGTTGTGACCCATCCACATGTTCAGTTGATTAATGGTGTGATAAAACTAGGAATAAGCCACAAAGTTATTCCACAAAAAATATGTAATAACAATAACTTCATTGTGCCATTAACTGAACATGTGGCTAGGTGCTTCCCTGAACCTGGGAGTCCCATCAGCTGTTCTGCTGTGTCTGAGAGTCCTGTCAGCTGTGAGACTCAGCCACAGGAGCTGGCTACTTGGTGGTGCAGGAGAGGCTTGGGATTGGGATCCTGGGCTTGCCCTGCCCTGGAGATAAGGTGTGATTGGATCTGATGCTGCATTCTACAGTCACACCTCCTGCCGTGCATGTATGAAATGGCAGGAGATGTAATTTTGTGGATTGTCCATCCAAATCCACAATCCATGTCTTTCCCTAAACATCTAGAGGCACCCTAAGAGTAATACACTTAATTTAAACTTAAGTATTGTAAATAGTAGTACTACCTAATCTGTACTGTATTTCAGATGTTACTAATTTAAGAACAGAGGACCACTGTAAGAGTTCTATTTAATTTCAATTTGCTTTCAGGGATTGAAAAATAACTACTTTGATACTCGTGCATAAATACTTATCTGTTCATTTTTTTATTATTAGAATGTGCAGACACCTTTTCATGTGCATTCTATATTTTTTTTGTTCAAAAATACTGTAAAATGGGTGGACTTAAAAATAATGATATCTTACTGCCCCTTAATTTAACTTTGAATTCAGGCAAAACTAACTTAAAAGCGGGGATGAACCTCACTTAAAGTTTCACCACCACTGTATATTATAGCTAAGTTAAAACTATATTTGAATTATCAGAAAATCTGATGCACTCCTAAATCTCCGTTCTTTCTTCTTTCTGTTATCAACAGAAATGACAGAATTTAGAGCAGCAATCAACAACTATAAGGCACTCCATCATGTACTCATCATAAAGAAACTTACATTTAAAATCTAAAACAGCAAAGGAAAGAAAAATGTTTTAAAGTGCACATTAAAACAAAGCATTTCGTTACTTTGGTGTAAAAAGATTTGCTGTTACTACAGTAATTTGCATATTTTTTGTTGTGCACGCAAAGCATTTTTAGTCGCTGTTATAACGCTTATCTAAAACGATGTTGGCTTCCTGAAGAAGAAAGAAGCAATAAAGAACATAATCAGTGTTTTTAATAGGTTAACAAAAGAAGTAAAATGAAATGTCTGATCTCCAACAAAACATCCTTTGGATGTTAACATTCCAGCTAATGTTTATTTTCTTCCTAGTTGTATCCCTTATACATTTTTAAAATAAGCCCAAATTTAACCTTCATACTGTGGCTAAGGAACAAAGTTGAGTAATTGTGGGAAATACGAGGCGTGCCATAATGAATAGGGAATAAATTATTTATCTCATCCTAGCAGTTTCTGTGAAAGAGGTGGCAGAACAGTCTGTTTAAAAAATATATAGTGAGAAAAAAAGAAAGTATCCTGACCTGATATTTTCATTTCCAATACACTCATTTTTTGAAAAATATAATTTGTATTAATCCAATTCCACTTCGGTTGTTCAGAATATTACAAATATTAAACTTGAGAGAGCCATCTATTGTTAAGATTTTAAGTGCAAACATATGGAGTTTGCCACTGAGCCAGTCAGCACATTGTTTTTATTATTGCATTTTGCTGCTGGGTGGGTTTTAATTGAGTGTTATATCATTCATTAGAGAACCTAGAAATCATGTACAGTATGGGTATTTCTTGGCATAATGTTATTTAGAAATGATGGAAGGCATAAGTATATGACATATCTTAGTTTTCTTAAATATACCATTTTCCTTATTTCTATTTCTCCTATCTATTTTGATGACTGCTACCATTATACTACCTTCTGCTTTGCTCATAGAACAGATTCTAATATGCTTGCTGAGTTAGTGTCACTGCTTTGAATTACCATAACTTTAGCTTCCAAAGAGTCAAGTATTCAACTGACTCCTCCAAAAGACCAAGTTCGAGTTCTTCCCTTCTAGCACTGAATCCTATTTTCAATTGCTAAAAAGCTGCAGCAGAGGTAAAGTAGGCTCATTATTTTGTTTCTGTAGTATACCAAACATAAACTACCCAGACACATAGGCAAGAAAAGACAGATTTCTGAATGAGTGATACAGTAGTAAACCTAATTGTTCTTAGGTGATTTCACATCCTAACTAGACCTAGCTGAAACTTAGTTGGTCCTATTAAACAAAAGTCAAATGTTCTAAAATGAAAATGGAAGCATTTTGTTTTGATTAAAAACACAAACACACATTCTGATTTTGACTTTATTCGTATGATAGTATAATTCCTAATATGATTTAAAGTAAATTTTGAAATAAAAGTTGTTTTGAAAAATAGAAATGTTTAATTGCAGTTGAAGGATCTTTTAAAATATTTTTTGAACAAAATGTTGCCAGGCTCAATATGCTCTTCTAAAATATTTCAGTTTCTACAAAATGGTAGCATCGGACAGAAAAATAATTTCCAGCTAAATTTTTTGAGCAACTTAATACAAAACCAATGATGAGAGACCTGGATTGCCACTCTCTTATATCTGTTTCAGAGCCATGTAATATTATTGGAATTACTTCCTATTTACATTGGGTTTTTGGTTGTAGCCATGTTGTTCTAAGGACATAGGCAGGCAAGGTTTTTCGAGTAGATGTGATATCTTTTATTAGACCAACTGAGTAGTTGGAAAAATGTTCTTGGCAAGTTTTTAGGCACAGTCACTCTTCTTCAGGCATGGGGAGTCTCTGCTGTTCTGAGACTCCAAGAAATAAGAGAAGCTAAAAGTGTGGCAGGATGTCAGTGAGAATGTAAATAGGTAAAATTAGAGAGACAAAAGGTGAGGCAGAGGGAGGGGAAGGGGAGGGGGAAGAGAGTAGCAGGGGGGAAAAGGCTGAAGGGAGACAGTGTAGTGATCAAATACAAGAAAGAAAAGAGACTGTCAGGTAGGTACCTGGTGAATCAGATGTCAGGCAGGTTGTAATGTGTCATAAAAACCAATGTTTATATTGAATCCATGATTTTTTGTATCCGGTAGATTTATGCAGTGAAGTTCATAAGCTTATCTGTGGAAGGTGTTTTGAAAGTTCCCATTGAGGATAAGATCTAAGAGATTGGAGAGGGAGCGATTGTCTTATGAGAAGTGTGCACCCACAGGTAGTTGTGTATTCTTGTCTTTGATAAATGTATGTTGTGTGTTCATTCTGGTATGTAGTTGTTGTTTGGTTTCTCCTACATATTTTCCATCAGGGCATTTGGTGCACTGGATGAGATATATAACATTTCTGCAGGTGCAGCTGTAAGATCCAGGAAAGGTGATGGTTCTCTTGTGGGGTGTAGTTAGTGTGTGGGTGGTGGAGATATGTTGGCAGGTTTTACATTTCTTGTTCTGGCATGGTCTGGATCCATTTGTCAATGTGGTTTGGGTCATACAGAGTTTGCTTCTGGTGATGAGGTTAGCGAGATTCAGTGCTTGTATGAACGCTAGGATGGGTGGTTCTGGAAAGATCTCTTTGAGAGAGGGGTCTTCTTCTAGTATGGGTTGCAGTTGTTTGAGGATTTTCCATGTAGGTTGATATGTCATTACTAATGGTGAGCCATTTGTGGGGATTTTCTTTTTATACTGCAGTAAATCTTCAGGTGGTATCCAGGTGCTCTTTCAAAAGTGTGATCTATCTCACTGTAGGAGTGTCCTTGTTGGCTGAAGGCCCTTTTGAGATTTGTCAGGTCGTGGTCACACACATTCTCCTTGCTGTAAATTCAGTGGTATCGGAGAGCTTGGCTGTATATGACAGCTTTCTTGGGGTGTTTGGGGTGATTGCTGGTTCTGTGTAGATATGTATGTTCATCTGTGAGTTTCTTATATATGGTGGTTTGAATTTTACCATCTTGGATATTGATCATGGTGTCCAAAAAAGGAAATGCAAGCGATAATCTGATGGAGGGGTGATGATTGTTGAATTTTTGGAGAAAATCAATCAGAGACTGCAGGGTTTTGGTCCAAATGATGAAGATGTCAACTATGTATCTCAGGTATATTAAGAGTTTTATAGTGCAGTTCTTGAGGAAGTCTTCTTTCAGGTGGGCCATAAAAAGTTTGGCATATTGTGGGGCCATTTTGGTGCCCATAGCTATGCCCACAGTGTGGAGAAAGTGTTGGTTGTTGAGACTGAAGTTGTTGTGTGTGAGGATGAAGTACATGAGTTCATTGGATATCCTGAAGTCTGTACTCTGAGCCATAATCTCGTTTTTGTAGATATTTAAGACAGGCTTGTGAGGATGAAGTATATGCATTCAGTGGATATCCTGAGGTCTGTACTCTGAGTTGCAATCTTGTTCTTGTAAGACAGGCATCCTGGTGTGGGATGTTGGTGTAGAGGCTAGTGATATCCATGGTGGCTAGGAGGGTATTACTGGGAAGGTAGTCCATATTTCTAAGTTTTCACAGGAAATCAGTTGTATTTTGGATGAAACTCAGTCTTTGGGTAACTAGTGGTTTTGAAATAGATTCAATGAAACCTGATATTTTTTTCAGTTAGGGTTCCATGGTTTGAAATGATAGGTCTGCTGGGGTTTCCTTGTTTGTGGATTTTTGGGAGAAAGTAAAAAGTCCCTGAATTGGGTAGAGGAGGGATCGTGGTCTGAAGTTTTTCTTGTAGTTCCGGTGGAAATGATGTGATGGTTTTGAGTTTTGAGGAGAAAAGGGGAATAAGATCTTCCTCTAGTTTTTTGTGGTAGGTGGTGTCGGAGAGTTGTCTATTGACTTCTTTTATGTAGTCTTCGTGGTTAAGGATAACTATAGCTCCTCCTTTATCTGCTGGTTTTATTACTATTTGGTGGCTGGATCTTAGAGTTTCTATGGCCCTTCTTCCTGAGAGGGAGAGGTTGTTATAGTGGTGTTTGTTGTTGAGTATTTCATTGTTGATTCTTTCTCTGAAGCAGTCAATGTAGTGGTCAAGGTTTGAATTTTGTCCACTGTTAGATGTCCAATATGAGGTTTTTTGGATTTTTTAGCATTGATTTGTTTTCATCGATGTTGTCACCAGATAAATTATTTTGGTTGTGGACATATTCCTTCAGATGGAGGCGTTGAAAGTTTTTTTCCAGCACTCCACACTGTAGTATCTTATTTGGGTGTTTTTCTGGACAGAAATTAAGGCCTTTGGAGAGGACAGATTTTTCAGTTTTGGTAAGCGTGTGCGTGGAGAGATTGTATTAGAAGGTTGATTGATTCCTTCTGTTTTGTCAGGTATGATGCTGGAGTGTTGTACAGTATTGGTATCCTAATTTACACTAATTTGAATGCAGAATCAGGCCTAGAGTGCTCATTTTAGTAAAAGGAATGGGAAAGCTTTTATTTTAAAGCATAAAGCATATTTTACAGACTTATATGTACCTCTGTTTAACACTTCCATGTTTCTTTACTTTTAATGTCTACCCCCTAACTCTTGGGCAGCATATGACTCCAGTGCAGCGATGTGGCTTGGGATTCAATTTTCTCCATTCTATTTTCTCTTAAACCTCGCTCTGTCTCCCTGCCCCAATCAGCCTCAACATCTTTCTATATCAGCATGTCTTCTTCCTATGCACTGAAGTATGGCCCTCTGTGTGTATGGCTGGAAGACAAAGGGGAGAAAGTGTTCATAAGATCACAGGACATTAGGGCTGGAAGGGACCTCACAAGGTCATCTAGTCAAATTCCCTGCTCAAAGCAGGTTCATCCAAAAATAAACCATCCCAGCCAAGTATCTATTTCCCCTACTCCTGAAAACTTTCAAGGGTGGAGATCCACAGCTTCTCTAGGTAGTCTGTTCCAAAGCTGTTGCAGAGATCAAATGCTGTCCCAATACATATGTTCCATCCATGCACAGAGTGGACCTGTCCCCTGCTGATCCCACTGGTTACAATTGTGACTAAAGAGTTTAGAATTTACCCACTGTATTTGCCTTTGTCAAAATACAGAAAATAACAATATATATATTCAGTTACTTGTATGTAGACACATCAGCCTAGCATGTTCTCTCTGACATATATAATATATAGTATGAGATTTTATCATAGGAAGTGTGCTGTAAGGAGTCAGCAGTAGGATCTAATGAAAGAAAACAGACAGGAATGTGAGACGTACTATCCAACTTTATGCTATAGCTGTCTACTTAATGCTCATGGCAGACAAATATCTTAATGGACTATCACTAGAAAGATTAATCATTATGTTCAGAGAAGAAATAACTTCTGTTTCTCTGGCAGAAATTGAAAATGCTATTAAGTTACTGCCTTCCATAAAATCCTTCAGACAAGATGGCTTTTTCTATTGAATTTGAAATAGACAAACACAAACATATATATGACTGGTTATTTAGATAGCATAAAATGGCATACCTGCATTTAAATCAATGAACAAACGCCAGTTAACACCAGTCTAAGATCCATAATGTATACCTATATTTGTGTGTGAATATATTTAGTCTTGCTTATTTAATATTGATCTTGTAATTTTCCATTATTTTATCCATTAATTCTTAAGAAGCAATGATAGTTGAAATTAAGAAAAGTGTGGCAGTTTTGCTCTGCTGTTTCTCCTTCTTACTTCACTTCCTCATTGTTTAACTGGTGACATGATTAACTGTATCTTGGTATCATACCTCAAATTAGTCATTTGAATCCATTTACAGTTTGGGTTTTATAACCATCACTCATCAAAAAATATATTAAAGCATCCCCTTTTTGATCAATAATTGATTACTGGAGGAATGAATTGACCAGTAAGTATTAACCTGATCATTAGCTATCATGAAACTTTTGTTAATCTTTGGTCTGCTTGCACTGTGGAGAATTCTATTCCAGGGTTTTTTCACTGAATATTTGTTTCCCTTCTCTGTGGACAGAGAATAAATTGGTGAATTATATGAATTTGATTTAGAGAATCTGTTTTTTTCTCTGCCTTCATGAATTGCTGTGCAACAGATTTCTATTTTTCAATGCTGATGGAGCAGGGATAGGGAATGCCAAATTCAGTGAACTCGTAACTTGAATATGTTGACTGTAGATCAGTTTGAACACAAATATTATACACCTAAGCTCTCCCACAGGATAGTAATAAGGTCAGTAAACAATATAGACTGGGGTGCCCAAAGTCTTTATGCCGTGACCCAGCAAACCATGACCTGGGCAGGGGAGGGGGGTCAAACCCCGCAGAAGGAGCCACGCCCTCTCTGCCTGGCTCTGGGGGGGCAAGGTTTGCCAGTCCGCAGCCACTTCCTATCTGGCAGCCAACCTACGGCAGCCCAGCACCAGGGTGCGGTCCGGGGATTGAGAACCCCTGATATAGCCCATTCTTGTTAAGTCAAATGGAAGCAGACTGTCCTATATTCAACCCTAATACAATATATTATTCTTAACATACAAAAATATGACAATATGAAAGAGAAATGCAGAGGGTGCTGCAAGGTACACATATCTATAGATGAAGAGGTGAGGAGGGGACATTGGATTAAATCTGGTTTGTGAAAGACACCTTTCACAAGTGTTTTCAACTTTCCTACACCTTTCACTTTGCACCAGTTAGTGCAGGTGATTTGTTCCAATGTGAATTACATGAAGCATCCTTTTTTAGGGCATGCACACATATCTTTGGAGCCATTTCAAATGGGGATCCTTCAAAAGGCAGCAGCCCTTTTGAATTGTTACTGGTGGACAACCCAGGGATGATACAAATAGAATACAGCCACTCCAGCTTTAACACTGGATGAAGCTGGAGTGGTTTTGCTATATTTTTTATTGTTCCCCACTTGTCCACAAGTAACAATTGGAACATAACAACTGCTGTTCTTTTGAAACATTTACCTTTTGAAATGGTTCCGAAAGTACACATTTCCATACTGTTAGGGAGCAGGACTCCTGAACCAAATGTTCTTCCTGCAGTGCAGCTCTTAGCAGTAGCATAACTTCTTCTTTTATATGGCTGATGTAGATACAGAACAGCAACTATAACTTTACATTTAGGTGGCTGAGCAAGATAATTGCATAAGGAGCAGCAGAGTGTATCACTGTGATACCTCCTTCATATTTGTGGATCAGGCATTGAGTATAGCTGAAAATGGGTGACCAGGGCAACAGTTCTGAATGCCATCTTTGGGGGGCACCTGGTTGTACTGCTGCCATTGGCACCATGGCAGCCAGTGCTGTCTCATGTGTCACCACTGCCTGGGGTGTGGAGTTGCCCTGCTATACCTCTGGTTCTTTGCATTATGTGGTTTTAAGACACTTTCTAGATTTTCAAACAGATTATCTTAAATTTATCGTACCTTTCTTTCTACGTCACTTTTAGATCCTGCAATGAGAGTTTTTCATACTTCTCATTTACTAGCTTTGTATTGTCCTGTTATAATTTTTAGCCTTTTGTCTCCTTTTTTTTCACACTTTGCACTTCTATATTCCAGCACCACTTTCTACTTCAGCTTCCCTTTCCTTGTCTTTCTACAGACACATCCTATTCCCCTGAGCATTATCCTTTTCTTAATATTACATTCATTGTCTAACTCTTCTGTTCGTAAGGTTTCTTTTCTCTCTGCTCTCTTGCCTTCCTTTATAATTTTCAGTGTTCTGCCTTTCAGATTCTACATGTTAATTCTTCTATCCCTTTTCCTCTTGCCACCTTTTCTTCTTTTCTTTAGACCAGTATCTACAATCAGAAGTCTATGTAGACTTGTCATGCCTTCCTCTGGTATGACCTTGCTGTCTGAGTTTTTTCTCTGTCTTTTTGGCTCACCAGAATATAATCAATTCATAATTTGCTCTCATTAGTGTCACTTGGACTTAATTCTTATGCTTTTCTTTCTGATATTGTCCTAACTAGATCATTAAAGTCTTCCCTAAATTAATATTTCTCTTCCTCCCCACAGTCCATTTCTGGTGCATGCTCTAACATTACGTCCATCATTCCATCTGATATTACCGATGTGTTACTCGCACAGTTTTGATCACATTGTCATCCTGGCTTTCTTTTCCTACCTTCTCCGCTAAAGAAGATCTTCTCTTCTGCTCTCTATTGTCTTGCACTACTGTTCTTTCATTTCCTGTTTGCACTGCCTTCTTTTATTCAGATAGGTCCATTGTTTCTCTGCCCCTGCCTATAAAGCTATCAACCTTCAGTGTTTCAATTATTGTCAGTGATGATTCCAGTCAGTTCTTTTAACTATAGTTGTCAGTCCTGCAGGGCCCTTCACAGGCTAAAGGAACAGGGAGATGCCACTGTGGCTTACTTCTGAGGGATGCATTTTTCACATTTGATCTAAGATCCATTTAGTTTTGGAGTGATATTTCATCTGTCTGGATGCCCTTGCTGACATGATCTAAGCCCTTCCTGTCTACATGATCTACGAGTATACAGTATATTTTCTCTCTCCGGTGCCAAATTGTCAGCTTTAGGGACTAGAGTTCTCTAACCAATAGACAAGTGCAACCCTGGGCAGCAGAAATACAAACTTCCCCAAATTCCTCCACCCATATATCTTAGTCCCAAACTAGAGAGGTAGTGTTTTAGCTCATGGATAAATATGCAGCTCTGATAGAGTAAATGGAGCTATGATTATCTCCTCTTTAGCCAAGACCCCTTGTTTTACATTTTCCCATTAGTAGTGTTACTGCTGACAAAAGCATAATATACCGTAGTGATTCCTGCAATGCAAATATATGTCTGCTATGGAATAGATCTAGTTTCATTTGGGCAACCAGCCGGAATTCTGAATTAATTTTTTTTGTTAACTACTTCCCTAGGCTGGATTTGAATCAGTAACCTATAGTTGAAAGATTCCTATTCCAGTGTCCAAAGCACCTTAAAAACAAATTGAAAGACCACCTATGTGGACCTATGAATTTATTTTCCATGCTCCAAATAGAGTAAAAACAAAACAATGGCACCTCACTGTTTTATTAGTACCAAACACATGAAACCCATTTCAAAAATAAACATCTAGTGTACCCAACTTAAATTTTCAGGGCAGCGATAAACGTATAAGAGAAACATTGAGACAGGCATGAATTTAGTCAAAACACTTGACTAAAGAATGTTGGCCCCTCCACAGCAGGTAGCTTATCATGAAAGCATTAAAACCTAAGTACCTTAAAACTAATTTATTAAAGCAGTTATATCTTCAGATATACCAAAGAAAAAATTAAATCAGCTACTTTAAAAATATATTAAACTAATTTATTTTACCACACCACAGCAGGAGGGGGCAGGGAAGGAAGATAAATCTGCCACTGCTAACAAATAAAAGCATTTCACAGCAGGGAAAGAAGAAATAGAGACAAAAAAGATTGAAAGCAATCCATCATAATGAGTACCATGTGGAACATGACAGCTCCCATCAGAATAGGCATGTCTTTAAAACAAAATGTTGGTGTTTTTAGAAAAGCTGTGTTAATTCAGATACAACAATCACATCACATTACTGGTGCTCCAATATATAAAGTACTATTTACGTATTTTAAACAATGTTTACTGTAGAGTAGGCCAACTTTTATCCTGATTTACATTCCATGCACTATTCCTGATTTTCATGGAGTTTCAAATGAAGGAAATAAACACTAGGAAAAATATATGCATCTTTCTAGGTCCAGAGCCTGATGTTCTTTCTTGAGTCAAATTCTTATCACTTTGAAAGTGAGTTTTACCCAAGTTACAGTTGTAGGATTTTGCCCCTACAGGCATCTACTACAAGGAGGCAGCCTGGTCCCATTTAGCCCTCCTCTGTACATGCAGGTAAAAGTACAATTGGATTTAATGTGTGAGCCACACAACCACACCCTCTGCTATGCCACACAAGTATGGCAGGAGGTACAATTGTGGGTTGATGCGTTAGATCCAATCATACCTTACTACCTGTGTAGGCAGGGGCAGATTAACAAACAGGCCCATAGGGCTCAGGCCCAGGGGTCCCTGCCAATCAGGAGCCCCCTGAGACACCGGGGAATCATGGCCCAGGCAGGGATCCTGGCTGTGAGCATCCAGGGTAAGCAGCATTCGCCTCCTCCCCTCTGGCCAGGCCAAGGCCAGAGGCTAGGGGGCGGGCATGGGGCTCCATGTAGGTGGCAGCAGCTTCCTGGGGCCATCTGTTTCCAGGAGGCTCCATGGGTGGCCCTGCTCTTGCTCTCCACCATCTGTGGGTGGCCACTAGCACCACTGGGACAGGATGGGATGGGACAGCCCCACCAGGGATGGCAGAAAGGCAGGTGGGCAGCCAGGGGCAGCATGGAACCTATGCCCTTCCCCAGGCTAGCCCCAGTCTCAAGTCCCAGTTCCAGTCCAGGGCCCAGTGCTGGCTTGTCCCACAGTGCTGGGGGACCACAGCCCTGGCTATGCAACACCCACTAGGCAGGGGGGCCAGGCTGGGTTGGGGTCAGGGTCACTTCTTTTTTAAGCAGCGCTTTTGCCCCCTAGCTCACCGTAGGCATGCTAAGGAGGCCAGTGGGCCCAGCCACAGCCCACAGGGTTCAAGGAAATCCAGCAGGGCCATGTCTAATGGGACATAAAGGCAGCCTCCCTATATCATAAATCCATCAAGACAAGGCGGGCAAGAATAGAGGGTGCCCATCGGGCTGAATTGACACAGTCAAGGGGCCTTAGGGGTAACACGGCCACCCTTAGGGACCCCATCCCCCAACAGAAAATTGGGGCCTCCAATTTTCTATTTGCCCAGGGCCCCATTAAATCTTAATCCACTTTATTAGCCTACAATCCTAGCCCACCAATCCTGGGCTCTCCCTGCATCAGCAGGATGCAGGCTCCCACAGCTGGGACCCCCCTTTGCTGAGAGAGCTCCCAGCAATGGGGGCCATACACAGGCGGGACCAAGAGTCCTTGCACCTGACAGGATTCTGGTCACAGCTGCTGTGTGCATGCCTGGTAATTTCACCCCCACAAGCCTTGGGGATCTTGGCGGCTGTGATCCCCAGGGCACAGAGATTTCACTGGGCATGCCACACCCCAGCAGCAGGGAACCTGGTCACCTAACTGAGCTCCTAGCCATGTGGGAGACCCTGCTACAAGTGCAAATTAAAGCTCAATAGCAACCAACTTTAAGGTTAGTACACATTTTTTAAGTTTAGCTTTATAACTGGTTGGAGCTTTTTATCATGTGATAAGTAGTTTGCACATGTAGCTGGACTTATGGTACTTGCACAGTTAATCAGTTAGTTGTGTAATACCTGTAACATGTAGAAAGGACCTTAGAGAAACACAGTTTTGCCACAAGAAAGAACTTTCTTTTGGAGAATAAATAAAGGACAGGCAGTAGCAGGAAATACACTAGGACTAATAGTATGTTCTTTGAACATGTTGAAATTTTACATGAATATATTTGCATGTGCACGTATTCTATTCATCAAAGTAACATGCAGTATGGTTTCTGCATTTTTGTCTTATTTATCATAAATGCCAGGGACACATTGTTTCATTCCCACATTTTCCCCTATTTGTTCTAAATCTCCCTCTAGTGCATAGTGCCTCAAAGTGCATATTTATTGAATTATTAATTGCATTAAAATAACATTGTACCAAAATGTCCTCTCACTGCTATATGTTAACATAACATTACAAATAGAGCTGGGTGAAATATTTGTGGTAAATAGTTAATTTTTCAAAAATGCCATTTTAGACATTGAAATTATTAAATGAAAAATTCAGAGAAATTGAAATATTTCAACTGGGCATATTTAAACAAAGAATTTTGATTGACATTTCAGAGACATTTTCATTTAGAATGGCCACTTTATAAAGGTTTTTTAAAAGGCCTTAATAACATGATTTGTATTTCAAACAAAAAGTTTTGTTTGACCTACCTAAGCCACTTTTTAATGTTTCATCAAAAATATTTTTTTTCACTTTGAGCTGATGTAAAATAATAGTTTTCTTAATTTTTGATTCAGTAAGCAAACTGCAAAAAGCAGTGATTTGCAGTCAGAAGGAAATAATTTGAATTACCAGGTAAATAGAGGCCTGGATTCAAACTAACCCTGACTCAAGCTGAGTATTGTTTCTCACCTTTCAATTAGGATGAGCCTCATGATGAATTATAGTGAGTTATTTGCAAAAAGGACAGATTCTAATAGCCTTAAATCATGATTAGTTCCATTAAAGTCAACACAGAATCTTCCCAGAAAAGTAAGCATCAAGAGGATTGATATATGGATACTGAGTGTAGTTTGGCTAATTCTAATGTTTTCCAGTTCTTCTATCCTGATTAACTCCAGGTGGGGGGACCTGTGTAGCTGCATGGAGCCCCGGTGACTTCAAAGAGGATTCATGCTGGCCCAAACTTCCTCCTGGTTTAGAGAATATAGAAAACTGTGATAACCATTCAAATATTAAATAATATTTAATAGCTATGGATTAAGGTCAGTTGTATCATGGTATTAAGGAAAACAAAAAAGCTTAATGATTCAATAAACTTTTTAGAATATTCAAGGGAAAAACTGTAGTGAAATTGAGGAGATATTATTGATCAGAATATTTTTCTGATCTGTCTTCAAGAACTGGAAATATTTAGGAGGGATCGACTGGCCAGTTAATTTAAGCATGAATTTAATAAGAATATTTCTAGTAGAAGAAATTGTTGAAGAAGGGATGCTTCTCAAAAGGATGAATCATTTTAAAAGGGCCAATATTATGACACAAGATTTTATGAAGTTGAGCTATTAAAAATATGAAGATGATAACATTTACATTTCCCAAAGAAATTTGCTGAGGAAACTAAAGCAGGCAAGATAGAAAGGAGCCTTTATAGGATTATAGGAAAAATAACAAAGGGAACCAAAGACACATCAGCAAGAGGAAGCAGGGAGTTACAATTAATGAAACATTCTCAAATAAGACAGTCACAAATGGCAGTACCACAGGGATTAGTGTTAGGGCCACTAGCATTTCTTATAAATGACTTAGAAGATGGGATCAAGAGCAGAATATCAATTTGCTGGTGACATAAAATGAGTTTAAGATCAAACAATTGAAATGACATTGATAGAATTCAATAGGATTTGTAGAGATTAGGGAGTTAGGGTATAAGGGACAGAAAAATATGCATGTGTAAAAAATGAAAAAAAACATGACAGTGATACATTTTTGTCACTTCAGGTCAAAAAATTGTAACTTAAGCAATTGTCATATTCCCTCGTAAAGCCTATTTTACTAATAAAGTTTATATTTCTTATGCTCCCTGAAACTCATATAATTTATGTGAAAAATACACTTTTTGTATCTCTAATCTAATTGTGTCGTAATGTAATATCTGATGGCACTGGTAATGAGAGCTAATTTACATAATATGTGGAATTCATAAGATGCCATCTGAAATGAATTAACTTGGGGAAAATTTAATTCCCACCCCAATGTGTATGCAGGCACATACCCCTCCCAAACTGTTTCTCATAGAGTGGATCTGCTACACAGAGGGAGAACAAAACACCTGGATTCCACATCTCCTCCTTCATGTAGGCCCAGTCAACCCCAGTAAGTGCTGAGAGTTTGGAAGGAATGACCTGATATGCAGTTCCAAGAACCCAGTGGATAAATCTTTGCCCTTGCCCTCCCCGCACCAGCCTCCAATCCTGAAAGGGAGCAGTGTGCAACTCCTATGGAAGTCACTTCAGGATTGCTCTGCTGCTTTTCTGCATGGAAAGGGTTCCATATGCCTGACCATAATGTCTTCCTCCCATCACTCATCAGTTCCTACAAGTCCATGCTGAGGGCTTGGGTTGAACCAAGATATAGCCCTTGTTTATTACTGTATCATGCTTGTATTATGCTTTCAGTTTTTGGTCTATGTGCATTATGTTGTTTGGGACCATTGCTTTATTTTGCAACTCAGAAACAGGCAACATATTTCTGTGGAATTAGAGAGGATACTTAGCAAATAATTTTAGGCAGGAGTAGATACAGGAAGCCAGTTCTCTTCCACTGTATATCTCAAATGCCAGTGGCTCTGATTCCCGGCTTCCCCAGATGATTAGGTCCTCAGCAGAGTCCAAGTAGGAACTGAGTTCAGACTATGCCATGGTAGCTGCATCCAGGGGCTTTTTTCAGCCCCTGAAACAAGTAGGAATCTCCCTCCCCCATCCAGCCAAACTCTCAGCACCACCTCTTCTCCAGTACTCATCAATACCTCCTTTCTCCACCCATTCCTTCTCTCCAGCAGGGTTTGCAAAAGACACATACCCTGCTAATTATGCTTTTCAGTGCAAGAAGAAAGACCCACCTGCTGCTGTTTTCCCTGGCTAACCCAGGGGCACAGGGAGCCCAAAGGATGCTTCTTCCTTGCTCCATTTGGGGACTGCAGGAAGCATCTGCACAGGGCTGGAGGTAGTGTTGGCAGTAAGTGGGTTTTTCCTTCCTGTGCCTGTTCCTGGCCAGAAAGGGACACCTGCAGGGACTGGGGGATGGAGCAGGGGCAGAGCAGCATTGGGAGCCAGAGGGGTACATGGCCTCCCTGCAATATTGGTCACAGCCCCTGTATGCTGGTTTGCAAAATCCTAGAATCACCTATGTTGCCAGGGTTTTTGCAGGTTATCTTCCAAACCTGAATAATATTGGGCTCTAGTAATATCAAATTACGTATGACATGGTTCCTGACAGTTCTGTTGAAGTCAGAGAAAAATAGGGCAGATGTAGTATTTTCTAACGTATGCAGATATTTGTTAAAACAATTGGATTAACTTTCCTAGAATCATAGACTCATAGAAAATTAGGGTTGGAATGGACTTTAAGTCAGTCACTGGAAAATACGAATTGGAGGATAAAAGGTCAGATCTTCTTTTGTGCTTTATGTACAGGAGTATTGAGAAGATACTCCAGAGGTATTAACTGAGAAAACTGAGATATTTGCTGACACCATCAGGCTGTTCTGAAATACCAGCAAGAGTGTCCAAGAAATGTTAAGTCTGGGATCATTGTGTGCACCAAGCTGAAGAAACAGAATTAGGGAGTATCCCTCTCTTTTGCCGTAACTTATAAAAAGCTTTTGAAAATTTAAAATAGTTTTGCTTTATAGAATTCCCAAATATATACTTGACAGAGGTGTAGGAAAAAAAGATCAGGTTGTCTTACATGTTTTATTTGATGCATTGCTTGTCCAAATTAAACCTATTATCTAAGTACAAATAGAACTTTTACCTATGTGTAGAGTAGACTGGCTAATTCTAGGTACTACATTTATTGCAGTTTTCATTTGGCTCTGTATTAGTAACTAGAAGCTGGCTAACTTTATGAAGTGATTTAATTTCTGAATGGACTTTCAGATCAAAATTGATTGTGCCCTTAGGAGTTAGCCTAGGAAAGTTATAAACCACTTTCTTAAATTTTAAGATTTATGCATGTTTCTTTAAAACTTTTATTAAGTAATAGGTGTTAATTTTATTTTATTTACTATTTCATTAATCTAAGTGGATTTTTTAGCTGATCATAACGTTTGTTTTTACTGTGGCTCTGATTTGGGAGATTTATCCTGGGTTTGTTTTCCTGATAGAAAAACCTCCCTAGGGACCCTTGAACAGACATTCAAATGGTGAGTCCCTAAAGAGCAAAGAGCTTGCAATGCTGATGCTGAGGAGCCAGGGGGTCCCTGTGCAAAAACCTCAGCATGCTCTGCAGACTCCCTGCCCCTGCCTGGAGACAGATGACAGCAGTACACAGGGCAGCCCTGACCCTGCAGCACAATGTGGGGATTGTGATGGGAGGCTGTGTTCTGCAGAATAGTCCAGCCCAAGCAACACATGGTCTCCTGGGATACTGGGCGCAGGGATGGGGGGCAGGGCAGGGAGGAGAATGAAGCACTCTGGGGTGCTGGAGGACTGTGCTATAGGTTCTCTCAAAAGGGAAAGTAGAGACATTCACTCTCCCTGGAGAAACTCTTTTGGGAGCAATTTAACCCTGTTTTTCCCAGATTATTTTTCTCATGGGACAAAAATTCTGAACATCTGTACACTCGTGTTTCTACTGGGAGAGCAGCAACTCTTCCCATAGAAACCAAATGTTTGTATGTGGCCACAATTTATCTTTCATTTCTAAAAAAAAAAATGTCATTAGAGGTACTTCGCTAAAAAGTCTTTCCTAGCACTTCAAGTTTAATGCAGAACAAGATGTTAGCTGGAATGCAGGATTAGCAAGATAATGCCTGCTGTTATCTTTTTCTAGTGGGCTTCTGTCACTTGAAAAATTACACTGGGAGTATATTGTCACATTATATGCCATTTTGTACAGCTTAATACACAGCACAGCCTGAGGCTACTCCTTGTTTTGTCATGTCTATAGGCATACGATTTTCTAACTTTCTGTAAGCTTTTGTGTAAAGTCCCAAAGATGTATCTGACATATCAGCATATAGTCCCTAACTTAGTTTCTGCTTCCTGGTTGCTCACCCATTTCATTCTGTTGGAAGACTGCAAAAGTGCAGCCCACTTTCTTTCTAGAGGAAAGAAGAACCCTGTAACCTTTCCCAGTCCTGTCTTCAGACAGAAGGGTAAGAAACTACTCAGCTTTTGAGTCTACTAAAAAGTCTCAAAACTCCCAGTAGCTTAGGGGTTATATCTGTTATGGATATGTAACAAGGTTGGAGAAAGAAAGAAACAGAATATGGAACTGCTCTGGACTTGGTAGGCAGTGATAGGTGACTTGGAAATTCCAGAAATTTAGCTTTTCTTTTTAGCTAAAAAGAAGCTCCTGGTGCTTCCTGTGAAGGAGTTGAAGCTGTGGGGATGGATTTTGGTTTTGGGTGAAGTAGAATATGTTAGGAAGCCAAGCCATGGTTTGATAAAAAAAAATTGTTGTCACTGTTTAGACTTGTGGTGTTAAATATCTAGCGTATTTGGGTGCCAAGTCATCTCAAAGGGCATTTGTAGATGACACAATTGTTTAATTCTCCCTAAATTGACGCAGTAGTTTTTTAAAAACACCGTTTCAATTTAGGGCGAAATAAACTCCCATGTTGTGTACACTCATATCAGAGCCCAATCCTTACCTGCCTCTCCAATGGCAGGGAGGAGAGAGGAAGCTGCTGACAGGCACAGCAGTCCCTGAGCTACAGGAGGTGGGCAGGGGAGGGCTGGTTCTTCCCTCCGTGGCAGTGGTGACCCCCCCAGGCAGTACCTGCTGGCAGGCAACCTGCTTCAGGCGGTCCCAGGGGGCACCACAGCCACAGAAGGAAGCACTGGGCCTCCGTGCAGCTCAGGCAGGCAGGCTCTGGGGGAGGGAAATAAAAAAAGATCGGGCTCACCGCTTGCTTTTTTTATTTCCTTCTGTCAGCCTGCCTTCCTGGGCTACTACCAGGCTACTTGCACAGTCTGCCTGCAAAGCCCCTGAGCAGCACGGAGCCTGGAGGTGTTTTACTTTGCAGCGCCCCAAAGTCATTTGCTGAATCCCAAAGACATTTAAGGCACATTACACCACCAAATCTGCTACAGGGCTGGAATTAACATGTGATACACTGCCGAATGTGCAAACAGCAATGCCATTGAAGTGGTGCAAAAGGCATGTAACCCACTTTAAATCCGCTAAAAAGTGTCATCTACAAACGCCCAAAGATAGAGATAAAGAAAAGTGTGGTGGGAGAAGGTTAAAAAGTGAAGGGGGAATGTAGGGGTGTGATGGAATTTACACGGTAACTATCAACCCAGACCCTGGTATAGGAGGATAGGAGCCTAAGGTATTATTAGTTACCTAGTACTTGTATGATATAGTGATTGCTTAGCAGTTGCTGTCATATACATCCTATAAACTGCAATGATTTTGTTTAACATCTAGTACATGGTATATCCATTTTTAAATACATTTATTTTTCAGTAGTCAGACTTTATCACTGCCAGCTATTTGAGAAATCAGAAGCCTCACAAATAGGATCCTAGATAATCTTGTAATCCAATAAAAAAATTCAGGTTTAATCCAATTTTAGTAGCTACATAAAGTATCCCATATATTGCCAAATCACACTTATGCAGTATAAGTATGTGTGTATTAGAATTATACTGGAACATATTTTAATGATGTTGGCTAGACATGAAGGGAAAGGTTAAAGAACATGTCATTTTTATTCCGGCACTTGTGCTGTTCTATCACATTAATCTTGTAAAATTCAAAGGTATTTTTTGTTTGTTTGTTTAGGGCTTCATTACATCCTGGAAGGATAGGGGGAAATTTATCATTAGCAGGAAGTGAAGAGGTATTTCCCTTTTATGTTTGCTTTTCCCCTTGGCCAAAATAGATATTGGACCAAAATGTGGTGTAAACTCAATTGATTTATCAGGTATATGTGATGAATTAGATCTATGCAATCTAAGCAATGACAGCTAATGGCACACTTTACAACAAAATAAAAGCAAGTAAACCAATGTATATTTTCTTTAAGCATGAAGTAGGCAGTAAGATCCATAAATCATTGTAATTTTATGTTAAAATTCCATTTTTGTTAATCTGTGAAGAGTAGGATGTTACAAACAGAGACATCCTAGTAGTATCCACTGAAAAGTCTAGATACCTTGTTCATTGCTGTACCTTTCTGTGAGTACAAGAGCAAAGGACATGAATTTTAGTTGTGCCTTCTTTCTGATTTTTAGCTATCATATGGGATTACCCAAGTAGCACTCCAGATCCAATCTCCCTGTTTTTATTCTGTACCCTTCAGTTTTATAGCTGAGATGTACACAATTACAGTTAGTCAGTTGCAGGATTTATGTGAATTATTCACTTACTCCATTATTAGTGGTAGTTTAACTATAGTGCCTTGAAGCCCTAGTCAGGAACTGAAACCCATATTTGCTAGAGTTGTAAAATCACAGAACAAAAATATGATCCCCCTCCCTGAGAATTTACAATCTAAGTATAAGGCAATAGGTGGATGCACACAGGACAGTGAATACGGAGACAATATTAGCAGGGTCTGCAGTGGCATGCACCCACTGGTACTGTAGCTCTTGCCAAGTTTTCCACAGGTATCACAGCTAAAGACAGCTTCAGGGGTTTGAGGAGGACAATGGGATAGATTTATAGCTGTTTGTGGAAACTCCTCCCAAGCATGAAGGTCAAGAAGGGAGAAGGCACAAAGAAGCTTGCATGACAAGTGTATGGAGACTGGTATCATGGGCCAATTAAAGGTCAAAGTCAGCTTCTTAGTATTGAATGATAGATGCTAGGTTGGGTATACATTGGCTTTGAGAGGCTTTGAGAGAAAGTACAAGTTGCCTTTTGTTTGATATCATAAAGAAGAAGGAACTATGGATGGGATGCAATGAAAGGAGTGATATGAGCAAAGCAGTGGGCTAGGAAAATTTGCTTGGCATATGATTGTGAAAGGAGATGAGCTAAGTGAGACTGCATGCATTAAAGCCAGAGGCAAGGATGTTGGCATAATAAAGATATTAGATGATGGTATTTTTTAGCTGTGTGAATGGTTAATATCTGAGGAATGTTATGCAGAAAGAATACATCCAGTTTCAACACAACCTGGATTTTAAGACCTAGGGAGAAGTCTGAGTCAAAGTAGCAGCCCAGGATATGGACCTGGATGACAGGCAGGATGCTAGCATTGTCCATAGTGATTGAGAAAGGATTTGATGGAGTTATGGGAGAAGATTGTGGGGGCTTGTGGGAGAAGATTAATAGCACCAATGTAGCCAGGCTGAGCCTGAGGTGATAAGAGTATAGTGTCTACAAAATTTAATCCCTAATTCAGAGGACTCTATCCTGCAGTGTACTGCATATATTGACATTCTTTTGCATTCCTAGAGTCAACTGATGTCATTAGAGCTATGTATAGAGTCCACTACAGAATCAGAGCCTTAATGAGCTCATTCATGAGTGGATGAGTGCCAGTGCCTGAATTGCATGACAGAAAAGCTGTTTTCTTCTTGTGGTGAGTCAGACCCCATAAAATGGAGTTGTACAGATAATTTTCCTAAAGAACTTAATATCTCATATGACAGCCATAACACTGTAAAACACCAGAACAAAAATAACTTTCTTCTGTCAGCAAAGCCCCATGAGTACCCGAGCTAAATGCTCAGAATTTCTGAGCATCCATAAATCCATTTAAAACCAGTAAAGACACAGGGAAGAGGCCATGTTCAGACAAGTGCAGCCATGCAGCATGTAATGCTCCAGACCCATCTGTGGTACCATATACTGCACATTCAGGTATTCCCCACACTGCTATCTTGTAGTGAGGGGTGGGGTGAGAGGATTGACCTCAGGAGCTCCCAGGGTAAAAAAACCTGTGTGGAAAAAATGCGGGGCAGTGCACATGGCAGCGGCAGCATGTGCCATCCAAAACTGCAGCCTGGCCTGTCAGAGCCATGCTCCGGCTGCTGGCCAGGCTCCCAGCTGCAGAAGCACCACAGCTGCAGTTTCCCCAAAGTTGCTGGCCCCAGCCTCCCCTACCTCACCTGGGGTAACCAGATGCACAAGGTGTGCTGCTGCTACTTGTCCCCAGGGAACCAAACATCCATGCTTGTCTGGATGCAGCCACAGTGTTCAAAATTAGTCTCACTGCTTTTGATCCTATTTTATTTGTAATTTGTTTTTGATAACATTATTAAACACACTTAATTAAGTTTTTACCTTTGCTCTTTCGTTTAATCCCAGGAAGCAGGAGGGTTTGCGGGATTAATTGCATCTGTTTGTGCTACATGATTGTATTTGGAGAATCACCACTCTTAGGTAGCATTACTAGAGTCAGAGTTCATCTGGAGGGAGCCCCTATGTCTATTGAAACCATGTGTGTAGGCATCCTGAAATGTTTAGAACCTTCTCTAGAAACCTAAGCAGAGTTGTTATTGATGACTGTTTAGGTCATCTTTTCATGTACTATTTAGCAAAGTTATGGTATTGGCTTATAAATCTGTAATAGTTTATAGAGGAAATATGAAATTTTCTTTGATGACATAAGTTGCTGAAAGCCAGCAGCAGAAAATGATTTTCCATAAGTTTTTCTCCCTGAAACAATCAATCCCTTTGAATTTATTGGTTCTGTATACGTGCAAAAGTTTTCAGCTCCACTTAGCTGCTAAAATAGGATACCACAACTTGGTACAAGTCCACAAAGCCTGCTGCACATTTTAAACAAAATTGTTCTTGGGATTTCTTAAGGTCATTACATAATTCCACAAATGGTTCACCTCCTATCTGCATCTGCTCTGGAACTGGAGTTCACAAAGGTGAGTCAGGGAATAATTTGCTTTCCAATATTAATGCTCTGTGGAATCCCTACTGCTGGCTCGAATGAGAATGAGGTGGATAACTTTAATAAAATCCCTATTATATTACCACAGAGAGCAATCCTGTGTTGGCAGGTAAATGGACAAAAATGACTTAATAAATATTTTCAATCTGTAATCTTATGCGGTCTATATTAATTGCCCACTCCAAGATTTTCCTTTCTTAGCTGTAGGTAGTTTACTGTGTTGAACTTGAAAGCAATGTGCTGTTAAAACAAAAACAAACAGTAGCGCCTGTCCTTGTCAAGGTGAATTTCTTCCTGTGGAATAAGTCATGGCTATAATTTGTTGTTGGGGAATATTACAGGTTGCTTGGCATGGCAGCTGGAGAAAAGGAATTTGTACTCTCAGTTTTAGCCGCCTTTCAAGATTTCCTTCACCAGAGCTTGAATTTATATAGAAAGCTTATGCCACCAGGGATTCTATTCTTTTTTCATGTCAAGTGAACAGTTTTGTAGCAGCAGTTCAGGGTCAGTTAAAAGTATCTTCAGGTCAATTTTGGTCCCAAGTTGCAGAATTTTAACTAGTGTTCTACAGAAGCACTCCTGTTCTTGAGGATTTGTTTCCTTCCCTTCTCAGATTAACTGCATCCTTCTGCAGTTTTATTTGTCCCTTATTAGTGTTGGCAGCTTAAACATCAACTGTGCAGTGACTCTCCGTAAAAAAAAATGTAAGGTCAAATATGTAGGAACACTTAACACCATCAGGTGGGTGGAAAAAGGAGACATCATCATAGCCTGGCATCTCCTCCCACAACTCTGGGTTAAATAAAACACAAGAAACATTGATTCTTTGCTAACCTTGTGGCAGAAGAGAACCAATGAAACCCTTTTGGATGTCTTTTCTCCTTTCTTAGTTCTGTGTTGAAATTGCACAGTGGAGGCCTGATTATTGTTTTCCCGGGGTGGAAGAGAGGGAGATGTTGTTTCTCATGTTTTCTGTTGGACTATATGCTTATGGATGAACACAAGAAAACAAGTTGCAGATCATGAAGAACAAGTATGATTTGCAGCCATGTATTTGTGGTGTTTGAAAGCACACACTCTTAAGAACTGTGATAAGTAAAAACAAAAATTATTTTGAAAGTGTGATTTTTAACTTGATGTAATCCTTAATTGATAATTATAGGTGGTCTACAATTTTGCTGTACAAAGATTAACTATCACAGGTTTATGATTGTTAAGTGTGCTTGGCCAGTAATCGTCCCCATAGTATATCATCCTTAATGATGGAGAGTGCATCTACATGTGAAATTAATATGACACAATAAACTCTGGAGCAGTTTGCACTGGAGTAACTGCTCCCCAGTGTTGCATCTATACATACACCCAGGAGAGCAGCAATTTGAGTTGGGGTAGAGTAGGCCCCTGGCTGGCTGGGCTGACTGGGTGCAATTTATGAGACTGGTCACTATCTACACATATCAGCACAATAAAGTTCTCTACCATAAAAGTACTGTCCCTGACAGTACTACCCTATGATGGAGTTAATTCATTTACTGCACCCTAGTACTGGCACATATGTAGACTGTGCCACTTTACTGTGGAGCTAATTAGTCTACTCTGCAGTAAAGCATACTTGTAGATGCACCCACTGTTACCAAAACCTTATATTTTGGTTGGATTGCACAGGTCTAAATGGAGATGAAAGTATGAGTCCTCGATACCAGTTCTGTTCTCCATCTATTGGTCAGTGTTGCCTCTATAAACATTTTAAGGACGACCACTGTAACAGGTGAGGCATCTTGAGTCATGCCCCCTTCTGACCTCCCATATCCTGTCCTTCTCCCATTCCAGCCTCCCAGGGTCTTACCCTGCTTTCTTTCCTGCCACACCTTGTTGTTAAAGTAATGAGGGGAGGCTTCCCTCAGAGGCCAGTAAGCCTAGGCCAGGGGTGGGCAATTATTTCAGGCGGAGGGCCACATACTGAGTTTTGGCAAGCCATCAAGAACCACATGATAGGCAGCCAGGGGCAGATAATTACTAATTTTCTAAATCTTTTAGGGGCCCCGTGGCAGAACAGAATGGCCTGGGAGGCCGCATCTGGCCCCCGGGCCACATTTTGCCCAACCCTGGCCTAGGCACTCTTTCTTTCTCCATCTCAGTATTCACTCTCTCCAGCCCTCCATGCCTTCGGGTTAAATTCATGACTATTGGTGTGGCTGGAGGTCACATCCATGCCTCAAGTTTTACCAAATCACACTTAAGTGAGGCACTTTGCCCTCAAGCTGATGTCAGGCCATTTCAGGCTTTTACAACCTTGGCCTTCCCAGCCTCTGCCCCTTTCTTCTAGCTGGCCTTTTTCTACTATGCCCAGCCAGGCCTCTGGGTTCCAGCTCTATTATCTCACATCCAGGGCTCTTATAGAGATTGATTTTTTTCCCCAGTTAGTGTTGCCAGATGATGTTTAATCTGGGTAGTGACTCAGAGAAAAAACAAACAAACAAAGAAAGGTCAACCCCTTCCAAACTCTGGGCTCCCTGGCCCATTTGCTTTTCATAGGCTCTTAATTTCTGCCCTTCTCAGGATTTGGGTCCCTGGCCCATCACTGCTCCTTTCTGGGCTATGGGTTCTCTAGCCCTATCTCTTCCTCTCCTGTGCTATGTTGAAGCTTACACTCTACTCTAGTAGGCCAGAGCCTCACGCACCTCCCTGGCACTCCGGGACTCCTCTCACCCCTTCCTAGTTCCACCCAAACTACCCATATAAAACTCTAATCTGGCTATAATGCAGCTTCCCAACTGAGTCTGAGCACAAAGCCCAGTTCCTTGGTTGTATCAGTCAGCTCCCCCCTACCCTCCATCTGGTTCCCCTGCAAGTCAGCTGCACTTTACTTGCATGACTTCCAGGGTAGTCCAAGTCTCAGCCAGGAGCTCCTCCGCAGCTCCCAGAGCCAGACTGATGGCTCTGGCTCAGGACCTGGGTTTATATGCCCAGAAGCCATGGCTCATTTTGGTCACATGCCTTCCCCAGCTCTGCACAGGGTTTTCCCTGTCAATCAAGGGCCACAACCCTCTTTGCCCTCCTGCAGCCACAGCCAACTGAGCCTGCTGTGTCTTTTTACAGGAGCAGGAGCCCCCTGGCCCCCTGCCACAGTTCCCTCGTCTCCCCTTCCCTTACTCCCCAAGTAACAGGGTCTGGTTTCTCTTTATAGGCACAAGTCTATCCTCTCTATTTTCGCAATCTCTCCATGATGGTTTTATATCATTTTTTCCCTCAGGAAATAAAGCGCCTGCTGCCTGTTCTCCTTGATAAATCAACATGAGTTTCCTGGGTGTGAGGGGAGTTACTGACATGTCTGTCAGCAGCTGTGGAGCCTCTGGCTAACCAAGTCGGAGTTTTAACCCGTAGCTTCCCCAGTACTGTACAGGGTTCATCATTTCTGCCAAGTAGGACTGGATCTGCATCTTGTTTCTTCTAATTCTCTTCTACCTTTTGGCAAGTGTTTCCAACATATATGAAGCACCTAGCAATGGGAGAATGTATTTCTCATAAAATAAGAATCTACCCAAGAAGCATTCAGTGCCCACACTGGACTTGTACTAAACAGTTGTAAAGGTCAGATATCTTAAAGTCATCAAGTGTGTGTGTGTGTGTGTGTGTGTGTGTGATGCAGGTTGTAGCCATAATGGTCTATAAGCAAAAGGAATCCAAGCTCTGGGTAGTGGCGATACTCTTTATTAGACCAACCAGATATTTGCAAAAAATAAAAAATTAAAATCTTTATTTGCAAGCTTCTGGGCACACACCCCCTTCTTCAGGCATAGGAGAATGCAAGGATTGTAAAATTTCTCCTAGGTGGAAATGAAAATTCATATTTCACAGGAGAGCCAAAGGTGTTGTAGGATTTCCTGGTTGGAAAAAAATCATTTTGTGCAAATTAGGCTCAGATAAAAACTGAGAGCAGTCAATTTACCTCAAAGTTGTCTGATGGCAAGCGGGAAATTGAATTATGTTTCTTTCTGGTTATGATGTTTCATATTTCACAGGAGGATGGTTTGATGGGAGGCTCTCCTGGGCAAGGAATTTCTCTTGTGTTGAGGCAGCCCTGTGCTCTGTAAACATGCAAATTTAGATGCACTTCTGTGCTTTTGGTACTGGTATTGTTCTTCCATTAACTTCCAATCCATGCAGTTATTTTGCAACTTTACAATAGAATGATAGAAAAAATAATATGATACTAGAATCCGTCCCCTATGCTTCTGTCTGGGGATAGTAGTTCCAGAACAGTAAGAGCACAAAAAAAAAAAAGCCTGCTAAGGTGATGGTCAAGATCATTGTTGTTGATGTATTTATTTCTGGTAATGCCCATGCTGAACTAGATATATTTCTGATTTTTAAGGTTTTAAGGGGCACCTGCTTCCTTTTAAAGGGGCACAAGAGGAAGACAGAGACTAGAGCTAGGGGGAAAATGTTGCATGATTTTAAGAAGTTTAGAGGTTGTATAGCAGATGGCATGAATATGACTGGTGAAGAAGCTGACAGATTGTGGATATTGATGGGGCAGCTCCAGTCAGGCAAGAGATGATGAGTAGAGAGAGTTGTTTTTTAGAGCTTTGATGGTGCTGACAGAAAACATACAGGTAATGTGATAGAGAAGTGGTGAAGAAAATCTAAAGGAGCAGGAAGAATGTAAAATAAGCAATGAAAACCTTTTCTTAGGCAATTGCTGCCTCATTTTTTAAGTTCCAATAAAGTTTATCTAGATCTAAAACAAATACAAACTTCATACCTCTGAGCAGTCATAAATTCACAGATTGTAAGGCTGGAAGGGACCTCGGAAGATCATCAGGTCCAGCCCCCTGCACCAGGCAGGAAAGACAACTGTGGTCACGTGACCCCAGGAAGGTGACCATCCAGTCTCCTCTTAAAGATTTCCATGATAGGTGATTATACCACCTCTGGAGGGAGCTTATTCCACAGTCTGGACACCCTAGTTGTGAAGTGGTTTTTCCTAATGCCGAACCTAAAACAGTCTTCCAAGAGTTTGTAACCATTTCTCCTAGTTTTCCCCAAGGTTGCCTTGGTGAACAGTTGTTCACCAAGCCCTTGATATATGCCTCTGATGTAGTGGTAAGCTGCTACCAAGTTCCCTCTCAGCCTCTTTTTTCAGTCTGAAGAGTCCCAGATCCCTCAGCCTTTCCTCCTATGGCTTCCCACACAAGTCTCTGATCATATGGGTGGCTCTTCTCTGGATTCTCTCAAGCTTTACCATATCTTTGTTAAAGTGCAGCACCCAGAACTGGATGCAGTCCTCTAGCTGTGGTCTCACCAATGTCGAATAGAGTGGGAGAATCACTTCTTTGGTTTTGCTGGAGATGCATCGATTGATGCATGCCAGGGTACTGTTAGCCCTGCTGGCTACAGCGTCACACTGCTGGCTCATGTTCATACTGTGGTCAGTTATTACCCCCAGATCCCTTTGTTTCGTAGTGCTGTATGACATCCTCACACCCCAGGACCCTGGCCAGAGCTGTGCTGTCTACTCTAACATGGGAGGCCTGCCCAAGCCTCTGCTGTGGCCTGGCAGCTGCAACAAGGCATCACCAGGTGGAACTTCCTCCAGCTGCCAAGAGTTCGTCCCGCCACGTTCCCCAGGCTGACATCATCCCGTAGCTCTGGGAGCTCAGGCCAGCACCTGCCCTGCCAGCTCTAGGTGCACAGCCCTGCCCAGGAAGCCAGGCCAGCCATGGCACTGCTGGCCCTCAGCAGCTCTAGCAGCTCCCTGGAGGAGGCCTCTGCACAGGCAGCCAGGTGCTGTGCCCCTGAATTTCTCTCTTGTATGGACATTTTAAACTTACCCTCAAAAGCCATTTGGGATTCACCCTTCATTACAGTTTATAACCCGCACACAGATCTAATTTTAGTTAGTCAGAAGAAACCTGGTCAATTTGGGGGGAACACTTTTTTATTCCCTGCTACTGAAGTTATCTTTTCAGCAGGCAGTGAGCTTTGGTTTACATCTTATGCTCCTCTGGCTCTGGGCTTAGCCTCCCTCCTTCTAATGCCATCCCCTCTGTCTCCCAGCCTCCTCTTTCTTCAAGAAAGTCTGTTTAATTGCTGTTTGTAAGGTTGATAAACATGACTTTTTCCTCGTATTAAATGTTTATTAATAAAAAGCTAAATCTATATTGGTAGAGATCAGAGCAGCTCCTTTGATACCTGTGGAGCTGTGCAGTTTTACTTAAGCTTGAAGAAGTGGCCTGTTATTGATAAGAAACTGTTTAAATTTTCTGCTTTAAAAATAAAGGAAAACAGCATTTGTACTGTACTGGATTTTAATTTAGAACATAATAGAGGAAGTGATTCTCATCAATAATTTAAATTCCAATTTGCTTCCACAAATGAAGTGGAACCAGAATACCAAGTTTTCATCAGGACTTCATCTTCTCAGTGGGCTAACAGATGAGGGAAGCCCTTTTAGTTCATATATGTGTATATTTTATAGTAATGGAAGCTAATCTCTGGTCATTGTCCACCAAAGCTACTAGCTGATTGATCCTTTGGTTTAGAATTTGCTATTTTCTTTTTGTGCCTGACTTTCTATTAAAACGAAACAGTTCTATTGCCTGTACAGTCCTTTTGCAATATTTCAAGACTCTTTTTTTATTACTATAACCCTATTAAGTAACTTTTATTGCTTTAATTTTGTTTTTTACTCTTAGTATTAAAACTTTGCCGAGATTTCTTTGCCTATCAATTTTGTCCTTTTCTATTTACAAAGTCATTGATTTTTAGCTTCTCCTATGTTTCTAAATGAGGTTTTTCCTAACAAAAACCTTTACTCTTTCATCCACGTACCTTCATGATGGATAACTGGGAATAATATTCAAGCTCATAGGTCTGCTATGAAAAAAACAATAGTTAAAGAGTAATCAGCGATTGAAAGTTATTTTTTTCCAGATGATGTTTATCCTGTGAACAGTGTTTGAATTTAGTTGCTAGAACTAGGGGTGCCAATTTTCACTTCATCTCTCCTCCCTTCATCACACCTACTTACCTCCCTTATGTATGTAACTGTTCCTTTGTAGATTTCTCCATAAGCACATCTAACACTTGTTAGATTAGCAATTCACATGTGGAATCCTAAGTGCCCTTGCAGCAGTGTTAATGGGTTAATAGAAGCAGTTTGCTGCCAGTGTATGTGGTCTTGTGTCATCCCCCTTTGTTTCCAAAAGTGCTGTTCAAGGTAGGTGAGGGGAAGTGACTGCAACATTTGAATCTCTGGCATTTTTACATGGCAGAATTGCCTGCAGGCAGTCATAGACACACTGCTATAAGTGGGAATAGGATTCAGGACAACTCAGACACCTTGAATCCAGCAGACATAGCTACCTTTGCCCCTACCCTCCAAGATGACTCCTTCTGTGGTGCGTCTCCTGTGGCCTTTGCCCTAAGAAAATTACAGTCACAATTTACAAACTTGTTCAACGCTTAAGGAGCACCATTCAAAACAACGGGGCCAGTAAGAGCTGAAGACTTCAGAAAATCTGGCTAATAATGCCTAATGCTGTAGGTGTTAGTTGTTTTCTTTTTTTCTTTTTGATCCTGAGCCCTGCTTTGTTTGGACCTGAATGAGATCAACTGAATAGTAAAATAAAAATACATAATTGTTTTCCAACACCTTGCTTTCTTGCTTTGGAAGGTTCTTGGATTATATATAAATGGCTATGGTCGTGGGTATCCCAGAAAGGTTTCTTGTTTTATAGATGGTATACAATCAAAGCATTAGTGTTAAGACCACCAATGGAAAGTTATATGTGTATATATTTCCAAAATGTATTCTTGTAAAATAACCTGTAGCTGAAATCAGTTACTGCAATCTTTTTGCAGAAGAGATAGACTCTCAATACTTTAGATATTAAAACCAAAATACACTGATTGCTGAAATATATACTACAGAGGCAACATTTTAGGAGGGAGAGGATACTTTAATGAAATAGAATTTAGGTCCAGATACACAGAAGGATTAATCTGACTAGCATGTATGCTTAAATCCAAGATTGTGAGCCTATGCCTAATCCTTAGGCCTAAGTATAAACATTCAAAAAGCTCGAGGCAGAATTGATCCAATCTATGCAAGTTTCTCTGAGTTGCATAGATTGGGACAGGAGCAAACAAAACACATGTTCACTCTTCAGTGGGAGGAGACACACAAATGCCTGCACTGGCCAAGGCCAGAACACAGGGGGGCGCTCTTGCATGCCTCCCACCATGCTGAAGCACAGCCAAGTAGGGGCCACCCAGATATCCATCAATTCCCCACTGCCATGGTAGATCCTCCCCTATAACTAGCTCCAGGCCCTCAGGAGAGCCCCAGAGGTGGTCACCAAAGCATGCCCTCCCTACCTGTCACCACTGGCTGGGATGTTGCCCTCCCCACCCAGGACACCCTGCCCTGAAAACCCATGTCACAGGCCAGCTGGGCACTGTGAGTATATCAGTTTAGTTGCAGACTAACCGAGCACTGCAACTGTATTAGCCACTGGGCTTTTTGGTTCTGGATTGAGGAGGTGATGTTGGGAGGAAAGCAATGACAAGTTTCACTTATAAAAAAGAATGAATTTTACTTATAGCAACAAAAGATATACTTTGCACATATGACAGTTAGTAAAAAGGTTAAGCTAATAAACAGACAACATAACAATACAAGTTAAAATTGACAGTGATCATAAAAACAGACAAATCAGACAGACAGATCAACCAAGAGTTCCCACTTGGTTAGCAACTTATTGATAGTCCCTCAGTTTGGTACACGTCAAGTTGATTCAGCGAAGTAAGGCATCCCCAATCCACACTGTCAGAGGGAGAACCGGGGGAAAATCCCTCAGTCAGGATCTGGTCTTCGCTCACACAGGGAGTAAGAGAGATCTGGGGGAATGGGACAGCAATGACACTTCTGTTCCATCCTTCCTGTGGGTCACTTAATGTGTGTGTTCTTTTATAAACTGTCTATGCTAATCTGTTGGCTATATAGCTATTCACAATCTTATTCTATAGATGTTATCCTATGGGGTTAAAAGGTGTTAGAAATCATTGCAATAAGTTTCTGCCCAAGCTTGGGTTTACCCAATAAGCAGATCACACCACATCACTTTGGGGTCTGAGATTAACATGTCCCCACCCAAATTCAACCCGCTGTGTTAATTATACCTTGTGATTAGGTTAATTAATTTTACCAACTCTAAGCAAAAATTATTAAATCAGCTAGGTTTGCAGTTTCACTTTTTAGTTCTGCTTTTTAAGACTCATGCTTATTCTATGATCAGTACAACAGCTATATATATTCCAGACAGGCCAGAAACATCTACAAAAAAAACCCAGTCTCATAAGTGCTATTTCAAATATCTTAAAAAAGCAGATTTCTTTTTGCTATAAGTTGCTCATTAACCCTTGTGGTTCTGGCTATCACAAACCAGCTGTAGCAGGACATGTCAGGTGACCCAGGGGCTTGTCCTGAGTGGTGGGGAAGAGAAGGATCAAGCCCTGATGCCCAGTGCAGGTTTCCCTGGCTGTCCAGCACTTCTTACTGGAGCTCGGCACCAGCGGTAGCTACCAAGATGTGCCAGGTGGCCTGGGGCGCTTGTGCCAGGCAGTGGGTATAGGAGCGTTCAATAGAAGGGTAGCAGTGGGGTGGGGGAAGCCCCTGCCATGAAGGTTCCCTAGCTGTGCTGGGGTAGGTCTAGGAGGGCCAGGATGGGGGCCTCCATTCCCATTATTCCCCCTGCCACTGCTGATAGGTGGCCACTTATGGAGAGGAAGGGCTAGCCAACTGAGCAGTGGGTAGGGGGGATCCCTCATCCTGCAGCTCCCCTAGCTGTGCTGGTTTAGGCCTGGGCCAGGCCAGGGCCATCCCCCCACTACCTGGGCACCACATCTCCTGCCTGCATCTGCTCAGCCATGCCTGGCTCTGGTCCTCCACATACTGGCACAGTCCCAGGAAGCAAGACCAGAACCGCCCTCCAGCAGCAAGTTTTTTCAACCGCATAGCTGCAGCAGGGATGGCAAGGGGGGGGGGGAGGTGCTGAAGAAGGAAGGGCCAGGCCTCTCAGTGCCCCAGCAAAATGTAGGTGATGGCAGCAGGCAACCAGTTCAACTGCAGAACTTGTCATTGCAGGAATCATATTAGGCACCCACCACCGCTGCCTGCAAGTTAGCTCAGTTGCAACTGAAGCTAGGAATAGTTCCCTGGTATAGCCAGTGCAGCTTCCCTTTACATTGGTTCTAGATTAACATGTTCAGAAATATTCTGCTAGTGGGTGGACTATATTTTTGTTTTGATTATCATGATATAGACCAGGCGTGCCAAACATATGGCCCTCAGGCTGGATCCACCTATGGAGGTGCATCACCTGGTATTCAGGGCTGCTCAGAGAAGTGGCAGGGCAAGCAAAGGCACTGTTAACCCCTGTGACTGTCAGACCATTGTGTCAGCAGGGCTCACACCCAAAGGGTTAACACTGGTGTTCCTCATCCTGCCACTCGAGGTAAGTCTTCTGGTCTGCAAGAAGCCCTGCAGGTCATATTTGGGGGCTAAATAAGTTTGAAACCCCAGTACAGACAGTAGGACTGCCTATATTCTAGTACTTTTAGCATGTCACAAGGAAGCCTTGTATCTATTATTCTGGATATATATTAATTCATCAATTCTATTCTTCTGCTTGTCCTTCTAATTTCACTGTAAACTTTTAAACCAGCCTGACTGCATAAACACTTAAAAATATATATATAATTATTTTGAGGGATCTGTGAGTGAATCTGATGTTGGCAGGAGCAGATATCATGACATAACTGCTGCTTGTATAGCATATGTATGAACTCATTTCAGATGCATTAGGCCTTTTTCCAGGTGCATAAGAGAACTTGGCCTAATAATTGTAAATTGCTACTCTTACTTGATGATAGCTGGTGTCATTTTCATCTCTGCAATGCAGTAACACATCTCACTAGAAATCCAGACTGAACAAATAATGTGATAATGATGGAGAATGAAAGAAATAATTTATAACCATAATTACAGAGCAAGATTCAAAATGGCTTGGTATTGCATTCCTAAGTGTGAGGCCCCTGGCACTGCATGGTGATTATGTCTGAGCAGGTTAGGATCCCTATACAGTCAACAGAGATATTTTTAGAGGCACCTGAGAGCAATCCATGTGTAGGGTCCTAAGTGCACAATGGAGAAAATGGGGAGAGTAGATCAGAATGGTTCAGGGTGCTTAGCTATGGTCAATAGGAACTACTAAGTACAGGACTGTGTCTGATACCCTCTGAGAAACTTAGAATTCTCTTAATTTGAAATTAGGATAAAATGAAACCACCAGTGGCACTGGTAAATCAAAATGGAACAAAGGCATTTTTTAAATGGGTAAAGGAAAAGAAACTCTTTCATGAAAGATTATTGAAAGTATGGTTTAACACAAGACCAGGTCTCTAGGGCATAACCATTTCATGTAAATAAATGTTTAAGATCAATAAAATATCCTGCTCAAGGATTTTATTACTCAAATTTGAACAGCAAAGAGTATTAATGGTATGTATAGTAACTCAGAGATTAAGGGCCAGATCATTATGTCCATTAAGCCTGCATAATCTTAATGGTTTCAGTGGGCAACGGATTTACTCTAGATGGGGATTTGCCTTGAAATGAATATATTATTCAAATTGCCTAATATAATAATTTATTTAAGGCTCTACACTCATTCACATGTTTAGATGTTTTAAAGCAATATTTGCTTTTGACCCAATAATCCATAAATACCCAATAATGCTTGTAACAAGGCATAAAACTAAGACATCTGATCAGGTGATTGTAGTGACTTTGAAGCCCCTGTGCAGTTCAGGAGGAGGAGAAAGAGTGGGAAATATGGAGAGGTTATTATTCATTTCTGCTTTCTTCACAAGTAAGCAGGAAAAGTAAGACCATAATAATCTTGAGAAAGGAGAGTTTTGCAGTTACAGTGCTGGACTGGGGCTCTATAGATGTAGATTCAACACCTGCTCTTTCATAGACTTCCCACAGGATGTGTGAGAACTATGTATATATCAGTTCTGTATTTCCAAAATGAGATAATGATACTTTTTTTCCTCCACTCCTTGGTCTGTCCTGTTTGTTTATACTGGAAGTTCCTCAGGGCTACCACTTATCAGGTTTCCATATTATGCCAAGCTCACTGGGGCCATGAAAGGCTACTACAGTAAAAATAATAAATTCTAGTAACTGTTTCTTTACTTACCCGAGAGATAATGGGTGGTATTTTTTCAATGTGTCATTTTGAGAGGGTTTCTTGGGAGGTGGAAAATCCGTGGAAGAAGTTTAAAATAAAACCAAGAAAATCATTTTCCAGCTTGTTAGACCACTCTCATACAACGACAACTAGTACAGTATAATATTTATTAGAAGTAATTACCCTTTCACTTTCTCCCTCCAAAAATAAATCGTTGTGCTAGCCTGAAAAGCAAAACATAACATGCTTTTCTAAATCTGTGTAGTAATGCCCGATCGCAGATTATAGCCACCAGTTTAGCAAAATGAATACTGTCATTGGTTTCTGAGGGAATTTAAGTTGGAAACTGTCCAGCCACCAACCTCGATACAAAATCCTGAAACTCTTAAATCCCTAGTTGATATTATATGCTAACATACTATATATGTGCAGAGTTTGACAGAGCTAATAATACCATTTATATGTATAATTACTGAAATTACCCATACTCCCTTGGTTTAATGGTGTTCACTAAATTGGCATGCATAATTTATGCCATCATTGCTGTCAACCATCAATCAAAATGTGAGACGGCAACATATAAACTAAGTGACAGAATAAAGTGTTTATGAGTTTATTCAGGACAAGATTACTACAAACTATGGCACTGGAAATTTTCATATTACTTATTTCAGTAGGAACCATAATACCATCCTTGGGATTTTATTTGTGGTATTACTGTAAAAAACTCTTCAATAAACAATTTAGAAAACAATGACTTTAGTACGTTGCAAGGAGACCCTGGGGGGAGGATTTGTACTAGAAATCAGCATTACTATATGCCTTTCCATTTCTGTTTTGGGTTAAAATTTCAATCTTCCTATTCAAATGTCAATCATTTAATGGGAGAATAGACTCTTAAGATGTTACATATTTTATTTGATTCTATCAAGGAATAGACTAAACAAAACAACTCTATTATCATGTTAATTTGAAATAATAATTAAGACATTCCAAATTATACGTTGAAAGCAAAAGTTCCTTAAAATAAACCTTGCCTCCATACACTCGAAGATGCAGTGATCTGCATGTATTTCCTTAGCTTGAAGGTGCTTTGGAATTCAAGGTATTAATCAAAATGCCAGGGCACACAAGAAAAGGATTTAAATGCCCAAATCTCATTACACTAGGCTTGCTACCCTGTGATATTTGTGTTATGTTTACATTTATATGTGGGGAATGCAGTAAACAATGAATAGCTTGTGACGTGTTGTAATTTTTTTTTACTAGGTGTCATCCTATTGAAAGAGATGATTAAAATATATGAGGAACTCTATTAATGGAAGCTAAGCAGAAATTTCTGAGTTATTTTGGGCACACCACACTGAATCACTGAATCATTGTAAATGTTCTGTCTTGGGAAAGAGACCCTGTCTTTGCTTTGATATAGCCTGTGTAACACTGAAACCATTTATGAAGCTATATATGAAGGCCATGTATTGAAAGCTTTTCTGAAGAAGGAACTTCTTCAGCATGTTTTACTGTTCTCTGTACAGCTCTAAGTAATCTTGTTAGCACAACCTAAATAATAATCCAGAACAAAATTGTGACATGTTCAGAAAAAAATAAAACAAGTGCATATGCTTTTAAAGAAAGAGATAATTTATGCACATATCTTTACAAAAAGACTACAGCTATGTAAATATATTCAGGGGTGGATCTGGGGGGATGCATTATCACGCTCCAGCTTTGGCTCTCCAGTACATGCAAAGCAAGCTCACTGGCCATTGCTGCTGCCATGTCATGGATCCAGAATCCAGGGGTTGAACACCACCACCACTTCCCTCTACTCTTGCCCACTGTTGCATTTGGCAACAAGGGGAAAAGAAGAGGGAGGAGAGCACAAGCAGTATTCATTCTCTGGGTTTCAGAGCCTTGACAAAGCAGCAGCTCTGGCCAAGTGAGCTGTGCTGATGAGCTGGAGAGCTCAGAAAACTCACGGTACATGCGTACTGCAAACTAAAGAGGGTATGTGGCCACACACTGCCAAGCTGCCTCCTGGATTCACCCAGAAATATAAGTACACCAAATTAGAGATAAATATACATACAGCTCATTAAAATATGCTACCATAAGGAAAAACTTCTTTTCCGTATGGGTAACTAGAATTTGGAACCCACGTCCAGCAGAGGTTGTGCTGTCACCAGGGATGGTGACTGCCAGCGATGCAGTCACCATCCCTGGCAGTGTTCAAGAGGAGGCTGGATTAGCACCTCCTTGAGCTCATCTGAGCCCAATTACCTCCTGCTCATGGCAGGGGACCAGACTTGATGATCTTGCAGGTCCCTTCCAGTCTTTCTTTCTATGATTCTATTTGAACACTGTTTGTCTTCAGCCAAATATGTTGGAACAGTAATTTCTATAAACCGTGTGACAATCATGAGGAATGAGGGGTTACAGTTTTATGAGGACTGAGACGTGAAACAATATTAAACTTAAGAGCAAGGTTTTATACAGAAATCAGTGTTACATGCCCTCAAGGGTGGATCCAGGGCGAGTGTACTGCTGCACTTGCATCCCTCTTTGATTCCTGCTCCACCCACCCACCCACAGTTTAAAGCCAATTGCCTGGCAGTAGCAGCAGTGTTTCTTGTCAGGCTGTGCTGAGGGAGTCAACTGACTTCATGCTTCATTGTAATCTACCTGATCCCTTCTAACCTCCTCATTCAGTAGGCATTAACAATCCTCTTCTTTTTAATGCTTTTGATGTTCTGCTTCTGGTAATCATGCTCCTGTTTCGCAGCCCTGTAGGTTATTTAACTCATTCCAATTAAGTTGTATTTGTTTTTGCTTCAATCTTAAACAGAATAAGAAGCATATTAGTAAAACTTCTAGTTTATTTTTAACTGGAGAAAAATATGTGTTGTTTTATATGTGATATATACTTCACCATCTGCACCCCCCCCCCCCCACTTCTTTACTGACCTATTTAGGAGAAATATTTACATCCTTTGGACATAAAGGCCACATCTACATGAGATCCTGACTGCACAGTCATTACTGTGCAGTCATTTAGTACTTGTATAAACAAGTACAAGTTACAAGTACAAGTATAAATAAGTACTAAATGACTGCTCACTAACTGGAGTTACTTGTTACTACTGTGCAGTAGCATCGTGTCACAAGTAGCAAGTAACAAGCTACTGTGCAATCAGCATCTTGTGTAGACACAGCCAAAGATTACTAGTCACATCTTCCACTTCTAATCAAATACTATTTGGGTAAAATATATTTCCCTTAAAAAGCAATTCCCCTGTCTGAGTTAGGTCTTGATGCCTCACATCGGCACCCAAAATGCAAATATAAATTTTTAATGTTTCAATGTTTCAATTCTCCCAACTCTTTAGGATTTGATCCTGTAGGTGTGAGTAACTTTTGCCCTTCGTGAAGTCTCATCTGTCCTCTTTGACTGGCTAAATACAAAGTATATAATGTATATGTCTATATCAAACATCATAACTTATGCAAATATAAAAATACCAAAATTAGGAATAATTTATCTTTAGCTGTTTTTGGACCAACACTCTGTATCAGGAAATGTAATTTAGGAAAACATGCATGACATTCATAGATTCACAAAAGTTTAGGACTGGAAGGGACCTTGTGAGTTAATCAGGTACAGCTCTCTTGTTCTGGGCAGGAAAGACTGCTGGGGGTCAAATAACCCCAGCATGGTGTGCATCCAGTCTCCTTTTGAAGATCTCCAGGGTAGGTGCCTGCACCACCCCCACTGGGAGTCTATTCCAGAGTCTGGTCACATGAACTGTGAAGAAGATTTCCTTATATCCAGTATGAAACCTTCTTCTAGGAGTTTATAATGGTTGTTCCTGGTTTTCCCCTGGGGCACTTTGGTGAATATTTGTTCACCTAGCCCCTGATGCTCACTCCTGATATTTTTGTAAGCTGCCACCAAATCCTACCTCCCCCCCACTCCAAATCTTCTCTTTTCTAGGCTGAAAAGTCTCATATTTGTTAGCCTTTCCTTGTATGGCTCCATCTTCAGGCCTCTAATCATACAGGTGGCTCTTCTCTTGATTCTCTCAAGCTTCTCCACATCCTTCTTGAAGTGTGGCGCCCAGAACTGGATGCAGTACTCCAGCTGCAGCCTCACCAATGCTAAGTCGAGTGGGAGAATAACTTCCTTAGTTTTGCTTGAAATGTACTGGTTGATGCATGCCAGTGTATTCTTTGCTCTGCTAATTGTAGCATGACTCTGGTGGCTCATATTCATTTTATGGTCAATTATGACCCCCAGGCCCCTTTCAGATGTGGTGCTAGTTGGATAGCACTACAGAGCCTGTAAGTTTGTTGCAGATTTTTCCTCACCAGATGGAGAGCTTTACACTCTTCAGTGTTGAACAGCTTCTGGTTCTGGTCCGCCCATCTAATGAATCTGTCTAGGTCCACCTGGATTGTCAGACTACTCTGATGCATGGCCGCGCTTCCCCAGAACTTAGTATCTTTGGCAAACTTTGCCAGTGTGCTTTTCACCCCCACATCCAGATCATTGATGAAGATGTTGAAAAGCAGTGGTCCAACTACCAAACCCTGGGGGGACCCACTGACTACCTTCCACCAGGTCGACACAGTCTATTAGTCTGGGTCCAACCCTGCAGCCAGTTTCCCACCCATCTGACCATTGAATTATTGAGCCCATAGTCTCCTAGTTTTACCTGGAAAGCCTTATGGGACACCAAGTCAATGGCCTTCCTAAAGTCCAAGTAAAGGATGTTGACCTCATCTTCCTTATGCAGATGATAAGTAACCTGGTTTTAGAAGGAGATGAGGTTAGTCAGACATGACATACCTGTGACAAAACTGTGCTAGCTGTCATTCAGAATTTTGCTTTCTATTAGCTTATCACATATGGACTCCTTGAGAAATTTTTCAAGGATTTTTTTGGAATTGAGGTCAGACTGAACTGTAGTTCCCTGGGTACTCTCTTCTCCTCTTCCTGAAGATGGGCACAACTTTGGCCCTCTTTCTCTCCTGAGTACTACGAATGCTCAAAGAGGTTTGCCAGAGGTCCTGCAATGACTTCAGCTAGTTCATCCATTTCTGCTGACTTATAGATATCCAGCCTCTCCAACTGTTCTTTTGCCAGCTCTACATTGACTATTCATAGATTCATAGATTGTAAGAGTCTGGAAGGGACCTTACAAGATCATTGGGTCCAGCCCCCTTGCACTAGGCAGGAAAGACAACTGGGGTCAGGTGACCCCAGCGAGGTGACCATCCAGTCTCCCCTTGAAGATTTCCAGGGTAGGTGATTGCCCCACCTCTGGAGGGAGTTTATTCTAGTGTGGGCACCCTAACTGTAAATAAGTTTTTCCTTGTGTTAAGCCTGAACGGGTCTTCCAGGAGTTTGTGGCCATTGCTTCTTGTTTTCCTCAAGGGTGCCCTGGTGAACAGTTGTTCACCGAGCCCTTGATGCATTTTTCTGATATAATGGTAAGCTGCTACCAAATCCCCTCACAGCCTTCTGATTTTTAGGCTGAAGAGACCCAAGTCCCTCAGCCTTTCCTTGAGTGGCTTGCCTTGCAAGTCTCTGATCATATGGGTGACTCTTCTCTGGACTCTCTCAAGCTTTTCCGTATCCTTGTTCAAGTGTGGCACCCAGAACTGGACACAGTACTCCAACTGTGGTGTCATCAATGCTGAGTAAAGCGAAAGAATCACTTCCTTGGTTTTGCTTGAGATGCATCAGTTGATGCACACCAGAGTATTGTTTGCCCTTGACTGAAGCAAAGTTATCATTCAGGAGTTCCAATTTATCTTGAGTGTTGGTAACCAGCTGTCCTGAGCTGTTAAGCAATGGCCCCATGCTTCCATTTGTTTTCCTCCTGTTCCCTACATACCTACTTGTTGGTAGGTGATCATCCCTACTGTGACTATTCTGTGTCATATTTGCATTTGACAGGGTATCACTCTGAGACTGGTGGAATATAGATACAAAGTACACATTCAGGAGTTCAGTTTTATCCTTGGCGTTGGTGATCAGATGTCCAGATGCATTGAGCAGTGGTCCCACATTTCCACTGGTTTTCCTCCTGTTTCCTATGTAACTATAGAAGGACTTCTTATTGTCCTTGATTTTGACTGCTAGCCTAAATTTGGTCACCACCTTTGCTTTTCTAATCTGCCTGCTACAGGTGTAGGCCAATCTTATGTAGTTATCCTTGGGTCCTACTCCTAGTTTCCATCATTGGTAAGCCTCCATTTTCTTTTTCAGAAAATCTGCAACTTCCCTATTGAGCAAAGATGGCCTCCTGGTCCCCATGCCACCTTTTTATGTACAGGTATGGACAACTTCTATGCACCGAGGACTGTGTCCTTGAGGAATGACCACTCTTCATCCACAATCTTTCCCTGCAGTTCATGATCCTGTAGGGCATTGACGTCAGCTTTTTTAAAGTCAGGAGCATGTACCTTACTGACAGATTTCCTAGCCCTATGATGGACAGTGAAAGTGATAGTGCCATGGTCACTGTTACTTAGGTTCCCGTCTATTGTCAGATCACTCACCAGGTCATCACCCTTGGCCAAAACTACATCTAGGAGCGCATTTCCTCTGGTCAGTCTGTAGACTTCCTGAGACAGGTAAAGCTTGTTGATACAAGTCAGGAATCTATGTGACCAGTCATATCTGGCTGAGTGTTCTTCCCAGGACATATCTGGGTAGTTAATGTTGCCCATGACAACTATATCCTGTGCTCTTGCAGCCTCTTCCAGTTCTATTGAGCATCCCAGATCTAGCTCCTCACCTTGATTCAAGGGTCTATAATGTATTCCTACAGTTAGGTCCCTTTTGCTGGGTACCCCCCTGTATTTTGACACAGAAGGTCTCAAGCTGCCCTTCCATAGTGCCAATTTTGGCTTCCAAGAGCTACACTCCACCCTTTGTCCCTATGCAATTCCTCCTATGCAAGATGTAGCCATATATATCTACTGTCCAATTGTGGGTAGAGTCCTACGAGGCCTCTGTTTTCCCTATGATATCACGGTCCCTGCTAGAAAGCAGGAGGACCAGTTCCTCCAGTTTGTTCCCATGCTCCTGGCATTTGTATGCAGGCATTTGAGTCCCCTGCTGGAGGTCTTTGGTTTCCTCTCACATTGAGGGAGCTCCTTTCCCTCAGCTCCTGCTGTATTGTCCTTCCTGTCCTCTTCTGTTGAAATGGTTGTTTGTTTGTTGGCCCTGGGCTTGCTCTGTTTGTTGTCCCCCCAAGCTATTTCCTGCAAACTGTTTGAGTTATTCCATGAATAACTCAAAAATATTGGGTTATTGACACAAAGAACTAATGCTATTGATCTGGATAATGAGGCATTTATTAAAAATAGATTGTCACCCTATCTGTCAATTTCTACATCTGAACAGTTGCTCACATCTAGTGACTACTCATCAAACTGAACAATGGCAGGGGGAATGGAACCCCCACCCAGGCCCAGGCCCCCCAGCTGGCATCTTTACACTGCAGGGGGTACCTGTAGTGGAAGCTTTTCTCCCCACAACCCAGCTTCCCCCCTGCAGCCCAGCTTGGCAAGTGCCCCAGCCCCACCCCCACACCAGACCTGGACTCTCACCCAAGGGTGGGGAAGCCCCTGCCTTGACCCCCCCCTACACTGCAGAACCCATTGGAGGGGCCAGGGTGGGGGGCTCTATTCCCCTTTCACCCTCCTGTGGCTGAGAGACTGGGTCTGGCATGGGACAATTGTCCAGCTAGGCTTTTGGGGAGGAAGCCAGTCTGTGGGGGGGAAAAGCCATCAGCACAGGGGGCCACCCCATGCTATGCAGACCCCAGGTGTGGGAGCCAGGGCAGGAACTCTGTTCCCACCCCCTATCTGCCTCCTACTCAGGCAGCCCTGGCAACCAGCTCTGGAAGCCTAGGGCTGGGCACAAGGGAAGGTCTGCGGTGACAGCAGGGGGTTGGGGTCACGTGTCTGACAGTCAATCAGGGATGGCCCTTCTCATCTGCCCTCGGCAGTGCCTGTCATGCTGGGAGGCATGTGGCACCCCCCTTCTACCCCTGCCACCTTCTAGCCTGACTAGTGCAGACATTTGCCTATTTAAAGTCAGACATTTGCCTCCCCCCAACCCCTGTCCAAAAATGAATGTAAGTTCCCCTTACTCCCCATCCAATCTTCACAGCTTAGAGAAACCCACAAAGGTTGACTCAATTTTGCCTTGGGCTTTTTGGCTGTCTGCATTTAGCCCTAAGGGACAACTGTCTGAGACATATGACTTCTGGTAATCCTGTTTTGCAGCCCCTCTCATCTATGGCTGAAAGTTGCTACAGTTCCTAAAAGGGACCAAAATACACCCGCTCTGAGCATGAACCTAGATCTGCAGGCCAGGATAGGGCGGAAATTCTATACCTGGCCAACTTAGAAAACTATTATTTTACTCTACGCTACATTCCCAATGACATGTTCCCTTAACATGTTTACGAGTATGGTACCTATGTGATCACATACTCTTTCTAAACTTATAGAGCCTAGTATCAGTCAGCTATTTGTTACACCTCTGGAAAAAGAGGTAGTTGATCTCATTGGTATATTTTTGGCAGCAGAATCTGTGACATTTCAATGCCTCTCCAAGGGTTTCCAGGCAGACAGTGCAGAAGACAGGAAATAGGACAGATCTCACTGGCACTCTGGTACTAGTAATGGGCTTGGGGGGAGGGGAACAGTGCCTGCGACTAGTGTATGGATCCTGTTGGAAAGGCATAATTTTAGTGTTGCACTTTCAAGCCAGAATATAATATGAAAGTAGGTTGGCAAAACATTATCATGAAATAATTAGTGAGATGATTTCTTTCATTTCCTATGAGAAGGTCATTTAGGAATGCTTACATGATGTTTTCTGTCACATTATCCCCATGGTTCTCAACCTTTTTGGACTCAAGGCACCCCTTTGTGAGATTCAAGGTACCCCTTCAAAATACCAGCTCTTAGCTTTCACTTGTTTCTTGATTATGGAAAAAAGAATAGAGCATTTTTTGGCAAAGAGCTCAGAAAGACCACAGCAGCTCAAAATGTGAATTACTATTTGAAATATCTGGATTAATCTTGTGAATTATGTGTAGATGTTTGCCATGGTGCCCTGGTTGAGAATCAGTGCATTAATCTAATCTGAAGCCTGAGTGCAAAGAAAATTGTTGTCAAATGGCAAACATTATGGCAGCATGCTTGTCCCTCAGCACTGATTTTACTGAAGAGTATTTTTTAATTTGTAGTCCTGATAGTCCAGGTATATGAGAGAAGCAAAGTTCGTGAGGTAAGGAATGGAATGGAAATTATACAGGAGAATAATTTGAGAGGTTTTCTGCAACAGCTGTTGGCTATTTGGAGCTCAGATGCATTATCATATGTTTCTAGCAGATTCTACATTTGGCAGCTTAACTTCTCTGAAAGAGATGTGCATTATTTTTGTTACCCCTGGACATAGTTCATCACCATCTGCAAGGGTGGTGGATCAAAATATTGCTGTCCACTTGCTTTTTAAAAAGCTTCAAAGGTGTTTGAAGCACTTCAAATGTTACATCTTTCCCACACTAATTCTCTTTAGGAAACTATGAAATCTAGTTCCTTCTTCCACCAGTACCTCCTGTTGTAAGAAGGGGAAGGAATATTAGTAAGAGACCTTAGTTAGAAAGTCAGAGTAACGAAATGCTGTAAGATCTTGAAATAAACCACTCTATTTTTAATGCATAATAATGATTCATAGTGAATCAGATAAACCTTCAGGGCTTTTCAACATTTCTGTAATGTATTGGAGCTGGAAAGCTTGGTTTTAATAATCTAATGAAAGATGCATATTTAGTACTTCAGCTTTGCACAAGAAAGTTGCTTCTGAGCTTAGGTTTCCTGGCACAGCACCAAACCCAGAATCATCTCTGTGAATCTTTTTCTTTCCTGTACATTGGATAAAGCCCTGGATTTTCCCCAGCTTGATGGTTTGGATAAAACTGATTTTGGATCTTAACCATAATTTCCCTGGGAAGGGGTGGGATGGGGGCATGGACAGAGGGAGGCTGGTTTTGCAAAAACAAAATTTAAAAAACACAAAGCAAATAAAGTTTAATGTATACCCTGAACCAGATCATCCACTGTGGCTAAGCTGTGATGAGGTCAGATAAAAAGTGGAGCTCTAAAGATGTCTTTTGAACACACACAGGAACATCTAGCTACTAGGCTGATCCCTGCTATAAAGGCTGCTCTAGTTTATACTGGATGTCAATGGTCCTGATAGCTCTTCCAATATGTAGGAATCACTAAAACACACTGTCCATGTCTCCTTCCTTGTGATCACTTCCCTGTCCTAGTAGCCTAGAGATGGGTAGGATGACTCTATTCTACCTGAAAATCCCCAGTGCACAGGGAATCCAGTACTGGCAAGTCATGCTAACCTTAAAGCAGATTTGTATTGCCTATGTAGCAGTGTTAAAAGTAACCTTAACACGCAGAATAATCTGGCTCAAAGGGCTGGATTCATCCTCTAACACTGCTAGTACAAATCAAGAGTAGCACTGTTCAAGTCAATGGATTTACAACACTATAAAACCAATGCAAGTGAAAGGAGAATCAGGCTTGCTGTATAAGAAAAACAGATAGCAGCTCAAGGTCTTGTCAAAGTCAGACTCCTCTGTACTGAATTTCTCAGACCAGTTTTTCATAAGCTGACAGGGAGTGTAGCAGAGCTGGAATTTTTTTCCCCCTCAAGCAAAGATTTTTAGAATGCCAGGCTCTTAAAGTCACATCCACATTTTTTAAAATATAAAAGCAGTCAGTCCCATGCTTCCTCTCGCTTTTGGAAGCATTTATACCCATATTTAAAATGGATACATGTGCAGCTAGTGAACATTAGCCTTAGCACACCTGTGCTGATCTGCCTCTTTAAACGGCCGGCTGTCAAACTGGGCCAGTGACTCAGAGAACAGCATTGAACTGCAGCTGCTGTGGACAGGTGGGAGAACTATTATAAAGATATTTTTATCCCTTTGGAAGAGAGAATTTACATGTCTTATGAGAAGGGCTCTGAGGTGAGAAATTAATGCAGCTGATTAACAGACTTCAGAAAGAATTTAGTGGACATTGCTTTTTATACAAGTCAGACTTGTCATTGATCAGTTTATGTTGCGGGCTTCTATTTTGCCCTCTTTGGAGTTGTTTAGCACTCACCACCCTTTTTTGATACTCTTTACAAACTACTGTTGGAAAGAAAGGGAGCTTCTGTGTGATATCAATTATGTACAGGAAAATCTGTCTGCAAACTATACCTAAGAATGTCTCCAATGAAATGGAGGTTGTGAAAAAGATTGGTAAAATAATAAGACAAAACTATCTATGCTATTTATGACCGGTAGTCTCAGCACATGGTGTTTTTGGAATGTTTCTGTCTTTGTGACAGGACAAGTTGACCAAGGCTGTGAAGATGCAAATGCTTCATGAGATGAGATAACCCAATTAAAAGGACAGCCAGATTTTAGAGAAAAAAATGCCTACTTTAATAATTCAGGAACAGACCACTCCCTAAGCCCCTCACAGAGCTTCTCTGAGTCTTTGTCAGGCAGGAATCATGGCTGTTTCCATAGCAAAACTTCCCCTGTCCCTGAAGGTGTGCTGACCACTGTGACCAGCTAAGCAGGACTGAGGAATACTGGGAGCTAATTCCTGTCTCGGTTAACTCAGATGTATTGTTATTGTTGTTCCATCACCACCTTGCAGGCTCAGGGATGTAATGGTGACTGAAAGATATCTCCTCTGGTTTGAAGAAGAGGAGACTTCTTTACTAGTAACCTTCCTTAGATGCCAGGTGCCCTAGGCACTTTTATAACAGTTGACATTTAAATGTCTGCCTTGGATTCTCCCTGATAAAGAAACTTGGCTTTAATATGGGGCAAGATCCTTACTTGGTACATAGCTCAGCTAAAATTATCGGATGAGCTGATGAGCACCAACGGAGGATGTGCTACAAAGTTTTCAGGTATTAGTTCATCATTTGTAAAGCCTTTTAAATTAACGATCTTCAGAGTAACTATTTGGCTCCAGTGACTTTGCTCTAGGTGAATTATTCTGCTACAGTATGCAGTGATTTTTAGGTGCCTGCCTGCAGCTAATTTTAATGAGAACTGTGAAGCTATATCAACGTGCTCTGTTTCAAATACTCCTATCCACAGAGTCTCTGAATGTGCTCTGGGATTTTGGTATGGCTTTGTATGATATGAAATTCGTATCTTCATTAACTACTTGCCAATTAAGTGTGAAGTAGGATAAGTGCCAGATCATCAAAGGTTATTTCTGTTTTCAGTCTAGAAACCAATTATTTCACTATAGACCAACACAATATTGAGTAAATGGTCTAGCAAGTAATCTTCTATAGACCAGATGTTGCCTTCAAATTTTAGATAGAGAACCTGAAATATTTATTATATCTATTACTTACCATGTATCTAAGCATTTCTAGTGCATAATTTTATATCCCTTGAAATATTCTAGAGGCTTGGACAAATTTAAAGAAATCTACCTCTGCAGACTTACCTAATTTGCTTGTGCAGTTACTATGTTTGCATTTAAATCACAGGAGCAATATAAAATCATAGAAATGTAGGACTGGAAGGGCCCTTAGGAGATCATCTATTCAAGTCCCTTGCTCAATGCAGGATCATCCCTGACTAAACCATCCTAGTCAAGTGTCTGCCTAATCAGTTCTTGAAAATTTTGAAGGATGTAGCTTCCACAGCCTCTACAGCAGGGGTGGGCAAAATATGGTCTGTGGGCCATATCTGGCCTGCCAAGTGATTGTATCTGGCCTGTGGTGGGTCCCCACTTAGCGCAGCCACAGCGAGCAGCCTGAGCTATGTTGCATGTGGCTGGTCCAGCCACCCCGAGGCGTGCAGCAGGGCTGGGGCAGCACAGCGGCTGGACTCAGCTTCCTAGCATCCCCAGTAGCAGTGGCTGCTTCCAGTTGCCACTGTCAGTGTTGCAGCCACCACTGATGGACCCAGCCCTGTTGCCTCACCATGCTGGTCCATCCATCCTATACTCAGTTCTGGATGGAGCAGGCAGGTGGGATCTCCAGGAAAACTGCAGGTGGGCAGAGAGTGGCATCCAGGAGGGAGATGTGCTAGCAGGGGCTGGGATCATGAGGTGATGACAGTGCAGGGCCATGTAGGGAGCACATCGTAGCTCTACCATTGGCCCTGGCCCTGCACTGTCACCACCCCATGATCCCAGCTCTGGCCCCAGCCTCAGCCCTGGCCCTAGCCACAGCTTCTTCCCACCCATCCTACTCCCAGATGCCACTCCCTGCCCACCCATCCTATCTGCCTCAGTTGAGCACTCCCTACTTGCAGGGGTCCTGGTTGGTCTCCATGGAGACCCTGCCTGCCTGCTCCATCTAGCACCCCCAGTGGTGGGGACAGGGCAGATGGGCCCAGGTCAGATAGGATCGATGATCACCACCCCATGCTGGGCTGGGTCAGCACCCCCACACCTTTTATGCCAGGGCCAAGTCAAGCACCCAACCCCTCCCCACAAAACTGCACCAGGCCAGGTTAGCACCCCACTCCCCCTCCATGCTGGGCCAGGTTAGTACCCCCTCTCCAGCCTACAACATCTCACCAAACTCTGTATGTGCCCCTCCAGCCTAAATAATTGCCCACCCCTGCTCTATAGGTAGCTGTTCCAATGCTTAATCACCCTCATACTGAGAAAATTCTTCTTTATCTCAAAACTAAATTTCCTCTGCTGCAGTTTAAGACCATTGCCCATAGTCTTGCCTCCTGTGGCCACAGAGAATGTTTTGTCTCCATCCTCCACATCCTACATCCACCCTCAGGTATTTGAATAATTACCAAATTCCCTTCTCTTCTCCTGACTAACTACTTCTAGTTCATTAAGCTTTTCCTCATAACTCATATTTCCCAATCCTTTAATAATTTGTGTTGCTGTCTGCTGGATTCTTTCTAATGTATTCATATCTTTCTTGAAGTGCGGGACTCGGAACTGGACACACTACTCCTGGTGAGCTCTCACAAGAGTCATATAGAGCAGAGTGATCCTTTTCCTTGATTTGCAAGTGACTTTCCTATTAGTATAAGCCAGTATACTATTTTGCAACCAGAGCTCATTGTTGGTTCATATTCAGCGTGTGGTCCACTGTAATGCTCAGGACTTTCATTACAATAACACAGTTGGTTCTTTCTCAAACTGTATTTTTTGCATGCATTTGTTCTATCCCACATGCAGGAATTTGGACTTTTCCATGCTGAATTTCATCCAATTGATTATGGACCATTTCTCCCGCCTGTCTAGGTAATTCTAAATGCTGGTCTTACCCTCCAAAGCATCTGCAGCTCCATCCAACTTGCTGTTGTCTGCAAATTTGCTAAGTGTGCACTCAATCCAATCCTCCAAATCATTAATGAAGGTATGAAATAATACTGGACCAAAGACAAACTTCAGGAGAACCCCACTTGATACCTCCTCCCAACAAGCCATTGATGAATACTTGTGGAGCAGATATTATGCAGAAATTCAACATGCAACTGTGCAAATACTGACCTAAAATAAAGGACACTATATTTTTTTCAGTTTAACCAGAAGTTTAAATAACTTTTTGCTAGTCATCAATTTGACAGCTGTTATATAAACCCTGGTCATGAATTACAGTATCTACTGTTTCAGCTTTGTTATATAGCTGAAGGTAGTTAAATATCCCAGATAGGGACCTACCGAAATCATGGTGAGACAAAGTGTTTTTCATGGCCCACTTGCAGCATGCAGAATCAATTTCATGTGCATTTTGTGGTGGCCCCACCCCTCAGTGCTGATTGGCAAAGAGGCTGGAGGGGAAGGAGGGACAAGAGGCAGCCATCATCTTGCTTGATGGCTGCCCTTCATGCCATCCCACCCCTTGGCACTAATTGGTGGATAGACCCCGGTGGAGGAAGGAAGGCCAAGGAGACAGCCGCCATCTTGCCTGCTGCCCTTTGTGCTGCCGCACCAGCTGGTGCCTTCCCCTCCTGGCAGCAAGGACCATTGGCTTCCCCTCAGGAGCCAGCATTTTATTTTTATGAAAGTTTTTTGGTTGTTGTTCCATTGGTGGATTTCACAGACAAATACTGTATTTCATGGTTTCTATGAAATCCATGAAACCGTGAAGTAAGTAGGTCTTTAGTGCTAGGCGCTCTTCATTATCTGCTGAGTTAGCTCACTCCCACCCTCACTGACAGTATTGTTTGAGTAGCTGTCGTCACTGGGGCACCAGTTTATCAGGCTCCCTGAAAGCCCAGCAGTGTCAACAGCTGATCAAGCAGTCTCCTCTGCCTTATCAGCTGTTGCTGTTGCCACTGCCACAAGGGAGATAAGGAACCGTAGTTCTGTGACAGCCACCATGGAAAACAGAGTTGCAGTTCTGCTCCCCATAGGCTGTCAGGGAGCCACTCTTCTCCTTCCTTCCTTCCTTCCTTCCTTCCTTCCTTCCTTCCTTCCTTCCTTCCTTCCTTCTGCTTTGGACGCTTCGGACCAGGCTCGCTTGGAGCTGCGTGGGGCGATCCCGAGCGTAAGACTCCCCGGCTTCCTATCTCTTTTCTTGCTTCACTCCCACCTCTCTAAAGGTCTCTAGCCTCTGTTTATTTCGCTTTCTGACTCTTTTCTTGCTTTTTTGCAGCTTTTACCCCCACTTTTCTCTCCTCTCTCTTCCCTCCCCCTCTGCTTCCGGTTTCTTTGTCTGTGAGACGCTTCTCGCAGCCTTCTCTTTTACTGTCTCTTTCCCTCTCTTTCTCTTTTTTCTGTCTGCTTGTTACGGGGAGTTACCTTTTCCATTAGCCTGCCTTCCAGAGGTGCTCTTAATTAACCCTCCATCCCCCCCTCACCCTTTAGTTTTCCTTTTCTTTTTTCTTTTTTTGCTGTTTTAACCCCCCCCCCTCCTTCCCCTGCCGCTTTTTTCCCCCCCCACCCTCCTCCCCCTTTGTGGGGAGCTCTCTATTATCATTTGCCGCTTGAGGGGTGCATTTTCCCCCCCCCTCTTATTTTGTTCTATCCACGCTTTTTTTTTTTTTTCTTCACCCCCCAAATCCCTCCCTCCCTTTCAGTGGCTTATCTTCACTTTCTGTTTTGGCCGCATTCCCGGGAGCTTGGCCTTGAGCTCCTGTGTTTAAGTTTTCTTTTCATTCCCTTAGTTTTTTTTGCTTTGCAGTTTAACCCTGTCCTAGTGAGGATGGCTGCTCCTACACCTGGCAGTTGGCATGAGGATGTCTCTCGGGACCTCCCGCTGACGCATGGCCTGAGGGTTCATGCCCCTCTCCATGTGGGGCTTGAGGTTTGCATGGAGGCTCTGGCTGCGCTCCTGGGATGGCGTACGATCCGCTATGCGGGTCGTGTGAACACGGTCCCGATGATTTATTTGAGCACGCCTGCCTTGGTTGACAGGGTGTGTGCTGAGGGCCTAGACATTGCGGGCATCCACTACCCTGTCACGCCCCTAGAGACTCAGGCAGTGAGGGTGGTGATCTCTAACATCCCACCACATGTTTCTGATCGGGAGCTGGCCAGGGGACTCGAGGCCTATGGAGTTCTTACGAGTCCTTTTCGCCGGCTGCCGATGGGAGGCAAGGACCCTCAGCGGAAGCACGTCCTGTCTTTTCGGAGGCAGGTCTTTATGCTCCTCAAGGAGGGCCCCCAGTCTCTACCTCGCTCCCTGAGCTTCACGCTCGAGGGTCGGAGGTATATTATCTATTTGTCTGTGGGAGAGACTACGTGTTTTAAGTGCGGCGGCTCCTCCCACCTGGCTGCTCAGTGCCCTCAGGGCAAGGCGGCCGGACCATCGCCACCTGCGGCAGCGCCGAGAGACGGCGTGTCGACTTCTGGGACACGCGGCAGGCCCAGGGAAGCAGGGAGCTCTTCCTCCCAGCGTCCTTCCACCCCTACTCCATCTCAGGGGACGGGGGGCTCTGGTGTGAAACCATCGTCCAGTGGAGAGGCTGGTGCTACTACCCAGGCCCCGCCGCCGCCTCCCCCGTCTGTGGCGCCCCCTGCCGTCAGTGCGGGGGCCCCGCCGGCTGGGGGGGCAGGGCAGTCTGGCCCGTCCCCAGCACAGGGGCAGCTGCCCACTACCACCAAGAAGAAGAAGAAGGAGGACAAAGAGAGGAAGATGAAGGGGGCCTCTCAGGATGCCCTGCCCTCCTCGGCCAGTGCCGAGGGACCCCCCACTAAAGAGCCTGGCCCCGCTCTGGCTGCCATACCACCCACCCCGTTGGATGTAGCTGTCGGCGGGGCAGACTTAGCGGAGGGGGAGGGGGCTTCAGGGGTCCCTCTCCCCTCGCCTGTCCCCCAGCCTCCGGAGTCGGGCGGCGGTGGGGATGGTGGCGAATGCCTCTCTTCTGGTGGCCTGGCCTCGGGGGTGGCGGGAGAGTCTGCTACCCCCTTGGTCATGCCCCAGCCTGGTGGATTAGATGGAGAAGTTGACGAGATGGAGGTCCAGCTCACTGAGTCTCGCAAGAGGCGTCGTGAGCGGGATGGCCTCTCCCCCCCCAGGAAGACAGGGAATGCCCTCGTGGAGCCGGTCCTTGACTCGGACGATGAGAGGCGGCTGATGTGTCTAGACATCGAGGGCGTCGATGCTGCGGTTGCGGACGAGCTCCCGCCGGGGGTGCGGACTCGACGCTCTTCCTTAGGCAACATCCACCCCAAGCTGGCGGAGCCCCCCTGGGTCCCTCCAGACTATGGGGGACTCCTGTCCTTCTTGAAGTTAACTAAGGGGCAGAGGAACGTAGCAGGACGCATCACTCAGTGGTGCACAGACCCCAAAGTGTTCGTTAAGGGTGCCAGGGCAGCTGCCAAGCTCATGCAGCGGGATCTGGGCACACGCCAGATGGCTTACCGTTTGGAGAAGCTTGCCCAGAGGGTGAGAGTTGAGTGGGACTTGGGCGGGTCCCTCGACTAGAGTAGGGCACAGTAGGCCTTCCTTGACCTGTCTGTACTGCCTTGCTCTGCTCTTGGGTGCTCGTTCTTCCACCCGTACCTTGCTTTGCTCTTCCTCTCCCACACCCACATCCATGGCAGCCACAATCATTGGCACCTTCAACATCAACGGCTGTCGAGACTCGGTGAAGCGCGAAGCCGTCCTGGAGCTCCTGCGACAGAAGAGGCTGGCCGTCGCCTTCCTTCAAGAGACACACTCTGACAGATTCAACCAGGCGGCCTGGCGGGCTGCCTGGCGAGGACAGGTGTTCCTGAGCCATGGCACCAACCTTAGCGCTGGGGTCGCGACTCTCTTATCACCACAGCTGCAGCTTGACGCGGCGGTGCCGCGGGAGGTCATCCCCGGCCGCCTGCTGACCGTCCGCGTCACCCTCGCACAACACCGCCTGCTGCTCATCAACGTCTACGCGCCTTCCGATGGTCAGGAGAGGGTCGTTTTCTTCGAGACCTTGGCTGCCCTCCTGCGCGACGCTAGCGAGGATGATGACCTGCTCCTCCTCGGTGGGGATTTCAACTGCACCACTGCCCCGCGCCTCGACCGCACAGGGCCTGAACCCCACCTGCCCTCCGCTCGCAAGCTGCAATCTGCCTTGGAGGGGGCAGACCTCGTGGACATCTGGCGAGCCCTGCATCCTGATGCGCGCCAGTACACCTGGGCCAGGATGGGTGCCGGTGGTGTCACCATGGCTCGCCTCGACCGCCTTTATGTCACCAGGCACCACCTGCCACTCCTGCGCAGCAGCTGCATCGCTCCCTCGGGTCTGTCAGATCATGACCTAGCCTTCAGTGAACTGAGCCTGCTGGGGAGAGCCTGTGCGCGGGCACCTTATTGGTGTTTCAACGCCAGCCTGCTTCAGGACTCCTATTTCCGGGACTGCTTTGCCCACTTCTGGAGGAGCTGGGAGGCTGCGAGATCGAGCCACTCCTCCTGGAAGCTGTGGTGGGACGTGGGCAAGGTACAGATCCGAGCCTTTTGCCAGCAGTACACCCAGCTGGCCGCGAACGAGACGCGCCGACGTATCCGGGAGTTGGAGGAGGACGTGGCGGAGCTCGAGGCTGCTCTGCTGGCCGCTGGCAGCGACGCGGCACTGAGCGAGAGCCTCCGGTTCCGCAGGAGATGTCTGCGCGACCTGGCGGAGAGCGCGGCCCGCGGCGCGAGGATCCGCGCCCGTTGCCAGGAACTGGCGGAAACTGACGCCCCGACCCGCTTCTTTTTCAACCTGGAGCGGCGGAGGGCAGCGAGCAAAGTCTTGGACCATCTCAAGACTCCTGAGGGCCGGGTCATTACAGAGCCCGGCGAAATACGCGAACATGCCGTCGCCTTCTATCGTGACCTGTTTGCGGCCGAGCCGTCGTGCCCCGAGGCCACGCGGGAACTCCACGAGGGCCTACCACGTCTCGATGCCCTGGAGGCCGGAGAGCTTGAGCGGGACTTGTCCCTGGAAGAGCTGGCGGCCGCCACGGCCGGCCTCGCCTCCGGCAAAGCCCCGGGCCTCGATGGGTTGCCTGCTGAGTTTTACAAGACCTTCTGGCCTCTCCTCGGCCCCAGCCTCCTGCGCGTTTTCCAGGAGAGCCTCGCCGACAAGGTCTTGCCGATCAGCTGCCGCCGAGCGGTGCTGACCCTGCTGCCCAAGAAGGGAGACCTGGGCTACATGAAGAACTGGCGGCCGGTCTCCCTGCTGTGCGCGGACTATAAGATCCTGGCCAAAGCGTTGGCCACCCGCCTCCGCGCGGTCATGGCCTCTCTCACCGGGCCCGAGCAGAGCTACTGCGTGCCGGGCAGGACCATTCAAGACAACCTGTTCCTGCTGCGGGACCTACTCACGGCTAGCGAGCTCTTTGGCCTCGACATCGGCCTCATCTCTCTAGACCAGGAGAAGGCCTTTGACCGGGTGGGCCACGCCTATCTCTTCCGCACTCTGGAGGCCTTTGGTTTTGGGCCCCTCTTCACCGGGGCCCTCCGGGTCTTGTACCGAGACATTTCCAGCCTGCTCAAGGTGAACGGTGTGCTGTGTGCTCCGTTCCCCGCACGCAGGGGCATTCGTCAGGGGTGTCCGCTGTCGGGCATGCTCTACTCCCTGGCCATCGAGCCGCTGCTGCACACGCTGCGACGCCGCCTGAGTGGTGTGGCCCTGCCAGTGGCCAGCGGCCCGTCCGCTAGGCCTCCTCTCCGGCTGTCGGCATATGCGGATGATGTGACCGTCTTCCTCAACACTCAGGAAGACGTGCGGGCCCTGGCGGATTGCCAGCGTGCCTATGAGCGCGCCTCCTCCGCCCGCATCAACTGGGCCAAGAGCGATACTTTGTTGCTTGGCGCATGGACTGGCACGCTCCCCCTGGACTTGCCGGGGGGGCTCACATGGCGCCGCGAGGGCCTCAAGATCTTGGGCGTGTTCCTGGGGCCACCGGCCTTCATGGCGCGTAACTGGGACGACCTCGAGGAGGGGGTGGAGGCCCGCCTGCAGCGGTGGCGCTGGCGCCTGCCCAGCCTTTCCTACCGGGGGCGCGTCCTTGTCATCAACAACCTGGCGGCAGCGACCTTGTGGCACCGGTGCGCCGTGCTCGACCCCCCACCGGATCTCCTGGAGAGACTCCAGCGCAACCTGGTGGACTTCTTCTGGGATGGGCGCCACTGGCTCCCACGAGCCGTCCTTCACCTGCCTGTTGCCGAGGGGGGCCAGGGTCTGGTTGACCTGGCCAGCAGGGTGGCGGCCTTCCGCCTGCAGGCCCTTCAGCGACTGCTTTACAGCGAGGAGCAGCTGCCATGGCAACAACTGGCGTGCCGGTTCCTACAGAGGGTCGGCGCCCTTGGCTTTGACCGGGAGCTCTTTTTGTTGACACCCACGCTCCTGAACTGGGCGGTGCTTCCGGCCTTTTATCGCAGCGTGGTACGAGCCTGGCAGGTCGCCTTCCGCCTCCAGCCTCGAGCCCGGACACTGTGTTTCCCGCAGCTGCTGAGGGAGCCTCTGGTGCACAACTCAGCCCTGTGGGGCTCCGTGCCGAGCCTGGCCTCTGCCAGCCTCACGGCCACCCTCATCCAGGCGCGTGTCCTCCGCCTGCACCATCTCCTGGACCCCGCTCGGTCAGCCTGGCTCTCGCCCGAGGCGCTGGCCACACGGCTGGGCGTACGCTCCATCCGCACCATGGGTCATCTCCTGCGTGACATCCGCGCCGCCCTCCCGCCGGTGGCGGCGGCCGCCTTGGACGAACATCTCCGTGCGCGCCAGATCCCGCGGGCCGCGGATGCCGCGAGCGAGGCTTTCCCTTCGCTGCCGGTCACCCCGGCTGTGGCCGCGGAGTTGGCCGGTGGGCCGGGCACTCTGTTGCGGCTCCCCATGCCTCCCGATAGTGACACGGGTTGCCCCTTTGCTTCTCTATCGCGTAGAAGCTTGTATGCCTGGGTGGTCTGTGTCCGCCATGCTCAGGTGCTGGCGGGACGCCCCGATACACCGTGGCGACGGCGCCTGGGGCCACCGGCTTCCCCACCGGCCCACCCGGCGTGGCGCACGTTGTATAAGCCGCCGACCGCCAAGAAGACTGGCGACCTGCAGTGGCGGTTGCTGCACGGCATCCTAGCCACTGGCACGTATGCGTCCCACTTTGACCCAGCCGCTTCGACGGCCTGCCCCTTCTGCCCTGGGGGCGTGGAGGAGGATCTCTTTCACGCCTTCCTGGACTGTCCCCGCCTGCGGCCGCTCTTTGCCACCCTCGAGCTGCCGCTGCGGGCGCTGGGCAGGAGCCTCTCAGAGACCACCTACATATGCTCCTACCCGTACCGGGCGGCCGAGCGGGGCGCCATCTGCCTGGCCAACTTTTTGCTGGGCCAGGCCAAGATGGCCGTCCTCAAGAGCCGCCGTAACCGGCTTGCCGGCACCGGCTCAGACGATGCCCCGCGGCTCTTTGGCCTCCTAGTGCGGGCGCGCCTCTCGCTGGAGTTTGAGCACGCTGTGCTCCGGCGGGGGGTGCCCGCCTTCGAGGCACTCTGGGCCCTTGAGGGAGCGCTGTGCCACGTGGAGGACGGCCGTCTCAAATACGCGCTCTGATGTTGTGACCGGTCTGGGCGACCGGGCGGGCGCGGTGGCGGACTGTGGCTTCCGGCTTGTGCCGTGCCCTGGGCCCTCACCAAGCTGCTTTTGTTCATTTTCTCGGGGTGAGAAGTCGAAGGGTTTTGTACGTGTACTATGGGACAGGGAAGGGTGGAATTGTTCGTTTCTCGAGGGCTATATATATAAATAGCATGTTAGACACGATGTGTATTACTGCGAAGGTGTTTGTCACGGTGTGATGTTCTGAACGTCCGGGAATGGTTTCTCTTTGGTGTGGTTTGATGGTTTTTTTGCTTTCTGTACCTGATCTTTTGTGAAATAAAGTTGTCAAAAGTCAAAAGTCCTTCCTTCCTTCCTTCCTTCCTTCCTTCCTTCCGCTTTGGACGCTTCGGACCAGGCTCGCTTGGAGCTGCGTGGGGCGATCCCGAGCGTAAGACTCCCCGGCTTCCTATCTCTTTTCTTGCTTCACTCCCACCTCTCTAAAGGTCTCTAGCCTCTGTTTATTTCGCTTTCTGACTCTTTTCTTGCTTTTTTGCAGCTTTTACCCCCACTTTTCTCTCCTCTCTCTTCCCTCCCCCTCTGCTTCCGGTTTCTTTGTCTGTGAGACGCTTCTCGCAGCCTTCTCTTTTACTGTCTCTTTCCCTCTCTTTCTCTTTTTTCTGTCTGCTTGTTACGGGGAGTTACCTTTTCCATTAGTCTGCCTTCCAGAGGTGCTCTTAATTAACCCTCCATCCCCCCCTCACCCTTTAGTTTTCCTTTTCTTTTTTCTTTTTGCTGTTTTAACCCCCCCCCTCCTTCCCCTGCCGCTTTTTTCCCCCCCCACCCTCCTCCCCCTTTGTGGGGAGCTCTCTATTATCATTTGCCGCTTGAGGGGTGCATTTTCCCCCCCCCTCTTATTTTGTTCTATCCACGCTTTTTTTTTTTCTTCACCCCCCAAATCCCTCCCTCCCTTTCAGTGGCTTATCTTCACTTCCTGTTTTGGCCGCATTCCCGGGAGCTTGGCCTTGAGCTCCTGTGTTTAAGTTTTCTTTTCATTCCCTTAGTTTTTTTGCTTTGCAGTTTAACCCTGTCCTAGTGAGGATGGCTGCTCCTACACCTGGCAGTTGGCATGAGGATGTCTCTCGGGACCTCCCGCTGACGCATGGCCTGAGGGTTCATGCCCCTCTCCATGTGGGGCTTGAGGTTTGCATGGAGGCTCTGGCTGCGCTCCTGGGATGGCGTACCATCCGCTATGCGGGTCGTGTGAACACGGTCCCGATGATTTATTTGAGCACGCCTGCCTTGGTTGACAGGGTGTGTGCTGAGGGCCTAGACATTGCGGGCATCCACTACCCTGTCACGCCCCTGGAGACTCAGGCAGTGAGGGTGGTGATCTCTAACATCCCACCACATGTTTCTGATCGGGAGCTGGCCAGGGGACTCGAGGCCTATGGAGTTCTTACGAGTCCTTTTCGCCGGCTGCCGATGGGAAGCAAGGACCCTCAGCGGAAGCACGTCCTGTCGTTTCGGAGGCAGGTCTTTATGCTCCTCAAGGAGGGCCCCCAGTCTCTACCTCGCTCCCTGAGCTTCACGCTCGAGGGTCGGAGGTATATTATCTATTTGTCTGTGGGAGAGACTACGTGTTTTAAGTGCGGCGGCTCCTCCCACCTGGCTGCTCAGTGCCCTCAGGGCAAGGCGGCCGGACCATCGCCACCTGCGGCAGAGCCGAGAGACGGCGTGTCGACTTCTGGGACACGCGGCAGGCCCAGGGAAGCAGGGAGCTCTTCCTCCCAGCCTCCTTCCACCCCTACTCCATCTCAGGGGACGGGGGGCTCTGGTGTGAAACCATCGTCCAGTGGAGAGGCTGGTGCTACTACCCAGGCCCCGCCGCCGCCTCCCCCGTCTGTGGCGCCCCCTGCCCTCAGTGCGGGGGCCCCGCCGGCTGGGGGGGGCAGGGCAGTCTGGCCCGTCCCCAGCACAGGGGCAGCTGCCCACTACCACCAAGAAGAAGAAGAAGGAGGACAAAGAGAGGAAGATGAAGGGGGCCTCTCAGGATGCCCTGCCCTCCTCGGCCAGTGCCGAGGGACCCCCCACTAGAGAGCCTGGCCCCGCTCTGGCTGCCATACCACCCACCCCGTTGGATGTAGCCGTCGGCGGGGTAGACTTAGCGGAGGGGGAGGGGGCTTCAGGGGTCCCTCTCCCCTCGCCTGTCCCCCAGCCTCCGGAGTCGGGCGGCGGCGGGGATGGTGGCGAACGCCTCTCTTCTGGTGGCCTGGCCTTGGGGGTGGCGGGAGAGTCTGCTACCCCCTTGGTCATGCCCCAGCCTGGTGGATTAGATGGAGAAGTTGACGAGATGGAGGTCCAGCTCACTGAGTCTCGCAAGAGGCGTCGTGAGCGGGATGGCCTCTCCCCCCCCAGGAAGACAGGGAATGCCCTCGTGGAGCCGGTCCTTGACTCGGACGATGAGAGGCGGCTGATGTGTCTAGACATCGAGGGTGTCGATGCTGCGGTTGCAGACGAGCTCCCGCCGGGGGTGCGGACTCGACGCTCTTCCTTAGGCAACATCCACCCCAAGCTGGCGGAGCCCCCCTGGGTCCCTCCAGACTATGGGGGACTCCTGTCCTTCTTGAAGTTAACTAAGGGGCAGAGGAACGTAGCAGGACGCATCACTCAGTGGTGCGCAGACCCCAAAGTGTTCGTAAAGGGTGCCAGGGCAGCTGCCAAGCTCATGCAGCGGGATCTGGGCACACGCCAGATGGCTTACCGTTTGGAGAAGCTTGCCCAGAGGGTGAGAGTTGAGTGGGACTTGGGCGGGTCCCTCGACTAGAGTAGGGCACAGTAGGCCTTCCTTGACCTGTCTGTACTGCCTTGCTCTGCTCTTGGGTGCTCGTTCTTCCACCCGTACCTTGCTTTGCTCTTCCTCTCCCACACCCACATTCATGGCAGACACAATCATTGGCACCTTCAACATCAACGGCTGTCGAGACTCGGTGAAGCGCGAAGCCGTCCTGGAGCTCCTGCGACAGAAGAGGCTGGCCGTCGCCTTCCTTCAAGAGACACACTCTGACAGATTCAACCAGGCGGCCTGGCGGGCTGCCTGGCGAGGACAGGTGTTCCTGAGCCATGGCACCAACCTTAGCGCTGGGGTCGCGACTCTCTTATCACCACAGCTGCAGCTTGACGCGGCGGTGCCGCGGGAGGTCATTCCCGGCCGCCTGCTGACTGTCCGCGTCACCCTCGCACAACACCGCCTGCTGCTCATCAACGTCTACGCGCCTTCCGATGGTCAGGAGAGGGTCGTTTTCTTCGAGACCTTGGCTGCCCTCCTGCGCGACGCTAGCGAGGATGATGACCTGCTCCTCCTCGGTGGGGATTTCAACTGCACCACTGCCCCGCGCCTCGACCGCACAGGGCCTGAACCCCACCTGCCCTCCGCTCGCAAGCTGCAATCTGCCTTGGAGGGGGCAGACCTCGTGGACATCTGGCGAGCCCTGCATCCTGATGCGCGCCAGTACACCTGGGCCAGGATGGGTGCCGGTGGTGTCACCATGGCTCGCCTCGACCGCCTTTATGTCACCAGGCACCACCTGCCACTCCTGCGCAGCAGCTGCATCGCTCCCTCGGGTCTGTCAGATCATGACCTAGCCTTCAGTGAACTGAGCCTGCCGGGGAGAGCCTGTGCACGGGCACCTTATTGGTGTCTCAACGCCAGCCTGCTTCAGGACTCCTATTTCCGGGACTGCTTTGCCCACTTCTGGAGGAGCTGGGAAGCTGCGAGATCGAGCCACTCCTCCTGGAAGCTGTGGTGGGACGTGGGCAAGGTACAGATCCGAGCCTTTTGCCAGCAGTACACCCAGCTGGCCGCGAACGAGACGCGCCGACGTATCCGGGAGTTGGAGGAGGACGTGGCGGAGCTCGAGGCTGCTCTGCTGGCCGCTGGCAGCGACGCGGCACTGAGCGAGAGCCTCCGGTTCCGCAGGAGATGTCTGCGCGACCTGGCGGAGAGCGCGGCCCGCGGCGCGAGGATCCGCGCCCGTTGCCAGGAACTGGCGGAAACTGACGCCCCGACCCGCTTCTTTTTCAACCTGGAGCGGCGGAGGGCAGCGAGCAAAGTCTTGGACCATCTCAAGACTCCTGAGGGCCGGGTCATTACAGAGCCCGGCGAAATACGCGAACATGCCGTCGCCTTCTATCGTGACCTGTTTGCGGCCGAGCCGTCGTGCCCCGAGGCCACGCGGGAACTCCACGTGGGCCTACCACGTCTCGATGCCCTGGAGGCCGGAGAGCTTGAGCGGGACTTGTCCCTGGAAGAGCTGGCGGCCGCCACGGCCGGCCTCGCCTCCGGCAAAGCCCCGGGCCTCGATGGGTTGCCTGCTGAGTTTTACAAGACCTTCTGGCCTCTCCTCGGCCCCAGCCTCCTGCGCGTTTTCCAGGAGAGCCTCGCCGACAAGGTCTTGCCGATCAGCTGCCGCCGAGCGGTGCTGACCCTGCTGCCCAAGAAGGGAGACCTGGGCTACATGAAGAACTGGCGGCCAGTCTCCCTGCTGTGCGCGGACTATAAGATCCTGGTCAAAGCGTTGGCCACCCGCCTCCGCGCGGTCATGGCCTCTCTCACCGGGCCCGAGCAGAGCTACTGCGTGCCAGGCAGGACCATTCAAGACAACCTGTTCCTGCTGCGGGACCTACTCACGGCTAGCGAGCTCTTTGGCCTCGACATCGGCCTCATCTCTCTAGACCAGGAGAAGGCCTTTGACCGGGTGGGCCACGCCTATCTCTTCCGGACTCTGGAGGCCTTTGGTTTTGGGCCCCTCTTCACCGGGGCCCTCCGGGTCCTGTACCGAGACATTTCCAGCCTGCTCAAGGTGAACGGTGTGCTGTGTGCTCCGTTCCCCGCACGCAGGGGCATTCGTCAGGGGTGTCCGCTGTCGGGCATGCTCTACTCCCTGGCCATCGAGCCGCTGCTGCACACGCTGCGACGCCGCCTGAGTGGTGTGGCCCTGCCAGTGGCCACCGGCCCGTCCGCTGGGCCTCGTCTCCGGCTGTCGGCATATGCGGATGATGTCACCGTCTTCCTCAACACTCAGGAAGACGTGCGGGCCCTGGCGGATTGCCAGCGTGCCTATGAGCGCGCCTCCTCCGCCCGCATCAACTGGGCCAAGAGCGATACTTTGTTGCTTGGCGCATGGACTGGCACGCTCCCCCCCGGACTTGCCGGGGGGGGCTCACATGGCGCCGCGAGGGCCTCAAGATCTTGGGCGTGTTCCTGGGGCCACCGGCCTTCATGGCGCGTAACTGGGACGACCTCGAGGAGGGGGTGGAGGCCCGCCTGCAGCGGTGGCGCTGGCGCCTGCCCAGCCTTTCCTACCGGGGGCGCGTCCTTGTCATCAACAACCTGGCGGCAGCGACCTTGTGGCACCGGTGCGCCGTGCTCGACCCCCCACCGGATCTCCTGGAGAGACTCCAGCGCAACCTGGTGGACTTCTTCTGGGATGGGCGCCACTGGCTCCCACGAGCCGTCCTTCACCTGCCTGTTGCCGAGGGGGGCCAGGGTCTGGTTGACCTGGCCAGCAGGGTGGCGGCCTTCCGCCTGCAGGCCCTTCAGCGACTGCTTTACAGCGAGGAGCAGCTGCCATGGCAACAACTGGCGTGCCGGTTCCTACAGAGGGTCGGCGCCCTTGGCTTTGACCGGGAGCTCTTTTTGTTGACACCCACGCTCCTGAACTGGGCGGTGCTTCCGGCCTTTTATCGCAGCGTGGTACGAGCCTGGCAGGTCGCCTTCCGCCTCCAGCCTCGAGCCCGGACACTGTGTTTCCCGCAGCTGCTGAGGGAGCCTCTGGTGCACAACTCAGCCCTGTGGGGCTCCGTGCCGAGCCTGGCCTCTGCCAGCCTCACGGCCACCCTCATCCAGGCGCGTGTCCTCCGCCTGCACCATCTCCTGGACCCCGCTCGGTCAGCCTGGCTCTCGCCCGAGGCGCTGGCCGCACGGCTGGGCGTGCGCTCCATCCGCACCATGGGTCATCTCCTGCGTGACATCCGCGCCGCCCTCCCGCCGGTGGCGGCGGCCGCCTTGGACGAACATCTCCGTGCGCGCCAGATCCCGCGGGCCGCGGATGCCGCGAGCGAGGCTTTCCCTTCGCTGCCGGTCACCCCGGCTGTGGCCGCGGAGTTGGCCGGTGGGCCGGGCACTCTGTTGCGGCTCCCCATGCCTCCCGATAGTGACACGGGTTGTCCCTTTGCTTCTCTATCGCGTAGAAGCTTGTATGCCTGGGTGGTCTGTGTCCGCCATGCTCAGGTGCTGGCGGGACGCCCCGATACACCGTGGCGACGGCGCCTGGGGCCACCAGCTTCCCCACCGGCCCACCCGGCGTGGCGCACATTGTATAAGCCGCCGACCGCCAAGAAGACTGGCGACCTGCAGTGGCGGTTGCTGCACGGCATCCTAGCCACTGGCACGTTTGCGTCCCACTTTGACCCAGCCGCTTCGACGGCCTGCCCCTTCTGCCCTGGGGGCGTGGAGGAGGATCTCTTTCACGCCTTCCTGGACTGTCCCCGCCTGCGGCCGCTCTTTGCCACCCTCGAGCTGCCGCTGCGGGCGCTGGGCAGGAGCCTCTCAGAGACCACCTACATATGCTCCTACCCGTACCGGGCGGCCGAGCGGGGCGCCATCTGCCTGGCCAACTTTTTGCTGGGCCAGGCCAAGATGGCCGTCCTCAAGAGCCGCCGTAACCGGCTTGCCGGCACCGGCTCAGACGATGCCCCGCGGCTCTTTGGCCTCCTAGTGCGGGCGCGCCTCTCGCTGGAGTTTGAGCACGCTGTGCTCCGGCGGGGGGGTGCCCGCCTTCGAGGCACTCTGGGCCCTTGAGGGAGCGCTGTGCCACGTGGAGGACGGCCGTCTCAAATACGCGCTCTGATGTTGTGACCGGTCTGGGCGACCGGGCGGGCGCGGTGGCGGACTGTGGCTTCCGGCTTGTGCCGTGCCCTGGGCCCTCACCAAGCTGCTTTTGTTCATTTTCTCGGGGTGAGAAGTTGAAGGGTTTTGTACGTGTACTATGGGACAGGGAAGGGTGGAATTGTTCGTTTCTCGAGGGCTATATATATAAATAGCATGTTAGACACGATGTGTATTACTGCGAAGGTGTTTGTCACGGTGTGATGTTCTGAACGTCCGGGAATGGTTTCTCTTTGGTGTGGTTTGATGGTTTTTTTGCTTTCTGTACCTGATCTTTTGTGAAATAAAGTTGTCAAAAGTCAAAAAGTCCTTCCTTCCTTCCTTCCTTCCTTCCTTCCTTCCTTCCTTCCTTCCTTCCGCTTTGGACGCTTCGGACCAGGCTCGCTTGGAGCTGCGTGGGGCGATCCCGAGCGTAAGACTCCCCGGCTTCCTATCTCTTTTCTTGCTTCACTCCCACCTCTCTAAAGGTCTCTAGCCTCTGTTTATTTCGCTTTCTGACTCTTTTCTTGCTTTTTTGCAGCTTTTACCCCCACTTTTCTCTCCTCTCTCTTCCCTCCCCCTCTGCTTCCGGTTTCTTTGTCTGTGAGACGCTTCTCGCAGCCTTCTCTTTTACTGTCTCTTTCCCTCTCTTTCTCTTTTTTCTGTCTGCTTGTTACGGGGAGTTACCTTTTCCATTAGTCTGCCTTCCAGAGGTGCTCTTAATTAACCCTCCATCCCCCCCTCACCCTTTAGTTTTCCTTTTCTTTTTTCTTTTTGCTGTTTTAACCCCCCCCCCTCCTTCCCCTGCCGCTTTTTTCCCCCCCCACCCTCCTCCCCCTTTGTGGGGAGCTCTCTATTATCATTTGCCGCTTGAGGGGTGCATTTTCCCCCCCCCTCTTATTTTGTTCTATCCACGCTTTTTTTTTTTCTTCACCCCCCAAATCCCTCCCTCCCTTTCAGTGGCTTATCTTCACTTCCTGTTTTGGCCGCATTCCCGGGAGCTTGGCCTTGAGCTCCTGTGTTTAAGTTTTCTTTTCATTCCCTTAGTTTTTTTGCTTTGCAGTTTAACCCTGTCCTAGTGAGGATGGCTGCTCCTACACCTGGCAGTTGGCATGAGGATGTCTCTCGGGACCTCCCGCTGACGCATGGCCTGAGGGTTCATGCCCCTCTCCATGTGGGGCTTGAGGTTTGCATGGAGGCTCTGGCTGCGCTCCTGGGATGGCGTACCATCCGCTATGCGGGTCGTGTGAACACGGTCCCGATGATTTATTTGAGCACGCCTGCCTTGGTTGACAGGGTGTGTGCTGAGGGCCTAGACATTGCGGGCATCCACTACCCTGTCACGCCCCTAGAGACTCAGGCAGTGAGGGTGGTGATCTCTAACATCCCACCACATGTTTCTGATCGGGAGCTGGCCAGGGGACTCGAGGCCTATGGAGTTCTTACGAGTCCTTTTCGCCGGCTGCCGATGGGAAGCAAGGACCCTCAGCGGAAGCACGTCCTGTCTTTTCGGAGGCAGGTCTTTATGCTCCTCAAGGAGGGCCCCCAGTCTCTACCTCGCTCCCTGAGCTTCACGCTCGAGGGTCGGAGGTATATTATCTATTTGTCTGTGGGAGAGACTACGTGTTTTAAGTGCGGCGGCTCCTCCCACCTGGCTGCTCAGTGCCCTCAGGGCAAGGCGGCCAGACCATCGCCACCTGCGGCAGGGCCGAGAGACGGCGTGTCGACTTCTGGGACACGCGGCAGGCCCAGGGAGGCAGGGAGCTCTTCCTCCCAGCCTCCTTCCACCCCTATTCCATCTCAGGGGACGGGGGCTCTGGTGTGAAACCATCGTCCAGTGGAGAGGCTGGTGCTACTACCCAGGCCCCGCCGCCGCCTCCCCCGTCTGTGGCGCCCCCTGCCCTCAGTGCGGGGGCCCCGCCGGCTGGGGGGGCAGGGCAGTCTGGCCCGTCCCCAGCACAGGGGCAGCTGCCTACTACCACCAAGAAGAAGAAGAAGGAGGACAAAGAGAGGAAGATGAAGGGGGCCTCTCAGGATGCCCTGCCCTCCTCGGCCAGTGCCGAGGGACCCCCCACTAGAGAGCCTGGCCCCGCTCTGGCTGCCATACCACCCACCCCGTTGGATGTAGCCGTCGGCGGGGTAGACTTAGCGGAGGGGGAGGGGGCTTCAGGGGTCCCTCTCCCCTCGCCTGTCCCCCAGCCTCCGGAGTCGGGCGGCGGCGGGGATGGTGGCGAATGCCTCTCTTCTGGTGGCCTGGCCTCGGGGGTGGCGGGAGAGTCTGCTACCCCCTTGGTCATGCCCCAGCCTGGTGGATTAGATGGAGAAGTTGACGAGATGGAGGTCCAGCTCACTGAGTCTCGCAAGAGGCGTCGTGAGCGGGATGGCCTCTCCCCCCCCAGGAAGACAGGGAATGCCCTCGTGGAGCCGGTCCTTGACTCGGACGATGAGAGGCGGCTGATGTGTCTAGACATCGAGGGTGTCGATGCTGCGGTTGCGGACGAGCTCCCGCCGGGGGTGCGGACTCGACGCTCTTCCTTAGGCAACATCCACCCCAAGCTGGCGGAGCCCCCCTGGGTCCCTCCAGACTATGGGGGACTCCTGTCCTTCTTGAAGTTAACTAAGGGGCAGAGGAACGTAGCAGGACGCATCACTCAGTGGTGCACAGACCCCAAAGTGTTCGTAAAGGGTGCCAGGGCAGCTGCCAAGCTCATGCAGCGGGATCTGGGCACACGCCAGATGGCTTACCGTTTGGAGAAGCTTGCCCAGAGGGTGAGAGCTGAGTGGGACTTGGGCGGGTCCCTCGACTAGAGTAGGGCACAGTAGGCCTTCCTTGACCTGTCTGTACTGCCTTGCTCTGCTCTTGGGTGCTCGTTCTTCCACCCGTACCTTGCTTTGCTCTTCCTCTCCCACACCCACATCCATGGCAGCCACAATCATTGGCACCTTCAACATCAACGGCTGTCGAGACTCGGTGAAGCGCGAAGCCGTCCTGGAGCTCCTGCGACAGAAGAGGCTGGCCGTCGCCTTCCTTCAAGAGACACACTCTGACAGATTCAACCAGGCGGCCTGGCGGGCTGCCTGGCGAGGACAGGTGTTCCTGAGCCATGGCACCAACCTTAGCGCTGGGGTCGCGACTCTCTTATCACCACAGCTGCAGCTTGACGCGGCGGTGCCGCGGGAGGTCATCCCCGGCCGCCTGCTGACCGTCCGCGTCACCCTCGCACAACACCGCCTGCTGCTCATCAATGTCTACGCGCCTTCCGATGGTCAGGAGAGGGTCGTTTTCTTCGAGACCTTGGCTGCCCTCCTGCGCGACGCTAGCGAGGATGATGACCTGCTCCTCCTCGGTGGGGATTTCAACTGCACCACTGCCCCGCGCCTCGACCGCACAGGGCCTGAACCCCACCTGCCCTCCGCTCGCAAGCTGCAATCTGCCTTGGAGGGGGCAGACCTCGTGGACATCTGGCAAGCCCTGCATCCTGATGCGTGCCAGTACACCTGGGCCAGGATGGGTGCCGGCGGTGTCACCATGGCTCGCCTCGACCGCCTTTATGTCACCAGGCACCACCTGCCACTCCTGCGCAGCAGCTGCATCGCTCCCTCGGGTCTGTCAGATCATGACCTAGCCTTCAGTGAACTGAGCCTGCCGGGGAGAGCCTGTGCGCGGGAACCTTATTGGTGTTTCAACGCCAGCCTGCTTCAGGACTCCTATTTCCGGGACTGCTTTGCCCACTTCTGGAGGAGCTGGGAGGCTGCGAGATCGAGCCACTCCTCCTGGAAGCTGTGGTGGGACGTGGGCAAGGTACAGATCCGAGCCTTTTGCCAGCAGTACACCCAGCTGGCCGCGAACGAGACGCGCCGACGTATCCGGGAGTTGGAGGAGGACGTGGCGGAGCTCGAGGCTGCTCTGCTGGCCGCTGGCAGCGACGCGGCACTGAGCGAGAGCCTCCGGTTCCGCAGGAGATGTCTGCGCGACCTGGCGGAGAGCGCGGCCCGCGGCGCGAGGATCCGCGCCCGTTGCCAGGAACTGGCGGAAACTGACGCCCCGACCCGCTTCTTTTTCAACCTGGAGCGGCGGAGGGCAGCGAGCAAAGTCTTGGACCATCTCAAGACTCCTGAGGGCCGGGTCATTACAGAGCCCGGCGAAATACGCGAACATGCCGTCGCCTTCTATCGTGACCTGTTTGCGGCCGAGCCGTCGTGCCCCGAGGCCACGCGGGAACTCCACGAGGGCCTACCACGTCTCGATGCCCTGGAGGCCGGAGAGCTTGAGCGGGACTTGTCCCTGGAAGAGCTGGCGGCCGCCACGGCCGGCCTCGCCTCCGGCAAAGCCCCGGGCCTCGATGGGTTGCCTGCTGAGTTTTACAAGACCTTCTGGCCTCTCCTCGGCCCCAGCCTCCTGCGCGTTTTCCAGGAGAGCCTCGCCGACAAGGTCTTGCCGATCAGCTGCCGCCGAGCGGTGCTGACCCTGCTGCCCAAGAAGGGAGACCTGGGCTACATGAAGAACTGGCGGCCGGTCTCCCTGCTGTGCGCGGACTATAAGATCCTGGCCAAAGCGTTGGCCACCCGCCTCCGCGCGGTCATGGCCTCTCTCACCGGGCCCGAGCAGAGCTACTGCGTGCCGGGCAGGACCATTCAAGACAACCTGTTCCTGCTGCGGGACCTACTCACGGCTAGCGAGCTCTTTGGCCTCGACATCGGCCTCATCTCTCTAGACCAGGAGAAGGCCTTTGACCGGGTGGGCCACGCCTATCTCTTCCTCACTCTGGAGGCCTTTGGTTTTGGGCCCCTCTTCACCGGGGCCCTCCGGGTCTTGTACCGAGACATTTCCAGCCTGCTCAAGGTGAACGGTGTGCTGTGTGCTCCGTTCCCCGCACGCAGGGGCATTCGTCAGGGGTGTCCGCTGTCGGGCATGCTCTACTCCCTGGCCATCGAGCCGCTGCTGCACACGCTGCGACGCCGCCTGAGTGGTGTGGCCCTGCCAGTGGCCACCGGCCCGTCCGCTAGGCCTCGTCTCCGGCTGTCGGCATATGCGGATGATGTCACCGTCTTCCTCAACACTCAGGAAGACGTGCGGGCCCTGGCGGATTGCCAGCGTGCCTATGAGCGCGCCTCCTCCGCCCGCATCAACTGGGCCAAGAGCGATACTTTGTTGCTTGGCGCATGGACTGGCACGCTCCCCCCGGACTTGCCGGGGGGGCTCACATGGCGCCGCGAGGGCCTCAAGATCTTGGGCGTGTTCCTGGGGCCACCGGCCTTCATGGCGCGTAACTGGGACGACCTCGAGGAGGGGGTGGAGGCCCGCCTGCAGCGGTGGCGCTGGCGCCTGCCCAGCCTTTCCTACCGGGGGCGCGTCCTTGTCATCAACAACCTGGCGGCAGCGACCTTGTGGCACCGGTGCGCCGTGCTCGACCCCCCACCGGATCTCCTGGAGAGACTCCAGCGCAACCTGGTGGACTTCTTCTGGGATGGGCGCCACTGGCTCCCACGAGCCGTCCTTCACCTGCCTGTTGCCGAGGGGGGCCAGGGTCTGGTTGACCTGGCCAGCAGGGTGGCGGCCTTCCGCCTGCAGGCCCTTCAGCGACTGCTTTACAGCGAGGAGCAGCTGCCATGGCAACAACTGGCGTGCCGGTTCCTACAGAGGGTCGGCGCCCTTGGCTTTGACCGGGAGCTCTTTTTGTTGACACCCACGCTCCTGAACTGGGCGGTGCTTCCGGCCTTTTATCGCAGCGTGGTACGAGCCTGGCAGGTCGCCTTCCGCCTCCAGCCTCGAGCCCGGACACTGTGTTTCCCGCAGCTGCTGAGGGAGCCTCTGGTGCACAACTCAGCCCTGTGGGGCTCCGTGCCGAGCCTGGCCTCTGCCAGCCTCACGGCCACCCTTATCCAGGCGCGTGTCCTCCGCCTGCACCATCTCCTGGACCCCGCTCGGTCAGCCTGGCTCTCGCCCGAGGCGCTGGCCACACGGCTGGGCGTGCGCTCCATCCGCACCATGGGTCATCTCCTGCGTGACATCCGCGCCGCCCTCCCGCCGGTGGCGGCGGCCGCCTTGGACGAACATCTCCGTGCGCGCCAGATCCCGCGGGCCGCGGATGCCGCGAGCGAGGCTTTCCCTTCGCTGCCGGTCACCCCGGCTGTGGCCGCGGAGTTGGCCGGTGGGCCGGGCACTCTGTTGCGGCTCCCCATGCCTCCCGATAGTGACACGGGTTGTCCCTTTGCTTCTCTATCGCGTAGAAGCTTGTATGCCTGGGTGGTCTGTGTCCGCCATGCTCAGGTGCTGGCGGGACGCCCCGATACACCGTGGCGACGGCGCCTGGGGCCACCGGCTTCCCCACCGGCCCACCCGGCGTGGCGCACATTGTATAAGCCGCCGACCGCCAAGAAGACTGGCGACCTGCAGTGGCGGTTGCTGCACGGCATCCTAGCCACTGGCACGTTTGCGTCCCACTTTGACCCAGCCGCTTCGACGGCCTGCCCCTTCTGCCCTGGGGGCGTGGAGGAGGATCTCTTTCATGCCTTCCTGGACTGTCCCCGCCTGCGGCCGCTCTTTGCCACCCTCGAGCTGCCGCTGCGGGCGCTGGGCAGGAGCCTCTCAGAGACCACCTACATATGCTCCTACCCGTACCGGGCGGCCGAGCGGGGCGCCATCTGCCTGGCCAACTTTTTGCTGGGCCAGGCCAAGATGGCCGTCCTCAAGAGCCGCCGTAACCGGCTTGCCGGCACCGGCTCAGACGATGCCCCGCGGCTCTTTGGCCTCCTAGTGCGGGCGCGCCTCTCGCTGGAGTTTGAGCACGCTGTGCTCCGGCGGGGGGTGCCCGCCTTCGAGGCACTCTGGGCCCTTGAGGGAGCGCTGTGCCACGTGGAGGACGGCCGTCTCAAATACGCGCTCTGATGTGGTGACCGGTCTGGGCGACCGGGCGGGTGCGGTGGCGGACTGTGGCTTCCGGCTTGTGCCGTGCCCTGGGCCCTCACCAAGCTGCTGTTGTTTATTTTCTCGGGGTGAGAAGAAGAAGGGTTTTGTACGTGTACTATGGGACAGGGAAGGGTGGAATTGTTCGTTTCTCGAGGGCTATATACATAAATAGCATGTTAGACACGATGTGTATTACTGCGAAGGTGTTTGTCACGGTGTGATGTTCTGAACGTCCGGGAATGGTTTCTCTTTGGTGTGGTTTGATGGTTTTTTTGCTTTCTGTACCTGATCTTTTGTGAAATAAAGTTGTCAAAAGTCAAAAGTCCTTCCTTCCTTCCTTCCTTCCTTCCTCAGAAGGGGGAACATAGGAGGAACAATATAGTAGTCTGAGATGCTGGGAATCAGAGGTACCCTGAATCAGAGGTATCTCAACAAGTAATTGTTGAGATATTACATGCAGTGCTACCACTTATAGTGCTACAAAGAAGTTCCCATTGAAACACATTTTTTTTGTAGTGGACCTGCCACTTTTATGACTATCTACCATCTTTGTAGTGCCACAACCAGCCTGGATGTATGGTCACTCTCTTGTTGTAACTTTGTAGGAAACAATATAGCACGGCAAAAGTGTGTTCAAAGCCAAATTGTTGTATCTCTCTCTTTCTCTCTCTGTATGTGCATGTGTCAGAGGCATGACAGAACAGTCAGATGCCCAAGGCAATGGGACAAATGGGGGCAGTGGTGACTTCCAGCTGCCACCATGCCATCAGTGCAGTTGTGTGGCTGCAGCAGAGCTGATATTTTTTACCCATCTCCCTCCCTCCCCCATCCTCCAACACAAGTCAGGACCCAGGGCTGCACCCTACTTACACTGCTGATGTGTGTATGGACATGTGTGTGTCCCTACATGCATACACATGCACGTGCACACACACACATACAATAGTAGTAGTAGTATTTAATGTATTTATAATATTAGGTAGTGAAGAAAATATTAGTCATCCACTATAATTCTCTCAGAAGTCCTTCAGTCATGTTGTTATAACATAATTTGGTTTAATGTAAGGTCAGAATTCTAACTTCTCTTATGCCATGTCCTATTTGCTATTTCATTGTGAAATTTTCACATTTTAATTGTCCATCTCCCTGGTTACTTAAATAAAAATAATATTAAAAACAACTTTACAATTATTTCTCATGTATTTTCCCACATTCTCTATGCAAAGGTTTCATTAGGAATATTTATTAGCTATACTAGATAGCATTCTAAGTGATCATTTCAGTAACTAATGTTTGTTTCATCAGCAATAGTTTAATTTGACATTCTACGTAATGCATGTGCAATAATAGTGCCATATTTGATGGATAAATGCCTGGAAAAAATTCAGATTGGTTTATAAGATTGAATTTGGATATCCCATTCATTTTAAGAAACTTTTCATGGATTATTAACTGTCCTAACTAATGGCTTGTTTATATCTGTCCATAAATAATTTGAATACTTTTTGAAAGATGATGATTTAAAATTGCACAGAAGTTGACTTTATTACTGGATTAGCTTAGTAATGCTTTTTTTTTTTTCCTATGGTAGGTAGGTTGCTAGCAAAATTTAAACAAGTAGTGGTGGGAGTGTATCTCCAAATACCAATGACCTTCATGTCCTGTTTTGAAATCCCCCTATTCTGGTGATCATTGTTTAAAAAGTGGTGATTATGAAGGCCCACCTACACCTCATTCAGGAATCACTCAGATGGAAGGTTCGGCTATAGTCCTCAGATACTAATCCCAGGTACCTCAGCACGCCAGACATATATAGTAAGTTCCTTAAGTTCTGCTCCTTCTGTTAAAGAGTAACAAACAATCTGCTTAAAGCAAAGTAATACTTAGAAAAAATGCATTTCAGAGAAGATAGGTCCCAGCAACTTCAGGCAGCAAGTTTTTTTCAAAATCTGCTGAGTGTTTTTGATTTTTTCCTCCCCTTCTCCCCCTTTCCCCCCACACCCATGCTTTATAAAGACTGTTATTTGTTAAAGTTTGTAATCTTCTTATCTGATATCACTCAATACTGGCAAAAGAGCCAGTATTGCATCTTCAGGCTGGAGCTTAGAAATATGCTATTGTCTTGTGATTACTTTTCTGGTATTTGATGGCAGCTACTTATTTAAATCCAATGTGTTGTACAACTACAGAGTAACTTTCTTACCAGTGGATTGCCAGGCATAAAAATAATTACAGTTCAATATTCTCAGCTCCTTTATGTCAACTACCATCTTGTATATTTACTGAATATATATTTGATTGCCTGCCATTAAGTCCTTGCTTTTCCTCCCCATTCAATCCATACATTATCCCTGAAAAAACAGCGTTTCCCTTGTAGAGGTTCCACCTTTGAGCTCCCTTTCCCTTCTGTCAAGTTACTCATGTCCACCTTATAGAGCAGCTAGATGAGGCACAAGGGTACTAGTGTGGGCCTAGGTCACAGACAGCCCCTTCACTTCAGTACCCTTGTGTCCCAGTGAACCCCTGTCACTGTCTACACATGTGTTTTGGCAGAGTAAATTACCAGCCAGCCCCTCCGCACCATGACATCACCACCTGGAATGTGGGGCTGACCACCCCGCCATTCCTTCTACCAGCCTGGGCCTGCTCCGCCACAGCTCAAATTGCTGCTGACCCAGGCATGTGTGTGGATACTGCATTCAAGAGTTGTTTACTCTAGCTCAAACTGCTCCAGAGTGTATTGCTTCACATTGTGCGTGTCTACACATGAATTTATTCGTACCTAGACTTAATGCACCTTAGCCTTGTGCAAAAGTGGGGGAGGGGGGCTGGCTGGTCTTTGTGGGGGGTGGGGAGTGCAAGGGACTGAAGGGCTAAAAATAGCCCAGTGCCAGGTGTGTGGGGGGCGGGGGGTGAGGAGTGTAGGAAAAGTACAGTGCTGAGACTGGGAGTAGCAGTTGGGTGTTCCCAGCCCTGGGGCTGTGCCAATAACTGTACTGAAGTTTGATTTACCAGTCTAATCTAGATTGATTAAGTTTGAGCGTACATCAATCCAGACCTATTTTAGGCTGGATTCAGACATTTTTAGACCAGTCTATCTTCACAGAACTTCTCTACTTTTATGGGTTTAGATTGATTTCCAATCAGTTTAGATTGATTTCCAGCTTAGACCAGGTTTTAAGTGTAAGATCCATACCTGAGCAAACTAAGTTAGATTGGGTGGCCATTTTAATGCAATCTAACCTCTTGCTAACCTCCCTAAATGTTTGCACTTAGCCTGGTTGTGTTCAGATCCATAGAGAAAGTAGATAGTTGATCTAGAGTTGGATTCCTGCCCCCCACCCCCACACACAGAGGTGTCATATGTAAACATATTACCCACACACAGAGGTGTCATACGTAAACATATTAGAAATAACAAATTTGGTTTTAAGCCTCTCTCTAGATCAAGTGAAGAGGAAGGTTGGATTGGTAGCTTAATGTAGGGTGAGCAAGCAGGGCACATGCCCCAGGCACTGCATATTGAGAGGACACCAGGACAGAGGAGCAGCATGTCTCAGCCCAGGACTCCTTTCTGGCTTGCTTTGCCGCCTGCCTGCCAACTGCCTATAGCCTTGCTTGCCTCCATGACAAGGTGTAACACATGTCATTATAGATAAGTATCAATGAGGTGGGAAATCCTCTGGGAAATCATAGTTTTGTTGCTCAGCAGTGGAGTTTGCTGCTGCTGGGGGTAGAATTGACTCCATTTTTGTCACTGAAATCTGCATTTTGTTGCTGTGTGAACATAGGCTTCAGGGGCCAAGTGGGATGAAAAATGGGGTGAAAGTTCTGTCTCCCCCTCCCAGCAACAAGACACTTCGCTGCCAGTCTAGAGAGCTTTCATTCCAGAATACTTTGCAATCCATGCCACTGTCCAGAGAAGCAGGGTTGGCGAAAGGGGAAGAGTGAGAGACAGCTGCTCAAAGCGCATTTTTTCATACTATGCCTCTAGGCTAAATAAAAGCAAGTATAAAAACAATCCTTTGCTTTCACCCCAGGCTTATTCTTATTCCCCAGCCCAGCAGTTATTTATAACCCCAAACCACTTTAATAACCTGTCACCTCATTGTGCAACTCCTGTGGTCTAAACTCCCTTGGCTATTTATAGACATTATGTTTTTTCTAGGTTTAATCTGGACTACAGCCATCGCTATATATATATACACATGGATGTCCATAGCCTGAATTAAAATTGTATTAACTAATCCTCACTGAATGAAGATTAAAGTTAATGCAGACTAGGGAAGTCCAAACTAGGCAATTTAAACTGTATTAATCAGTGGCAGGTATCTAGGGCTTGCTGTTGCTCATGTCCACCTCCAGGTGTAGCAAGTGAGCCCCCTGTCATCTCTACTGCAGAAACGCTCTGAAAACTTCTCTTCAGGTCAAGGATCATCTATTAACCCTTCATTTGAACTGTGTGATGCATATGACTTAATGCAATTTAGAAAATGTTGAGCACATCTGCAAATGATCTCTGTTTCAGGGGTTGGCCAAAAGGGTGCTGAAGCATATTCCCTTGTTCCCAGACCAGGTGCAGCAGGTCTGAGTTACTTATCTCTTTCTACTCCTCCCCCCTCCAGCAAGAATAGTGTCGGAGGGGAAGCAGCAGTTGTGATGGGCTTTTCTTTTTCAGGAAGCAGACAAGGGGGGAAATCAGCCCACCAGAGTCTTCCCTAGCAGACAGTACAAGCAAAGTGTACTCCTCTACAATTCAAGCATTATTTTTTAAGACTGTTATAACCTGGGTCTGCAACCTAGTGTACTCTTAGCACTGGTGGTTTCTTAAGCATAGCTAATAATTATTTCAATACCGCAGGATGCTTCCTTAACCTTAAGAAAAGTTGTTTCCACATGAAAAATGCACTAAATTGTGCAGATCCAGGTCCAGTAAGAATCTAGTAGTCCAACATGAGATAAACTTCTGTCCTTACAAAAAGCAGTGTATTGTGCTAATGCTTATTTGCGCTTTCAAAAACACTGAAGTTTGCAAATCTGAGTTACTCTCCCTGGTATTGTGTAAAAGAGTCAGTTACCAATGGGTAGCAGAATGGATTGGGTAATTAAGCCCTATCTGTATTGTAAAAGCTATTCACTCACAATAACAAAGGCTCATTACAGAGTGTGAGAACTGCACCATATTTTATTCTGAATTGATTATAATGTATGCTAAAGTCTTCCTCAAAATTTGTCAGAATTAGCTGACATTCAATCAGAGTAGCAGCAGTCTTCAAAATTAGCTTGCAGACTGGAAGCATGATATTTCATACACTGATTATGGCATTTTGCTAGATTTTAGAAAACAAACGGCGTAAGTAATTAAAGCCTCTTTAGAATGCCTTTTATGAATGGTTTACAGTGCCTATCACAGAATACCTCAGTCAGAATTCTTTAATCATGCTTTTGGCTTTACCAGTAAATACAGGCCAAATAAATAAATTGAGCCTAGAATTACTGTTTTCTTTGCCTCTAAATTAAGGTTAACACCTCACAGGAGCACATGTGGAAGTAAATTTTCTAAACAATATTAGATTTCATACTCTTAAATTGTCCTAGGCACTGGATGTGCAAGCTTACATAGCTTAGTCCATGGCATGATATGACTTCAGTTGTTATTAAACTCTGCAAGATGATGTGTATAACACACAGGGGCTATAGTTATTTATCAATAACTTCTGATTGAACTTGCTCTGTTTACAAGTTAAACTATTGCATTTTGTAACTGGCAGATCTACAAACTCAGCCTGAAATCAAATGTGCTTTACTCTGATTGGAGTTTCACCCCCTACTCTTCTTTTGGAAAGTGATGATGAAGAAGAAATACAATGTATTTCACCTCCCCATGTCTCTGTAGGTTTTCTGGTTTAAGAGGAATAAGAAGCAGTGGATGTTTCTGGTCTGTAAAGTAAGTTAATGAAACAATTACAGATAGATTATTCTTATTCAGTTCTAAATGTAAAGACACATTTACAGTTTAAGAATCATATGCATACTACGTTGTGCTTCATTGACTTAAAATACACAATCATGAAAATGAAAAGGTTGTGAGATCTCGTGAGATTATCTGGATTGATATGGGTGGTCTGCGGGGGATTTAGAGGAGCTATCCCAGAAGAAAGTAACACTCAAGAAAAAAAAATAAGTAGAAAAAAGATATCTGAGGTCTTCTTTGCAAAATAAAGCAGGAGAAATCTGGGAGCCATCTGGGAGTACAGGAGAATCGCAGATGGAGTCTGGAATTTGTACTTCACAATTTTTTATTGTTTTTCAACACATTTAAAGCCATTATCTTGATTATCTTGATACAATTATCAAGATAATCCTACTCTCCATGAAGCTCCATTGAAACTGGAGTTCTGCAGAGGAATATTGTTTTGTCCCCATGGAGTTGGCAATAAATCTGGCTGCTAATGAGGAGCCCCTAGATCAGTGGAAGCCAACCTCATTGGCAGGCATGCCACAAACTAGCCATGCATCCTCTCTGAGTGCCACTCCAATCCCCTTCCCCTGCTCAATCTGCTGTTCTTCTTTCTGCTTCCTTTCCTATCTTCCACTGTGCTGCTTGCCCCTCCTTAATCTTCCATGTGCCACACACAGGATACCTACACATGTGCCAGATGCCTGCTCTAATGTATGCTAATTAGCAGGTGTCAGAGCAGACTCGATTAATCGAGTCTGCTAGAGCGTGCTAATTAGCACACTCCAGCAGCCTCAGTTTCATGTGTATTCAGTGTCCCCATGCTTCAAAATGGTGGCAGGAGTGCTTTAATTAAAGCTCACTGAATGACCTTTAGTTAAAGTGTCCCCACTGCCTTTTTGAAGCATGGGATGCTGAATACAAAAGATGCTGCAGATGCTTTAATTAGAGCAACCCCCAAGAGCCACTCTAATTAAAGTTCCACCCCAAACCCAGAGCATGGGTAAAGATTCCCACAGAGGCTACCTGTGCCACTGATGTCACACTGGCTGGCTACTGCCAGATTAGAGCATGCTTGTAACACCCCTGAAGATACCTTTTTGTGAGTACTGACAGCCTTATTTTCAAAGGCACTGAAGTCTATGCTTGACTATCTGAATACTGGATCTGTAATCTGGTAAGAGTGCAGCCATCATTTAAATTAAAACAGACTAGGAGGTCTTGTGGGACTCCGAGACTCGTGACATATGGTACCAATTAAGGATGCTATTTATTACTAAAAACATCATCGTGTTGAAATTGTAGGACCTCATAAAAAGTTCTGAAAACAGCAGAGCCCTTTACCACAACTACTCCATGTAATATCCTGAGGGGAAAAAGCTAAACAGAAAGGATCTCATGAGTCATTTTATGATTTCCTACAAATCAAATGTCAGGCTTCCAGAGCCGCTCATATCAGTTTGCTCTTATTTCACAGCTGCAAATCCTAATGCATTGTTCTTGCAAAACCAGATTGGAATAATTCTCAAATGCTGTTGAGTAAGCAGTGAGGAAGAAACCAGTTATACAGCACATGCATAACCTATCTATTTTAAAAGGTTTTTCCTCTGTTGTTTTAGAGATCTTGAGACCTTTGACCTTTGTTTTATTTTTCTTTCACAAGTCTTTTTCTAGCATCAGATGACTTCCCTGCTGACTGACACAGCTGCCAGTTGAGGTCACAGAGGAGAGTCGTAATGTTCTGAGTATAGCCTCCTCAGTGGGGTTGTAATATTTAAGTCATAGTGTAGCTCCAAAAAGAACATTATCATTATAAAGTAACACACATCATTAAAGAGAAGCTCTATGAAGAACATTATCATTATATGGTAACACACATCATTAGACACTATCTGTAACTGCAAAGCCCATTGAGGAGGGTATCTTTATATTATGGCTCTCTAGAGTGATATAAGTCACTGGAGTTGTGACCTTTAGTTTGGGGGGAGCTTGCTTATGTTTCACTAGGCTCTGTTGGCATCGCTTATCTGCAAGCTGGTGTGTATAGGGTATTGTCCTAGGCTAGTTGTCATCTGGTACTAGTGTAGCAACACTACTTTCAGTGGAATTAGTGCTTGCTTATTGTTACAATAGACTCACATCCATTGTCACTGTGCTGGAATGAATGGAAAATTTGGTAAGATATCTGTAGGTGGCAGGAATTTGTATATGGGTTACAAATTAGGAATTTACTCCCAAGCCATAATACAAAATGGCTTATCATTACAATGTTCATATCGTTAAAGGAATGGGCAATTCTTTGATTGGACTAGATACAGTGATTATTTTCTCATTCACATCATCTTGAATTGAGAGTAAGTCTACCAAAGTCACTTGAGTTCTAGAGGCATAAAATTGGTGTGAAGAGAAAACCAGACCCAACACTTTTGAAGATTACCTAGTTATTTTACAACATAAAGTATAGGAAAAAATAATATAATAAATATCTATACTAGTGACTGACTGTATTTTTAACACAGTCAGTATTTTATGTTACTTAGCAAGATATAGACAGTTATTGTTCATCATTTTTTTCTTCATTGAATTAAAGTACTTTGTAATCTCAGCTTCACTCTAGAATACACTATCCCCTAAATCTCTATAATAGTATTCTTTTGTTTTTTATAAATCATAAAATATCTGCTGTAATATTTTCAGCATAGGACTTAATATTAAACTGTCAAGACATGAATTCTTTCACCCTCTATGGGCACTGAACAAAAACCTGAGAGAAAGATGGCTGTATGTTCACCTGCAATAGACTTAAGAAAACTATGATTATCATGTGTACCATGTTTTTCAGAACCAGTAGAGGGTGCCTTTTCCATAGTTCAGGACAAATCAATTGCAATTCTAATTAAGTTTGTGAATAAAACAAAACCACGATAAATATATAATTTTAAAGTGACTGCTAGAAAAGCAGGGCTGAAACTACTGATAAGAATGCCAGGCAGCCAGGTTTCAATTATTTTCTGTTATTATTTTGATAGCTAAATACAGACTGATATCTGTCCGGTTCTTTTCTAGCGGTTTAAAAATGTCTTACATGCATAAAATGCGGTGAATAACTGAATATATTATTTAAAACCAGTTAGTCAATTTTGTCAGACACTAATGGCTTATGACTATTCTGGCAATTTCTGCTATTTGAATTTAGATAGGTATTAAAGTATTGCTGTACTCTCCCACAACTATTGTAGCTAACTTGCAGTAAGTGTTAATATTGATTGGTCTGGGTTGCACATTATTGTTTTTTCAATAGAAAACATTGATAAATTCATTTAAAAATAAAACCAAAATGTTCATTTTAACTTCAGTTATAGTGTATAGAAGCCTCATGTGAATTTTCCTTGGAGTTGTAACTCCAGCAAATATTTCAAAAGCAGAGTGACTGAAATGATACACATCCTGCTACAACTCTCCTTCAATACCGCTGTCTAAAGTGATTTATTGGTAAAGCATCCAAACAAAGCTGTCAAATCAATGGGATCCAAATCCCCTATAGGGGTTTCATAGAAGGAAAGCTAGGAGGGAGTAGTAAAGATGCACAGGTTGATGCCTGCTCCATGTATTCGTATATCCATTCTTGCTGACATGGATTCATTAGTGAGGAAGCTGGGTGTCAGAAACAGCGTGCACTCGGGCAGTTACTCCTGTTCCTGTAAACAGAATGAAGTAACACTTCTAGAGGGCTCTGGGGCATGGAAACAACACTGAGTTAAGGTGGCAATGGATTTGCACAGTCAATGCCCCCTTAAATCCCTAAGCTAAAGCTATTTACTCAGTGTCCATGGTGTGGATGATATTGAAAGGAAGTCAATGTCATCATAGATAAATGTGCTATTTTACATCTCTGTTTTAAAATATCTTGAACCAGAAACACTTTTTAATTCTAATTTCTACCAATCACTTTACAAAAGTGGAACTTCCAATTCTTGATTTCACTTCTTTTTCATGTGCTATGGTAACAAATTCATATTTGATACTAGTAGCACTTCACAACTTGAAAGTCACCAGTGTTAACACAGTTTGTAGGATTAAGTTTGTAAATCCCAACAATATTATATTCTCCTATAAGATTGTTCTTTTAATCTCTGCTTAAACTGATTAAACTGATATAATGAATGCATGAAATACTAACACATCTGTCAAGGTTCACAACTCTAATAAGGGTTTTAAACTAAGAAATGAAGGGAGAAGGTTGTATGAGACTTACATATTCTATCACTTGATTTGAATACAGGGAAAGTGCAAAATCAGGGTAAATGAGGTTCCAAGAAAGGATAAAGGATTATCCATTCATAGAAGTGTAGGCAGCAAAGAGAAGGAAATTACTCAATTGATGAGAGCCATAGTCAGGTAAGTGAGAAAGTTAGTAAAAGAATGTTTCCTAATCTAAGTACAGATGGTAGTCAGTTAGAAATAACCTTTTACAGTAATGTAAGGAGTTTGGGTAACAAAATAAAGAAACTTAAACTTCTAGGGCATAGCATGAACCCAGACACTACAGAGAAAATAGTTATGGTAAAATAACTACCATGTCTACAACACAAATATTGAACATTATGTATTATTCATGAAAGATAGAAGTAAAGGCAAGGGTGGTGTGATAGCACTGAATGTTAAGGGTTTAACATTCTGTAAAGAAATGAGGAGGGAGATAATAGGTAAACTTATCTGTTTGGGTTAAAATTCTGATAAACAATGATAAAAGAGGTTCTGGTGGGAGAAAGCTGAGAATCTGGTATATAGCCTTAGATTCTGATTTATATATAGTTAGATATCTTTGTGACATGGTTAGAGAAAGCAATACAACTAGGAATTGAATCATTATGGGAGATGAATATAAACCAAATATAGACCAAATGCTACTAAAGCTAGTAGGCCCAAATATGCCAGAATACAGATATCCTACCAAATAGTTAATGAGTAAATAGTGGATGAAGATCTTTTATATTTGGCTTTGGTAGGCAGCAAGAATGTTATAAAAGCCTTAGAACATGACTTTAGATCAAGTAGTCACAACTTCATGTAATGGAAAAATATGCAAAAGTAGGTCAGAGTAATGAAGATATTCTATTTTAAAGGGGATTTTTTTGATAAACTAAAAATCCTGGTTAATGAAGTTAGACTTCAGCTAACTTGAAGATTTAAATGTAAAGGATACTTGAAATTTCTTGAAGTCCAAGTTGAAAAAACTATTGATTTGCATTCCAAGAGAGTGGGAGAAAAAAAAACCACATCTTCGAGGAAGAGGCTGTGAAGACATAACTGTATGAATAATCACCCAAAAAAAGATATTAGGAATGAGAAGACAACCAAAAAGAAATGGAAAAAGAAGAGGAAGCCCTGGGATAAAATAAGAATTGCCAAAAATCAGGCAGTATTCAACTCTGTGAAGGATATTAAAGCAAAGAACAAAAAAGAGAACATGTAAGTGAAGAGAAAAACAGGAAGGAAGAAATGGGCATCTATGAAGCAAGAATGTGGACAAGATTAATGATAGCTTAAATATGCTGCCCAAAATATACTGGTACTTTGCCTGGGTTTCCTAGGTGATCACTGGATGACTCTAAGGCTAAGTAGAGATGGTCAGGAAGGGAGGGAGAGGTTAGGTCTTGTTAAAAATGGCAACCCAATCTAACTTAGTTTGCCCAGGTGCAGACATTACATTTAGCTCCCTAGTTAGGTGAATCTATATATGAACTGTATAGAAGTTAAGAAATTTAGATTGGTCTAAAAATGGCTGACCTGATCTAAATTAGCCCTACCTCTGAGGTAGTCTAACTTAGATTGGGTACAGGAAGACGAATCCACCTGGATTTCTGTACAGGTCCCAGCACATCCCCAGGGTGGCATTTTTTTCTACACCCCCCCCCCCCTTGGCAAAGGGCTATTTTTAGCCACCTAGTCCCTTCCCCCACCCTCAGACATACAACACTGGTGAAACAGGGATTGGAATGTCAGAGCACAGGATTGGAACTGATGGCTCAAGAGGTCCCTTCCAATTCCACATGGCAACAATTGTATTTTGAGCCTTTTCCTTGAAGTCCCATCTTCTAAAGACTTATGATCGCAGGAGAATCTCAGTTTAAATTAAAAAGATAAACTTTTCAGATCTTACAGCTGTAAAGAAAACCTGTAAATGTGAATGCCAGGGTTTCAAAAACTAAAAAAAAGCAAAACACCAAATGTGTTATGTTTTTATTATTTATTAGGGTTGTGCAAAGATTCAGGTGGTGATTCAATTCGGAGGAGATTTGGCCCAATTCAGTGGCTGAATCCCTGAATCTGAATTGAATCAGGGGACCAATCTAAAGGTCCAAATCGATTCAAAGCTCTCCAAATCTTCAGAAAAGCCCTGGGACTCACTGCTCCTGTGGCAGCCTTGGGGCTTTGAGGGCTCATAGAGAGCCCCCCACATAGTGCAGGGCAGTGTGGGGGCAGCAGGGATTGCCCCCCACTGGCAGAAGTGGTCAGTTCCGGGGGGTTTTCAGGGGTTTTTTTCTTAAAAGGTCAGAGCTGGCCTGGGTGGGGCACCCATGGCAGGGCTGGGGGTGTGAGGGGGAAAGTTGGGGGGCTTGTGAAGAGCCCCCCATACAGCATGTGGAAGTGGGGGGCAGTGGGGTTTGCTCCTCCCCACCTCCCAGCAGCACCCACTAAGCTGGAGCTTTTTTTTTCCAAGTCCCAGGAGCTGGGGTGGGGGCACAGCCATTGCCAGGCTGGGACAGGGGTGGGGGATGGGTCTGGCCTGGCTGATTCAGAGATTCAGCAGCAGCTGAATCTCCAAATCAGATTCAGCCAAATTGATTTGGGACAATGATTCAAATCACCTAATTGAATCACTGTCCTCCAAATCGGCCAAATCTGAATCCGAAGCGAATACTAGCCGCTTTGCACAGGTCTATTATTTATCTTTAGTTTTTAGGCCAGTCTCACAATATGCAGGCCTTGTTGCATTTTGAGTGCTTGAGGTTGGAAACACTGAATTAACCACAATGTTTGGACTTTAAACTGTTATTTTTTTTATTTATTAAATATTGCCTTTGAAAACATTTTAACTGCACTTACTATGCACAACTCTAGGCTCGCTATGTCAAAGCTTGACCTTCATTAGCTCTCTTGTAGTGCTCAGCTTCCTGCTCTATCTTAGCAAAGTCATCCATTCCACAAGGAGAGGCTCTGCACCTCAGCCCCAATCCAGAAAACATTTGCACATGAAAGCTTAACTAGTAAAAAAAAAATTTAAATGGGGCATCTCATGGTAGTAAAATTAAGCAGGATCATGGCCCTAATTTGATTGCTTAAGTGACATTCCATAGTGACTCTGTGTAGGTTGGAATACATTCCAAGAGAGTTGAGTACAGAATATTAGTCATTCTTTTTACCACAATTTAAAATAGTAGTTCTCAATAGTGGGATATACTGTGAAATACATTCCTCCAGTTTATAAGATGTAGACTTGGCTTGCTATATAGGAAATGCCATGCTCCAGTGCATTTTCAAGCTCTATAAGTAATATGCAATGGTACTGTGTTGAAATAAATTGTAAAAATCAGATAAAAATAATTGATTTTCTTAGACAGACCTGAGATTGTCAATGAGTTATATTCCTTTCAAACCATGCCTAAATGTTACATATCAAGAAAATACTATGAAAGACTATAAAATTGCTATCAGTTTTACTGTTGATGTTTATTTTGGCCTCCTTAGGTTGAAATATCTTGTTTCAACATAATGTTGAAATGTCCTTCCAAAACACAAATGCTAAAAAGGAATATTATCTGCTATAGTACTGCCAACCTGCCCCTCCCTCCCCCCCCCCCCCCCCAATATATGGGTACATGCTAGATTTTTTATGGTTACCCATTTTTCCTGGAAATGTGTGCTCTACAAATACAAACATATTAAATAGTAGATCCATCTCTATGCAAATATAACTTTTGCATTAAATTTCCATAAAAGCCTTTTCAGTATTTGAAAGAAAAAAAAGATTACATTGAAGTAGTTTAAATAACTTTGTCAGGTTTCTTTTTAACCACTTAAATGTACAAGATGGAAAAAATCATCATTCAGGAAAGGAATATAAAATGCTTGTGGTCTAAAATTATTGTGGGCCAGATGCTTGGCAAGTTTAAATCAAACTAATTCTCTTGAAGTCCATGGAGCTACACTGCTTTACAGCAGAGAATCTGCCTTTTATTTTTATGGACAAAAATGTTTTTATAAACCCAGATGATGGCCCTATTTTCCCTCTATTTCTATTTATTTTTTTATGGCTGCTATCAATTCACAGATGTTTGGCAAACAGGCTGAACTGTAAAAGTGATGTGCTTTTTATTAAATACCCGTGGCTGTGATAATGGCAATCACTGTGATATAACCTCTGAGTGCTATAATCTTATAACTCAATCGTATAAATGTAGTTCTTCAGAGGACTCTGGTAAGGGCTTCAGTGGGGCTCATCTGGACACTGGGATTCCTTTTGTGCAGACCCAGTTGCAAGATTGTGGCCTAAATATATATGCATTAAATGTGTTAATGCTGTTTTCAGGATTGTGACCATACTGTTCCTGCTTTCACTGCTACTTTTAGAGGAGTGGTTTTTCCAAGCAGTTGTGTAACAGTTGCATGCAAATGAATAAAAGGGTACCAGAACTTTGAGCACTGGCCTACAGGGTTGGCTAGCATGCACTGAAGTACAATATATTGTCCCACTGCAATTTCTCCATCAGGGCTGCAATCCAGGTTTCTGTTCTAGGGGTTGATCTTCAGATGTTTTAGTCAGAAAACTGGAAGCTGAGTCCCAATTAAAAGGGCTAGTGCCTTGGATTAAAGGCCCCTGTTTTTTAGCTTGGATGTGTAACGTGTTGAAGGTGCCATATAAGCTCTAATAATTCGCAATTAATGTTTATCCAACAATTAATTTTTAGTTTTAAAATGAATATATATAGTTTCACGTGCCAGTCGAATAAGTAACCTGTGATCTAGATAAAATTACTGGTACCATTAGGTGGTTATATAATTGGTTGAACAACCATAAGCAAAGAAAAACTATACATGAATTGATGCTAGACTGGCAGCTTTTCTCAAGTGGAGTTCCACTAAGGCCGGTTCTGGGTCCGGCGCTGTTTTAACATTTGTATTTATGACTTGAATGCAGGGATAAAATGTATACTGATCAAACTCGTAGATGACACATCATAGAGGAGGGCTTGCCAATATTTTGAAAGACAGGATTAAAATTCAAAGGAACTTTAAAATAAATTGGATAATATGCAATAAAATGAAATTTAGGGGCAGATAGAAGTGCAGCTCCCCACTGTAACTGAGAACACTTCACAGGAAACGTTCTGAGTTACAACAATCCCTTAAAACAAACAAAAATTCACTGTTGGCTCCAGGCAGAAAAGAAATCTAGATGTTGGCTGCAGCTGGTTACCCTTAGCAATGGCCCCTCCTACCTGTAAGGCTGTAAAGTTTGCAGAATGGAAGGGGAGAAAGGAAGCAGAGGGAGCTTATTCTAGGGATTCCCCAGCTGGAGTTGAAGGGTAGGGTTTGGTGAATTGGAGCTCCCTCCACCTCAGGGTGGGGGGGGAGGGGGGGCTGCAATACACCTGCCTCACCCTCCAGGAAAGGCTGACAAAACCCCAGACTGAACTCCTTCTGCTCCCTTTCCCCCCCACCCTCCCATTCTGAAAACAGCAACAGGCTGGGAGGCAGCGCAGATACAAATTACAGAACATGCTTTGTTTTGAAATGTCTTCATCTGACCCCTCATGAAATGAGGGTTCAGTTTTTCACCCAATTGGCCATTTTTAAAGTGGTCTGCAGTTGTGCACTTGTGTTTGGTCATGGCTATAAACCGCTTTCTGTGGCCCAGTCAGGAGAAAAGTGTCACTTCTGTTTGCACCCTTAAAATAACAAATATAAGGTATTGCACATATGGGAGCAAAAATAAAAGCACAGGTCCAAAATGAGGGATAATTGGTTTGACATTAACACTATTGAGGACTTCTCTTAATGACTGAATTTTATGCAAGAGATGGGAGGTGGTAGTACAGTGGTTATGACTCACCTAGAGTGCTGTGTCCTCTATTGGACACTGCATTTTAAAAAGAATGTAGAGAAATTTTCTCTCTCTCTTTAAGCACCATATCCAAACAGGACATTGGTCACCATGGTCATCCACAAATGTCTTCTGATATTGAGGTTGGAATGCAAGCCATATGAGAACATGTTGAAGGAAGTAGTCTGTTTGGTTTGGAGAAAAGAGATCCAAGGTATATCATAACTATTTTCAAATATTTGACAAACTGATATAAAAAATATGGAAAAATATTGTTCTACCATGCCACAGGAGGCAGATACATGTGGTGATGGGACTGAACTGCAGCAAAGCAAATTTAGACCTAATCTTAGGAATAATGTCCCAAGAATATTAGGACAGTAAAACAAGCTGCCTAAGTAAGTTGCAGAAGCTGCTTCCTTGGAAATTGTCAAGAGGCTGGATAATCATCCATTTGGAATAGTATAGGAATAGTGAGTCCTGCTTGTATCTTGGGGGTCTTTGAATTCCCTTATAGCCCTATTGTTGTATAAATCTGTTTAAAGTTCATAAGTCAAAATTAGAGCCTTGCTTACTCTGAATAATATTTTTGCACTCTAAATATAGGCCTTGATCCTGTCCTGGGAGCTTTACATCCATTGAAAAAAATATAAGTACATTGGCTAAGCATGGGAAGAGTGAATATCAAGAGATGTGTTGAACTATTTAGTTCAACAAATATGCATTTGTGCCCAAATTCTCATCCCAGTGATCTGCCTGACTTGTGGCTGCAATCAAAGCTTTAAGTAGCCAACCTGGATCTGTGTCATCATGGTACTATGATCCATATTGTCATCTCTTTTCCACAAACTCCTGGCTGCTTACAAGAGAGTCATACGTGAAGAAACTCTCAAACCTTTTACTTTCTTACGTTATCACAACATCAGCTTTGCAGTAAAATTTTAGGCTATACAGGACACTCACCATTTCCCAGGCATGGAATAAGATGATTATTGGTTGGCTGTCATGCTGGAAGATATGTACTTTTACTGCTGGACGATAGCACACTTTAGGAAGGATATGATGCTTCCTGAGAGATTTCTAAATAAACTGTGTTATTCTAGCATGAACTCAGGGGGGAAACCCCTAAATTGTTGACATAATTTTTTCAGTCCCATTGCCTAGCAAATAAAATCAGTTTCCCATCTAATGCCTTTGTGTGTTAAGCTTGTTTGTGTTTTTAATTGATGAAAATGCAAGGAGAAGTGTGGGGGAGGGGAATTACTGGAGGACTGTATCTGGAGAGAAAGGAAAGAGTGTGAGTCAAGTTACAAATTGACTGTGTCCCAAGAGAGAGCTTTCTTGTTTATCTGTATTAATTATTTCTGCTATGAGGGAGTACAAAATGACGGCTATAAATATGAACTTGACTCCTGTGTTTTGAATGGAATGTAACAACTGAGACAAAATAGAGTATTTTCATACCTACCATTTATTTGTACACCCTGGCTGTTATTCTAAGCCCTGCTCATATAGTGTACAAACACAGGAAGGAATCCGTGTAAGATATTAACTGTCTATTTAATACCTCATTGCATATTTTTAAAGCCCTGTGAGAAAAATCTCAGCATATGCAGAGCAATGACATGTGTTGCCACTGCAACTGCTATGGGGCTTTCACACTGTATCATCTTGTACCATGATAATCAGCAGACTATTGTTTCCATAGGAGATAATAGAAACTGGAAGTGACAGGTTTTGCTAGTCTACAACATTTTCAGTAGAAAAGAAATCCTACTCAGAGAGCATTTCTTGTGCTTTATCCATGTAATGATTCATTCCTTCCTATTGGACAGACTTGATGTTTTTTACTTATAATATAACATAAGATATTGTTAATTATCTGAGATGCAAATAACCTGAAGGTATATTTTACCAGGATTTTTACTGAGGTATCACACTAAACCTAAACAGCTGGGACAGGTACAACAGTGAACTAAAATTAACCCATAAAATAAAATGCCACAGAAACAAAAAACCTTAGAGTATGTATTTACAAGATAAACCCCAAGAAGCCATTGGGTTCACTGTTTTATAGTTCTTAAACAGAAAATGGTAACTATTTGTAAAAGACTTGATAATGTCACTTGTTAATGTTGATAATGTTGCTCTGCAGCTACCATAAAGCACTGCTGATATCATTGTTGTTGTAGCTGAGAAATCAAGACAGAAGTATGTTGTTAGGTGGGTAAAAAGACCCCAAATATGTTTTATTCAAGCTCCAAAAGAACATCTATGGAGAACAAATCCCCAAAAAACGTTTATTGGAATAAAAATAATCAGCAGTGCCCTTTTGCAATTTTTGAAAACATGTTTTATATTGCATGGCAATAAGAGGATATATTTGTCTACAGACCCAGATGCAAAGCCCTGGACCCAGTTCAAACAACCAGACAGAACTATTTGCTCCACAAAGAAATATGGAACTGAATCCACATAGAAGTTGGTAGCTCCCTCTGTTTCTAGAGGGGGTTAATAATGCAAAACTGGGACAAGAGTGAAGGTCAAAGGTTAATAGCAAGTGCTGCAAGGGGGAACATTGAGCAGAGCCCACCAGCAAGTACTCACTGGCCCTCAAACAAGTCCAAGGAGCCAGTAGACACTGCCCATGAAATCTCTACCCAGAGATGTGAACAGATGAGGGAAGCAACCAGATGGGAAATTGGATCATTCATTAGGAGCAAGGGAAGGACTATGGTCCACAGAACAGCTCTAGAGCATTTCTGCTCACTGCAGCCCTATGGAATGACTTCTGCAGACCATTTAGTGACAGTATAGCAGGCTGCACACCTCCACAGCTACAGCCCAACTGGAAACAGGCAGAGGGTGATTGCCACCCTGCTTTAGCTGAGTGGGCCAGCTGATACAGATAATTGGCTGGTCTGTGGTAGTTGAAAGGTTCTTGGAGAGAGACTAGGGAAGCATAGTGAGAAGGGGGATGCAGGTGGATTGGCTTGTGGACATGACCTGACTACCATGGTAGGGTTGCTTCTCCCAGAGCATGCAACAAGGACTGGTGGAGAAAGAGACCAGAGGCCTACCGGGCTGAAGGCAGCAGGCTGAGCCACTGCACTCTCCCTTGGTCCAAGAGCAACTGTGAGTTGCTGGAGGGACAAGAGAGAAAGAAAGAAGATGGTGGGGTGGTGGTGGCACAACTGAGCCTAAGAACTCTCTTTGGGTCTGAGAAAAGACCTCATGCTACTTATTTGCTCATTTGAGTAATTTCATTGATTTCATAGACTTCATAGACGTTCGGGCTGGAAGGGACCTCAAAGGATCATCAAGTCCAGCCCCCTGCCCCAGGGGCAGGAAGTCAACAGGGATCATAGGATCCCAGCAAGATAGACTTCCAAATGTGTTTTGAAGGCATTGAAAGTGGGTGCTTGAACCACCTCCGGTGGCAGTCTATTCCAAACCTTGGGGGGTCAGACAGTAAAGAAGTTCTTCCTTATGTCCAGCCTGAATCAGTCGTGGCGGAGTTTGTGACCATTCGATCTTGTCGTCCCTTGTGGAGCTCTGGTGAACAAACGTTCCCCCAGATCCTGGTGAACACCAATGTCAGCTTGCAGGGATTTGTAGCTTTCCTTGACATAGAAAGCTACCCCCCCATCCCTTTTGTCCATTCGATGCCTCCTGTACAGGGTATAGCCATCTATACCTGTGGCCCAGTCATTGGTGGAGTCCCACCAGGTATCCATTATACCTATGACATCATAGTTATTTGCATTTAGCAGGAGAGCAAGTTCCTCCTCTTTATTCCCCAAGCTCCTGGCATTTGTGTATAGGCACACAAGTGTCCCCTTGAAGGCCCTAGAGTTGCCTACAGTTCATTCCAGGACTGGGGCAGGGTGGGTTCCCTTAAGTGCCTTGGTCTGCTGGCTTTGCAAGGGTTGCTCTGTGGGCCAGCAGTGGCAGTAGTTCCCCCATCCCCCGGCAGGCTTAGTTTAAAGCCTGGATGAGCAGGTCAGCCAGTCTGGGTGAGAAGAGCCTCCTGCAAACAAAGACTGTTTGAGTTAAGTAATTCCCCAACCTGCTACAGGCAGCCCTGGAGGTAGAAGGACATGAGGAACTATACCTCCCTCCCCTCAGTATCTATGCAAAGATACAGTACAAAAATAAGCTCCACATGTGCAGTCAGGTTCCCTCCCATCTAGTCTCCTCACTACTTGGTCTGGCAACTAATTTCCCTTCCTAACCACAAAGGAAGGATCTGGATTTGCTCCACTGCATAAATAAACTTTGTCAGGTATCCAGGTTGTAGCCATATTAGTCTAGAGGAAAAGGCAATCAGGACTCATAGGAGAGATGATATCATTTACTAGACCAACAAGATTTTTGCAAAAAAAAAATCTTTAAGGACATTTTTTTGAAAAAAAACCTTTTTGGTCTAATAAAAAATGTCATCTCTACTACAAGTTCCGATTGCCTTCTACACAAACTTTGTGAATTCACACAAATGGCACTATGTACCTAAAAAGCAGCAAATACTATTCCAGTCAATGGGAACTGCAACACCCACACGTTTGATCATAGATAATTACCTTGTGTATTGGAATTATTCATACACACCTTTCCCATAAAAAATGAGCCCTCCAAAACTGGCATGCATGTCAAAAAGGGAAAATGATTTCCTGCCTGGAATAGAAGCATGGCAACGCTGTAATATGGTGCCTGCTTCTTTTCCTTCTCTTTCTCCTTCTGCCACATGGAAGAAGGGCCAGAATCTAGTCTTCAGCAGCAGCTGATCTTTCATAGATGAATAGGAGCAGGGACAGAGCCTAATCTTCAGCTGATTTGTATTACCTGTCCTGCTCAGGCAAAAGTAGTCAGTTCAGCTATGAAAAGGTTAAAACTGGCTTTTTTTTCTGAGCAGGAAAGAGAAGATGAATTCACTGAAGTTAGAGCAGGGAAAGAGCTAGGTGGCTGTAACTGGCAAAATCTTTTCTTCATCCTGCCCTCACCAAAGCAAGGTGCATGGTGTACTTTGGGCCGAAAGAAAATATAAGTATGTTGCAGTTCTGGTATATGCTTGAAAAAAAACCAATTAAACATGCCAAACTTTCATAAAAATGAAAAAGGAAGTTAGGAGCAAGCAATCTTTGGGTAAGCAGGAGATGAGCTACAAACCATTTTATACCCAGAAGCAAGTACCAGATATTCCTAGAATAGCATATTCAGCACCTGGAATTTCTGAGAGAGGGGTGGCAGCTCCCCAGCCGTAACTACATCATAGATTGTGTTGTAGTGTAAGACATTAAAATGTCTGTGCTTCTTTCTTCGGTATATTCACATTAAAGCACAATTCCAAGAAGAGTTCATATCACAACAATATCAAGCTTTACTTAGACATTTTAAGAAAGAAAATGTTCAGGAAATGGTATTATTCCTTCCCTTTCATACCCAATATCTGTTTCAGCAAAACAACCATTGACCCAAACATAAATACTCTTTTATCTGAGTTCTGTAGTTCTGATCTAGCACCATAATATCTGCAGTATAAGAATGGTGATACCTTGGGTGTGGGAGGGTAACATTTTTTATTTTAATGCCTGCCTCCCCTTTAATTTAAAGACTTTTTCTCTGATTTACCATTGAATTATTTTAGTTAATGCTGGTGTTATCCCAGCATTACATCAACACTAACATCAACAGGATTGACTGAACATCAACACTATCCCAGCCCTAACATCAACAGGATTGATTGACTAATTGGAGTAATGCAAGTGGGAAGTCAGGCTCACATGTTGACCAGAGTATTTATAGTTAGACATAGTTTTGCCCACTGGGTGTAATATCAGGTTTTATTTGCAAGGTGTTTTCATAATGTTTTGAAGAATATAGCCACAATTCAAAGAGACCCAGTACGACCAAGAACAAATACAAGTGGTGAGAGAAGCAAAATAGCTGTGTGTGTTCAATACTACACAGATTATTTTACAGGGAAAGAGAACAACGTTGAGTTGTTCTCTGCTGGCAGGCATGTACAGAAGGGTGCACTGAGTGCGAGAAACTTCTATTTATTCTAGAGCTCAGCTCATCAGGGAGCGATTTCCTTCTAATAATACTCTGTAACTATTTTGTATTGGGAAGGAGACTTTCAATGACTCCTGTCTTTCCTGTACTTTAAATGTTAAGTTCTCCGTTGGGAGGATCTGCCTAATAAGCCACAGCCAGGAAGTGTTATAGTCATGGAAGGGCAAGCGTCTACTCAGACATGGATAATTACCTTGCAGAATCAGAAGCAAAGTAAATGATTAAGAGTCATAGAGTGCCTGTGATCCTTATGGGAAATTCCTGGTGTCAATGTATGTGAATAAAGAGCAGTTTACCAATGAGTGAGGATGAAAAGAGGTATATGCAATTCAGCATATGTTCCTCATGTTAACCAAAGCTTCTCTGGTATATTAAAAACCAAATTATTTACTATATTAAAACCAATTTAGAGGTTTTTGCTTTAATTTTAGTCAGAATCCGTTGTTGAATTGGATTGAATTGCTGCCTATTACTTTGAAGCAGAACAGAGAACAATAGCTTAGATGAAATGACTGAAAGTTATATATGTATGAATGTTTTAGATGCAGATGTAACAGCCCTATTTTGTGTTTTTCTCAGAGGTGATCTTAAAGATCTGCTGCCACTCTCCAGTAGTGTCTACTTTAGCAATAGTCACTAGATGGTGCTGTTATACATAGTGATACAAGTTCTTTTTCTTCGTCCAAGCAAGCTTTTAGTCTTGGAAGAAATCCTGTGTGAAGTATTTTTCTGATGCAGCTTTCTGAGGGAAGCCCTTAAAAGCAGTAAAGGAGTTTTCTCTTTGCCAAGAGTCAATTTTGGGAGTACTGTGAAGCTGTCCATTGATGTTTTGTTGTTATCCTTGAAATAAATGTTTGTTTTCATTCTGTGTATGAGAACCTGCATACTGGGACTAATGCATTAATTTGTAAGTAAATAGGTTACACAATGAATATCGCCCTTTCACATCACCATTTTCTTCTCTAAGAGAATGCCAGTCTACAGGGTTCAGAATAATGAGAAATACATTACTAGTTGATAGTTTATTAGATGCTCTTGGAGTAAAGAAAGGGCAAATAGATAGACATTCATCGACTATTAAGCCAGGAAATGCTAAGGGAAAATTAGGGCTTCTTTGCACTATTAACTTGGTGGTGGTGGTATCCTCAAGCATTCTACATGATTCCAAATAGACCTCCCACTTGAAAAAGAAGGGGTGAAATCATATGTGAAATCACTGTGCCCCTAGTGCTGCACAGTCATGGCTATTCTATTCAGAAGGCAGCCTTGCAAGGCACATGGTGTTTTTGAGGGTGCTGCTGCTGTCTCTTTATTTATTTATTAGATTATATGCTGTCCTTCCCAGCAAAAGCTTGGGGTGGTTCAGGGTGATTTCCAATAAGAGATGAAATAATACACAAAAAAGTAGAACTACACACTTGATCTGAACCAAAAAATAAAATATAAAACAAAACTCTCCAAACAATGTTCCCATTTGGGCTTGCTTATTAAACATCTGCCCAAATACGGAAGTCTTACAGTGCATCTGTAAGATGCTAAGGCTTGGGCTCTCATGAGATTTGAGAGGAAAGGATGCAAGAAGCAAGAAAAATACACGTTTTCACAACTTTGTGTAGTGATAGTACACAAATAACACATGGGTGGGCAAAATACAGCCTGTGGGCCAAATCCAGCCCACCAAATAATTCTACCCAGCCTGCGGCAGGTCCCTCAACCTCAGCTGACCCAGGCAGGAGGAAGGGCAGCCCAGGCCATGGGGGCAGATGTACTACCTGGCACAGAACACATCCTGCCCTATTCCCACTTGCAGCTCTAGGGCACACTGGGACCTGAAGTCCATGGGGCTGAGCAATGCAGCAGGGGAGCAGGGGTGGCATGGTGGCTGGACTTGGTTTTCCGGCAGCCCCTGTGGCAGAGGCTTTTTCCAGCTGCCACTACCAGTGTGTATGCCAGTGCTGGACCTGGTCCCACTGTTTGGGCACCTTGGTCTGTCTTGCTTGCACCCACCAGTTGGGGCGCCAGATGGAGCAGGTGGCCGGGGTCTCCATAAAGACTGGCTCAGGACCCCTGCAGGCAGGGTGCATTCAGTTGGGCAGATGGGATGGAGCCACAGGCAGGCAGGGAACAGCATCTGGGAATGAGATTATGGACAAGATCAAGGCTGGGGCAAGGGCTGGGATCATGGGGTGGTGACAGTGCGGGGCCAGGGTACAGGGTGGACGGGGCCAGATAGGGTCAATTGGTATCACCCCAGCTTCCTCCTACTATGCCCCCCACCCCCATCATGGCTATTTACATCACCCAGTGTGGTGATGGGGTGGGGGGAGGGAACGACACCCCTGTACTAACAGGAGGTTGTTCTTGACTGACCTTAACAATCGTGAAGGGGCAAAAGGAAAAATGCAGTACCTTATGTATGTAGGGCCCAGATGGTTAGGGCCTTATAACTATAAACCAACATCTTAAACTGTCCCTGAAAGCTACTGGAAGCTAGCACAGACCCCTGAATACTGGAGTTATGTGCTTCTGGTAACTTACACTCTCCAGAAGGCAGGCTTAAATGTCCTGAACCAGCTGCAGCTTCTATACAGTCTTCAAGGGCATCTCCATGTAGAGCACAGTGCAGTATTCTAGCCTTGAGTTTAAAATATCATGGACAATCATAGCCAGTTTCAAATCTGAAAGAAAGTGTTGCAGTCTTCTCACCAAACATTATGCCAAGGGCACAACTGGCTTTGGTGGAAAGTACTCCTAGCCACCACCACCAACTGAAAACCCAGGTGCAGCAGAGGATCCAGGAGCATCCCAAGGCAGTGAACCTGAGTGACAAGGCGAGGCTGAGCCACATCAGTAATAGGTGTCCCAATGCCCCACGTGCCACCAAGTAGCCTGCCTACCCACATCACCTCCTTCCTTGTCTAGATACAGCTTCAAATGGTTCATCCATATCCAATCCTCAACTCTAGCCAAACACTAGGGAAGGACCAAACCTGTAGGGCTTAGGTCAGGTGAGAAGGAGATAGATCTGGGTGTCATTAGCATAGTGATGACACCTCACTTCAGATCCCCACAATCTTACCTAGTACCTCATAACACATTGAGAAGGAGAAGCCTTGAGGAATCCCATCACAAAAGGTCCCAAGGGGAAAATGGACATTCACCTATCCCTACCATTTGGGAGCTCCCAACAAGGTAAGGATGGAACCAATTTAGAACAGTTTCAAAAGTACCCACAAGGTCATGCATGTAAATACTTTATCAGATCATCATATTGAAGGCTAATGAAAGATCTAGTGAGATCAAAATGGTACAGGTTCCCCTGTCAACTGCTAGACAAAGTTCATTGATCAAGGCTATGATCATAGCCTTCATTTTGTATCCAGGATGAAAGCCAGATTGACAAAAGTCCAGGAAAGTGATGGCTTCCTGATGTACCTGGAGCTGTTGCACAACCACCCATCCAAAGACCTTACTAAAAAGCATGGAAGTTTGCAGCATAGATATAACTGATAGGTGTGTGACATTTGCAACTTGTTGTCAAAAGTGATAATCCTTAATTTAAAAAAAAATCCTTCTGAAAGGGTGACCAATGTTAAAACCTGAGTCTCCAGTAAGTTTTTGTTTTCCCTCATTCTGCCCTGCAATGACCCTATTTTAAATGTTCACCTCCCTAGGCCAAGTATACACTCTCACATGCCAAGAAATAGAAAGCAAGCCTGACACTGTATTATAATCAGTGTTATTCCAGTTGGCTGATTTTCTTGTCCATAATAGTTACGGACACTTCTGATTGCTTCATGTGCTGACAAGTAGAACACATCCAGCAATCCCTACTGCAGTGGTTTGCTTGGGCAGGATTCTTAAAAAGGGTACAGTTGGCTCTGAGGTCTATTTCCAGGGATACTAAAGGACTTGTTCACAGATACTTCATTACTAAAATTAAAAGTAAAGGATCTTGAGAGACTTGTATTGAATGGTACAGATGCATTCTGGCAAGGCTTTATTGCATAGTTTGAGTTCCTACAATGTTATGCCAGTGTACTGTGTCTTCATGCATGCAGTACAGACTTATTGCTCTGACACTGTATGATCAAACCCCCAGAAAGTTTAATTAAAAACACAGTTCAGTTTCAGTTCATTGTGGATGTATTAGATAGAGTAGTTACAAGCTTTCTCTTATGAATGCTTCTTAGCTTCCTGGCTTTTTTCAAAACAGGTTGTCAAAAAAGGTAACAGTTTTTTGCACCTGCCCAGACAGTGCAAGTTTTCTTTCAGTAAATATTGATTCATATCTGTATCATTCACCTTACTGATACACTAGCCAGTTGCACAAAGTCCCCATGTAAAACTATCAAATGAAAAGCACTTAGATTAATTTTGCTGCTAAATCAGGATTTCTCTGTTTCACTGACATGGCAATATACAGTTGCTTTGCTTTTGTGATTATGGCAGAGGAATCACTGGATTCATAAAGAAGAACCTATCATTAGTCTTGTCATAGTGGCAATTTCATTAATTCAAAACAGTGGTTTTGTTGCTCATTTCATTTCTTGGCTTGAATATTTAAAAATGTTGATTTATGCAGTAATTATCATAAAAGACATAGAATTGGTCAGCTTGTCAGGAGGATGAAGTTGAAGTTTTCAATCCCAAATTAAATTCCTTGCTCACTTTATAATTTAAGCCCAGTTTATTTGAACACTGTTGCTTTCAGCATCTCTAATCCTGCTATAATAGGGTTAAAGAACATATAAAATGTACTGCCCTTGGATTATGAGGACAGCTTTAAACACTTTCATTTTTTATTATTTTCTTTAATTACTATTACAGTTTTGCGATACACATAAGGTTGATATAGACTGCTTGCAATCAATTTAATTATTTTTGGGTGGGTAGCAAGGGGTTGTTGGGAAGTCTGTCCATGCTCTAGCTCAGGGGCTGTCAACTGGGGATATGCATACCCCTAGGGGTACTTGGAAAGTTCCTAGAGGGTACATGCAGGCAGGGAGGAGAGGGGAACTCGTACGTGGTGGCCGCTGCCACCATCCACCACCCTGTGCTGCCACCAGCTGCCCTGCGCTGCCTCCAAGAGCCACTTTCCCACAGCCAGTTGCATATGCGGCTCTGCGGGCTGCTGATAGGTGGCGTGCAATTGGCTGGGTTCAAGGCCTGTCAGCAGCCCCTGGAGCGACACGTGTCATGTGGAGCCACATGTAGTCATGGGAAAGTGGTGGGTGGCAATGGTGGTGGGTGGTGGCAGAGGTGTGCAACCCACTCCCCACTCCACATCCAGCCACTGCCACCAGAATGGGTACTCTTCTTAAAAAAGGTTGAAAACCCTTGCTCTAGCTCTAAAAACAAACCAAAAGACAAATCCCTAATACTGTTAATAACAGTTACCACAGAAGAGGAAGTTTAAAGAACATACTAAACACAGTCTACAGTGCACCTGGCTAAATTGTTTTTTGAATAATAGGTGAGCATATAGCTTTTGCTTTGTATAGCTTAGCTACAAATATGTCACACCTTGCTGTAGAGCAGTGGGTTCCATAAGACTTGAGGTACCCCTCCATAACTTCTGTGACCTGAGTGGCACCCCATTTCAAAAACTAACTTATTTATTACAATACTTACCTCTTTGCAGAAGAGCCAGGCAGTGAGAGTGGGGAAACAGTCAAGCAGGGACTGAGCCTGAGCCTGAACTTATCTTTCACACTTGGTTTATTTCCTCACACCTCTGAGCACCCATCAAAGGATCTTGTGGCACCCCTAGGTGCTCCAGTATGCTGGTTGAGAATAACTGCTGTAGAATCTGAGAAGCGTATATTCTTTAATGCATTCACCATCACATCACCCCAAAGGACATATTTCAAGGTTCCTCAATGTGCTGCTTCTAAGGTTTTACTTTTTTTCCCTACTTTACTTGCTTGTTTGTGCAAGAGGGAAAACCTTCATGTCCATGAACAAATCAGGTTAGTGTAGAATAATTCAATTCTTTGATGCGCAGATGTGAAATCGCAGTTCAAAAACAAGGCCTATGCCACAGAAAAGTGCTTATACTATAATGAAATGGAGAAACTCAAGATCTACACTTTACTAAAGTAAATGTCTTTAAGATCCTTTGGTAAAGGAGGAGCTATACAGGTACAACACATGATAATTACTGCCTTTAAAATAACATACTTATATTGATTTCTGTTAAGACGGCTACCCAGACTTACTGACCAGCTAGGTAAATATTGATGGAAGCTAAACAAAAGTGAGCTTATCATAAGGGACAAATAAATCTGTATGTTCACAGAAACATGAAGCCAGTGGGTCAGAACCTCTAAAGCATACTTCTAAGCTTATGTAGCTGATTGAGAGAGGATCATTCCAGTGGCACAAACCCAACAAAAGCACTCCTATACCTACTTTCCCATGCCAGTGTTTTGTGCCATTCTTCCGCTGATCTTTTTTTTTGGTCATTTAAATGATTAAATGTGTTTGGAGGAAGCATAATCCTGCTTTGAGGCTGTTCTGTCTTTATGTAGTGGGAGCATCCTGTGCACATCTGGTAACAATATTGGGGAAGTGCAAAGTCAGGTTTACCTGTGCAAAGAGGCAGAGACATACAGATTCATCTACCTGACCAGCACTCTATATGGAACAACCAACACTATGACTTGGCCTAGCGAGTGTGGTGTTATGTTTAGTTCAAATGCCGTCATTAAGAATATTAGGAAAACTCCAGTAGAGAACTGAATTGGGCAAGTGTAAATTTTGCCCTGTACACAACTATTTCATAAAGGGAAGATGAAGGTAGAAAAAGGATCATCCATTACTGAACACAGTATCCAGCAAGTCTGCTGATTAACATCACCAGTGACATTGGTGGGAAGAGGATTTACCCTTTAGTGACTAGTGTTTGTTTTTTGCATGTGTCAGTGAAATTAGAATTGGGCTCTGTCCCTAGAAATGAGCAAATAAAAAGAACCAATATGCTAGCTGAGTTCTTTCTAACTGGTAAATGTTTTCTGAATTGAGAGTATTGATTGAATGATGAGATTTATGTGGGAAGCTTAATTTCTCCCATAGAGGAGATTTCTGAATGTAAATTTACCCTTTATTTCCAGAGAGATTTGACTGTATATTTAACATTTGACTTTGCTATGTTCCTTTTCCTTTTTCTTACTGAGTCCTTGGTTCTAGGGTCACTTGCATTCATGCAATCGGATGCATGAACTTGTGTGAATATATAGCAAAAGAAGACAACTAAAGAGGAACTCTAGCTCACCTTTCATTTTCCTTTGGGACCTGCAGTTCTGCCTGGCAGGAAGTAAAGTGGCAGCAGCAGTGCCAGACAACTCACAGGAGTAGAAAGGAGTTTGGCATTATCCTTTCTGTCTCTGTACCAGCCAGCAGAGCTTGACTTGGCATGGGATGGGGGTAGAGGCAAGGGGTAGCAACAACTCTCAAGTTGGGAGGGATTTTAAATCAATATTTCTCCAGGTTACCTTATTAATTATTTTCAAAAGCCATGGTACACACATAGCATTTATTGTTAGCAGTCCCTTGATATAAGGATGACAGTCTTCCAGGAAAGAGGGAAGTCATCAGTGAGATTGAAGAGGCCAATTAGAGATCTGCATGTTTGACTGCAGACATGGCAAACAGTTCCAAAAAGAAAGAGTGGATCTGGATGATATTGGGTCACAACCCTTTCCCTTTGTCTGTCTCATCTGTCTACCTCTATAGTTAGGTGAGTTTGCTCAAAATGGTCGATGTCTTGTACTTCGTGATGCCACTGGGGATGATTTAGTGCTTGAGTCTCCCAGGTATTGATGTTAGTAATGCATTTCTTCAGACTGGCTAGCACGGTGTCCTTGAATCTCTTCTTTTGCCCAGCTCTAGAATGGTGACTATTGGTGAGTTAGGAGGATAGGACTTGTTTTGGCATCTAGTTGTCAAGTATCCTTGACACTTGTTATTCTATCTATATTCTATCCAACAGAGCTGGTGCCATATAAACATGGCTTCAAAGTTGGTGGTTTTGCTCAAACCAGAATGCTGGCACTCATTCTGCTGTCCTTCCAACTGATATGGAGGATTTTCTGAAGACGTTACTGATGGTAATATTCAAAGGCATTCAGGTGTTTCTGATATCTTGTCCAGATTTCACACCCACACTGTAGGGTAGGGATGACAACTCCATGGTAGACAAGAAGTCTGGTGTGGGTCCTGATGCAGTAGCAGCCTTAGCGGAGGGCAAATCAGGTGACCGCCTGGAGTCCCACACTTTATAAAAATAAAAATTAATTACACTGAATATTTGTATTATCAATATTGTATTAAGATACTTTCATTGCAGTTTCATGGATAGAGCAAAGTGAAATTGAAATAAAAAATGTCCAACTTGCTTATAGGTCATGCAAATTAAGCCTCTAAGGGGTCCCAAATGATTCTTTTGCCCAGGGCCCCAACAACCCAAAGCCACCACTGCCTGATGTCATGGTTATTGAAGACACAGTTACAGAGATGTCCAAAGGCAGCACTGGTAGATTGTATTTAATGTTGAATGCAGTATAGAAAGAGTGTGTATGCAGAGAATTACCTAGGCAAAAAGTGTTGCTAATTACCATTCAAGCATAGGAATAATAATGAAAGGCACAACTAAATTGAAGAACAAGATGTGAGGGAGCACAGGTAGCACTAGCAAATCAAATTATATTATATAAAAATATAGCCAAAATATTTAAATGAATATATATTTAATTAATTTAAATTGCATGTAGTTACACTTCACACTCGCAACATATTGACTAACACTTCATCAAATAAAGAGTTCTAGAGGTGGATAAATATGGCACAAAAGTATTCAGGCTTTTAAATTTTTTTTAAAGGAATAAAGACTTTCCTGTTTTTTGTTTGTTTGTTTGTTTGTTTTGATTTGTTACAAATGTTCACATGACTGGGAAATGGCTGTTCTTTGTGCAGTAATCATATTCATATGCCTTGCAATATGAATAGCTGGGCTGGAAGTACTTTTCCTTTACAAGACTTCAGTCATCCAGTCAGGGGAAAGAGATCCTTCCATGTGATTTGTATGCTCAAGAACAGATGGCTAATGAACAAAGCAACAAACAAAACAACTGAATCACTTCTGATGATTCTAACGGGTTTAGCAAAATTTAAATATTTTGTTTGAAGTGTGTTGTTTTTAAAAAATATATATCAATATATTTCATCTTGAAAATGTTCAAGCAAAAAAATCAGGGTTTGTTTTTTTTTAGAATTTTATTTTTTCTCCAAGTCTAAGGCCGCTGACAGACATTAGAGATGAGGTGGGATTTGATGTGGGATCCTAAAAATAACACTTCCTGCCATGCCACACGTGCATGGCAGGAGGCATGATTTTGGGATACCACATCAGATCCCATCATGCTATATTGCCTGTGCAGGGGGAGTCTGATCCTGGGCTCCTGCAACAAGAAGCCCCAGTCAGCTGAGGAGTGTTCCCAGGTTCTGGAGCACATGGGATTCTTGAAAGGATCCTGTGTGCCCCAGGGGCTGGGCTCTGGCCACATATTCAATTAAAGGCATGATAGGAACCAGGCACAAAGTAATTATACCCATTTTGTGTAATAACTTCATGGTTAATTCCTCATTTTATCACACCAGTTATTGGTTGAGCTTGGGGAGATCACTACTTCAGACACGATTAACCAGTTAATCGTGTCTTAAGTGTAAAGTCTAATTCAGCAACAAAGCCATAAAATCATGAAATGTTTTGGTGCTACCAAATCTTCATATTTACCAATGAGGTTTTGTTCACAGCAGCTCTTTTCAGAGTCAATGTGTGGAATGGAAAATGAATACATGAAAGATGGTGATTTTTACACCATTCCAACAGCCTACTGGGTTTTAAAGTAACCAGTTCATTAGTGGCACTAAACTAACGTATACTTAGCCTTATTTGCCTTGTCCGACATAGGAGGCATGCCAAGCAGGGGACAAGCTTGGTCAGCTGAGAGGCCAGGAATGGGTGTAGCTATAGCACTGAATACTATAAACTATAGGCTACAGCTTAAGGCCAAACTGGGTAAGCCTATAGAAATCTACAGCAGGTCTCCTGGAACTGCTCTAAACTATTCCAATAGCCAATACCCCTGCAGCTGCAATCCAAAAATGACTACGGTTATAGTGGTGTTTCATTTCATTAAACTCCTTCTGTGCTTAAAGTTCAATACTTTCCTGGGATAGGACTTAAATGATGTAAAATTAAACTTGGTGGATAATTCAGAATAAAAAATGATTAGTCAGAATATAAATGAAAGAGCATATATATTTTTCCAGTGACCAAAAATGTATCGACTGGAACTCTGTAAGTTTCTGAAAAAATAATGATAGAAGAAATCAAGTTTGGTTATATCTGCAGTGCCATAAAAATATAAAAAACAAAAGAAGTACCATACTGGGTCAGACCAATGGTCCTTCTAGTCCAGTATCCCATCTTTGTCAAGGGCAGAAATAGATGCTATAGAGGGGCAGCATTTACTTGGATATCTCTAGAGTGATCCATCCACTGTTCAATATGCTCTGTGGCATCCATCGTTATTGGTTTAGAAATGCCAGAGGAACCATCTCCAACCATTCTGTTCAATAGCCATTAATAGATCTATCATCCATGAATGATAAATTCAATCTATTTTTCAACCTGGCTATGCTATCTGTCTCCACCACCTCCTGTGGCAGTGGATTTCATAAGTTAACTACCCATTGCGTAAAAAAAAGTACTGTCTTGTTTGTTTGAAACCTGCTGTCACCTACTAATTTAAGCATCTGCCCCCTTCTCCGGTAGGTGCCCTTGAACACATATGTGAATGTTGTAATAAATATTGTGTATGGTTCTCTTATTAGACTGTAAACTGGACAACACTTTTTTTTGGCTATACATGAAACCTAAATGGAGGTGACTATTCACAAAGTCATCTTAAATTCTGCTTTTTAAAAAGGGTCTCCAAATTCCAGAGCAAGACATTTTCAACAAAACAATAAAAAAAAACAAAAAACTGGAGCAGCAGCAGCAACAAACAGAATAAGCAAGATGTACAAAAAATTAAAACATAATCACATAGGTTCAAGGGGGAGAAATAAAGTACCTAGACTTATGCGCTATGTTAAGAAGTTTGTTTGCAAAAGTTGTTAGCATTGTAATACATGATGATATATAGGCACCAATGTGATAACCTGAAATGAAAAACCACAAATGGTAGGTTGTTTTATGTTAAAAGAGGCTTTAGGCTGTTGAGCTCTGTTCTGAATTTATTTGACATAATTAGTAGACTGGGCATCTGTAAGAAAAGGTCATTTTCTATCATTTTCAAGTGACATACTGAAGAAGTGTTCTGCTGAAACTGGAAAGCAGACAGACAGAATAAGGGATAATGAGAACTTGGAATGGGCACAATTACTAACTGCTACTCAAATAGTAGAGGCAGGGAGCTAAGCTTACCCTGGCCAGGTTCTGTTGATGTTGGTTAACAGGGTTTTCAGGCAAGCCATGTTTTGGTAGCCCTCCAGACAAAACCAAGAGGGACTCTGCAGCACAATAAGATCTGAAGCAACAACCCTAAACATTAACTTTGCACTTAGAGGAATTGCTTCAGGACAGGGATGATTTGATTGGACTGGAACCTGAACTACCTGAACTCAGCAAATACAAATAGATTGGAGAAATATGTGCATGTAATTTTCGGGGGATGAAAACATTCTAGAAATTAATTGAACCTTTTTTCCCAACTAAAATTGAATGTGCATCCAAATTTTCCCTAATTGGTAAGCATTATCTCATTAGGCTATCTCATTTTAAACGAAGCAAGTCACAAATCACCATTTACAGTACCACATACAAGTAGGATGCAAATAAAGGTTAAAAACCCTTAAATCTCAACTGACTGTTTAAACCAATTTTCAGCTGTTAATTGCCAAATCCCAGTTTAAAAAAATGGTAAATTTAACAGAGAAAGGGGCCTGATTGCCAAATCTAATGATTTGGCTGTGTAAACTATGGTTCAGTTATTTGGAAAAGATGGGATAGAATATGTCAAAAGCACTCAACATTAATCTTTATCATTCAAAAGAATAAGAATTTTCACCATTAATTTAATTGAAAATCAATTACAGCTTAGATTTAATAATATTTTAATTCAATCATTTTTGTAGGTAATTTATCATTTGAGGTCCATTTAATGCATTTTCCTTGAGTAGGATAAGAGTCTATAATCTTCTCCTTTGGTGTAGTGAAAGGAGCCAAATCAAGAACATCTGGATTACAGATGGGAAGCACAAATGAGGGGCTAAAGATGGGCCCTGTCTCTTGGTCTTCTCATCTCCAGTCTAGTGGACACCTCACTGTGCACCTGCTTGTGTGCACCACTAACATGGCTTAGTGGTGCACGTGATCTGAAAGAGCAGAACAGAAACCTAGTCACCTTGAGACATCTGTTTTGTGGCATGTAAGAAAATTCAGTCCCATATTAACAGCAGCTAATACCACTATTTCTCTCTCAGTGATTGCTCTTCATTGAAACCTTCCCCTGGAAATACGTTTTGACAGAAGCAGTCAGTCATGGAAGCATGGGTGATTCAGAGAGCTGATTAGTGGTTTTTACTATTGTTATCTTCATTTCTTACAAGTGTTCCAACAACAGCATAGATCTCGAGATTTAAATGGGATTTAAAAGAACCAAATCTCCTGCTCCTTCTGCTGGCACTAGCCAAAGAACTTAATTATCCTCCAACAGGATAATAAAATCTCTGAGGAGATTTAAATGATATCTTGGGCTGCAATGAGATGTGTAGGAGCATGCAGCAGTAAAAAGTAGCAGCACAAATTTGTGGTGCCACAAACCGCACAACCCTGCTCATCTGGACATGGCCATGAAAGCCAAACCTATCAACTTGAATTTGTCCTTTTTGTGGGGCTAGGCAGAAGAGACAATATGATAATTGCTCCCAATTCTTAATTGTAGGTATGCTTTGCTTCCTTCATCAAATCTCTCTCTTCACTATCTTTTCTCTTTTAGTTCTTTATCTGTACCCTCCTCAATTTTTGCCTTCCCTGCACTCTGTTCCAAATACTCTATTCTTTTCATTACAAGTAATAGACTTTCTCCATCTTGCAGCTCCCTCACATACCTATTTCTTAAATGACACCTGCCTTGTGTCCCAAATCTTGTTTTGATATTATTTAAGTGACCTCTTGATTTTATACCCAGTATCAACATCCCCATTCAGTACAAAGGTTGCTCTCTTGACCTTAACTTTATGAATAAGATGCATGCATTGAAGGATTAATCCTTTACTCTTAATTGTTATCTTATTTCTTCCTTCAATTGGACTGGCCTTTGTGTGTTGTTATTAACTGTAACCTTAACTTTGCCTCCCTACTTCATGTGCTCCAGTGAACTGAATTGTGATTTTGCATGAATAAAAACAGTGGTGTTTGGTTTTGTAGCTTTCTCTTTAAAAAAAAAGTTTTAAAAAGAATTATTTTAATATGAGTCACTTTTTTCTGTTAGCAGGCTGAGGGGAAAAAGCTACCAGTCCCTTGCTGATATTTCAATAGTTAAAAAAAAAAAAAGAAGAAAGTGAATAGAATTTATACCCATCTTGGGCCTGATTAAACTTCAATTCAAACTTGTCCCAACCAGAAAATAAATTGCCTATGGATTCTGAACAAGGATTTTTACACAGAGAAAAGGCATGTGTGTGTGTGTGTATGTATGTGCGTGTGTACAGAGAAGTATGATTTGTGAATGTATTGATTTCTTTGTTAAATAATGAATTAGATGTCTTACCAGAATATTATTTATCAATTTTTTTGTCATATAATTAAATTGTCACATAATAGATTGCACCCACATAGATTCATTAAATATTAAAACCTACATGTGACATTGCCTCACCTTTTCTTTGGCTAACCACACATTTTCCCCCGTTCTTTCTTTGAAGGTTAGAATTAGCCATTCTCCACCCTTATCGTAAAAGCTGAAATGACTGTTTACCAAAGTTGGGGAACCTATAGAAAATGAGCCAACAAAGCTTATAAGTTTACTTACTTTCAGCCAGTGAGTCATGGTGATCCTGACTGTCCAGTCAGCTTTAATCTTAATGGCTAATGAGACTTTTTTGTGATGGAGCCAGTTATTCTATCAAGCATTTCCAGGTGTCAAAGTGAGTAAGTCTGCCATAAGGGAAGGGAAGGGTCAGAGTGAGATCAGCCTTCTCATTCTGTAGAAACTATTACTGAGATCTGGGTCTCTCTAAGCTCTCTGGCTTTAGGACAAGAAAAGGAATAAGAAAGGAATCCCACAGGTATCCAGTACATTGTATTTTCATTACACGAAAGAAAATATAATTCAGATATGAAGGGACAAAATAACATTCTATCCCCTTTCTCCCTCCCCACAAAAAGATAACAGGTGAGAGCATTTACATTTTATTTTTAAAACCTGAGTTTCTGTAAAATTTATAAAGAAGGAAAAAAAGGTAAGTATCACTATAATCCTCCCAGTAGCAGTCTGAAACTTGTGTTAGAGCCACAGAAAAAGAAAAAAAATTGAAAGCGGACAAATATGCTGCTGGATTTTGAGACTGCCATTCTATTCAGGGTAGGACTAAAGATGTGGTGCACTTTAAGCATATGCTTATAGCTCCTGAAGGAAGATTATCAAAAAAATGGAAATAGACTATTTTCTGTGGTTGTAGTGTAAATTACTAGGAGTAATAGTCTCGAATTTCAGCACAGGACATTTAAATTTCAGATTAAGAAGAACTTTCTTACTATGAGGGTGGTTAGGCATTTGAACAGGCTGAACAGAGACATTGTGGAATCTCCATCCTGGGATGTTTTTAATACAAGGTTAAACAGACACCTGACTGGGATGATTTAGTCAGGGGGTTGGACTAAATGACCTCATGAGGTCCCTTCAAGACCTACTTTCCTGTGATCTCACCGAAGTAAAATATTTATGCTAGTCATGCACACAAGTGCTGACTCATAAAAAAAATAAAAAAATAAAATAAACCCCACTGGATGCCTACAGCTGGAAATATTAATTATGCTCTAGGTTATCTTTAATTAAATCTCGTACCTTTGTAATAATAAAGCCCTTGGACACTGGACTAGATGAGACGCTGATCAGATCCAGTATGGCAGTTCCTTAGTTGAAACTTTGTCTCCCTATGGGCATCTTGTTCCTGTTGGCACAAAAACAGAATTCTTAAATATTCCAAAGTATGTCTCAACCTCACACTCTCCCTCGCCTTCACAGTTGAGTTTTATAAGCCCAAAAGAGCACGTTTTAATTGCTGTACCGCAAATGCTGAAAACTTTCTCTGCTATCCTTAGAGTGCTAAACTTCTCTCTGCTTGGAAAGTTGATTGTTGTTTTCTAAAAAGTTACAGCAAGAATTAATTTCTGGATTTTTTTGTGAGGGATTTTAAAGCAAACTAAGTTTTCATTGATTATTCAGCAAAATAATCTGACCTCACTTTGTGATGCATAATGAACGGAGAACTCAAAGTTACTTTCTAAAAAAGTTATAGGAAGAATTTGTTGGTGACTTTTTGCAAGGATTTTTTAAAGGGGTTGTTTGTTCCTTTAAGAGGAAACCATCAGCCCAGCTGAGAGCCAAGCTATGGGGCATTTAGATAGCATAGGAGTGTCATAGTTGTAGAAAAGTAGGGCTGGAAAGGACCTCCAGATATCATCTAGTCCAACCCTCTGCCTAAGGTAGGATCATCCCTATCCAAACCATCCCATACAACCATAATCTCAACTCTACATAAGATTACCCTCATCCTTGACAACCTAACCTGCCACTAAGGCCTTTAAAAAGCTCCCAGAGAATAAGCCCAGGAGAAAGGAAGCAGATTACGAATTGAACTGCTTGCTGCATAGAGGGACTGGATTGCTAGGATGGGGCCAGAGCCAATGAGCTTGTCTCATAGTGCCCAGAAAAGGGTAGAAAGATTTAGGGGGGTTTTTTATTTGTTTGGTACTTAAAGACTATTTTATTTTGGAGGGCTGGCTAAGGAGTTCCTCTGAGAGCAAAACCTGCCTGCAAAAGCCAGCAGGCCAAGCAACAGGACTGCTTACAGGACTGTAAGACAAACCACATTATTAAACTATAACTGTGTTAGTTATCCTGAAAATATGGTGCAGAAGAATTTGTTGCCTTAGGGTGCACATGGACATAATACTCAATTCATTCTAAGAATGTCAGTGATTGGGAACTGGTTCACATTTGTCCCTGGACAGAAATGTCCACACACACACACTGCTAAGGGGTTTTAACAGTAGTCACCTTTTAGGGATTGCACTGCTGCCCAGTCACCACCAGAGCATAGTAGAATATTCAGACCATCAAACTTTCCAGTGTTTGGAGTTTCTGTAGGATTCCAATAGAGGGGGAGGAAGACCTGGATTGGCTGGTCACCAAGAAAGACAAAGTTTGGCATGGTCTACAGTTGCAATTTCTGCTCCCCCTTCTCAATAAATACATAACATAATTTAAAAAATAATTTAGTTTAAAAAAGAGCAGAATTACACTTTACAAAATCTATGGCAGGGGACCCGGCTGGGGATGCACAGGTGTGTGTGGGGAGGGGCAGCTGGGACTCATGATGGAAAATGGATCCCATTTAGCAGGCTCCCCAGCTAATTTGGGGGTGGGAGTGGAGGGTTTGTCAGGTGCTAGGAGGGCTTTGTGACCCCTCACTTGTGGTTCTCAGGGGACTGGGTGCTGCAGTGGCCCCCAAACATCTTTGCTGCTTTTCAACCCCTTCCCTAGAAGGGACCTTGTTGGTTTTAGCTCCCTACTAGAGCCCTGCACTCTGGAGTTCACAGCTAATTTGAGGTGGGGAGTGAGAGTGGAGGCATTGCTGGGGGAGGGGACAGGGGAGTGCTGTGTGGCTTCCTACTTGTGGTTCCCAGAGCCTGGAGGCACCAGTACATTTCTCTCCACATACAAGATCTTTGCAGCTTTTCAACACCTTTACTGGAAAAGAGTTTGTCAATCCTTCTGCTCCCACCATCCCCCTAAATTTCAGCCCCCTGTTGGAGCCCTGGACCCAGGGTTCACAATTTAATTCTGGTGATGACACACCGCGCACTGAGAAGTGGCCAGTTAATTGTTCAAAACTCTCTGCCAAGCAACTTGTTGCTTGCCTTGCCCTGTAGTTTCCACCCTGCAAACATCTTTATGCAATTTCAGGAATACAAATTTCAGAGACTTTCAGGAACCCCTGACCCTCCTGAGCACATGGCCCCTAGAACCACAAGTAGCAGGGCACCCAGTACCCCCTACTCCACCCTTTCATACCTAGCAACCCCTCCACTCCCATTCCAAAGTAGCTTACAACATGATGAGCACAGAGCTCTAGCAGGGAGCTGACAAGCTCTTTTTGACAAGCTCTTTTCCAGCACAGGGATTGAAAAGCTGCAGAGACCTTGCACAGGGTGGGAAGGGTGGGGTCCTGGAGCATCCAGCTCACTTGTTACCACAAGTAGGGGGCCTGGAACAGGCCAGTGCATTTCAGAGGTTCACTAGCAGACATGGCGAAATATAATGATAGGAACAGCAGGGTAGTTTCCTTATGTTCCTATTCACATGCCTTTGCAAGAGGTATGCAAAAGTTTAGAACTCTTGGTTCAGAAATGATACCTTTTATTAGACCAACTAGAAAATTACAAAAAAACCCCAAACTTTTTCTGCAAGCTTTCAGGCTCAAACACCCTTCATCAGGCTCTGAGAAAATTAAAGATGCTAAGAAGTCCCCATAGGTAGGACATAAACTTCACTTTTATATAGAGGGAGCTGGAGATGGAAAATCTGTCCCTCTGCATTCACGAGAGTGTCTCTGTAGACCCATGGACAGATTTTCCATCTCCAGCTCCTTCTGTGCAAAAATGAAATTTATTTCCTACCTGTGGGGACCTTTTACCATCTTTAATTTTCTTAGAGCCTGATGAAGGGTGTTCGAGCCCAAAAGCTTGCAGACAAAGATGATTTTATTTATTTATTTATTTGTTTGTTTATTTATTTTGCAATTTCTTAGTTGGTTTAATAAAAGGTAATATTTCTGAACCAAGATTTCTAGATTTTTTTCATTTCTTTTTGTCTCAGACCAACACAGCTATGAAATATATCCCTTTGCAACAGGTATGAACTCACTTATAACTATGGGATAAGGGCACAGGAAAAACATAAGTGTTTACTAGGGCTGTGTGAAATTTCGCCGGATGTTTTGTTTTGACACTGTTTTGACTCATTTTGAGGTTGAAACAGCAAAATTGAAACAAAACAAAAGGCTTCGAAACAGCTTTAGAACAAAACGAGGCTAATCGAAACGTTTCAAAAGTCAAAATGTTTTGATCGTAGTGCTGGGGATGGGAAATCAGCCCAGCTGGGCTGGCTTCCCTTCTCGGTGCTAGATCGGGCAGGGGATGGGGGAAGTCAGCCAAGCTGGGCTGACTTCCCATCCCTGGCAAAAAATCGTGCTCTAGGATTGGGCTTATGAAAGGAAATCAGCCTAGCTGGGCTGACTTCCCATCCCTCGCACTAGATCACGCTGGGAAAAGGAACTCAGAGAAGCTGGACAGAGTTTCCCCAGCCCTATCATGGGACTGGGTTTGGGAACTCAGCCCAGCTGAGCTGAGTTGCTTTCCTCAGCCCAATGGTCAGGTGAAACATTGAAACAACATCAAAACAGCCTCACTGTATCAACTCAAAATGAAATTCGATACAAAACACTGTTCCATCCAGATCCCAAAACT